>NW_025766448.1:570000-1170000 GCF_003918875.1 Haliotis rubra
TCCGGGTACACGCGTGCCTGGGTCGGGGGCAGGCGGGGGGTGGGTCTATTCTTAATGACGACACGCAAAATGATCTTTCGAAAACAGTTCACACACGTATGCATCAAGAAGAAAAACAAGCGGGAAAATGGGAGCGCTCTCTTTAAATGAAAGTGTCAAACATTGTATCAATATTTGTGTGGTTTAAGATAGCGTCATCAGCACAGAAAAGCTTAGTCCAAGGTGCCGTCGCCACCCAGAGACTTGTTTCCCTACACGGACTGTGGGCGGTGAATCTCACCAATCGTCATAATAGACAGCAAACTCAAGGCTTTATTTGTCGACGTTGAGGGGTTTTCTGTGTATATTCAATATTTGGACGTGTACAATAATATACTCGAGGCTGAGGACATAATTTTTCTATTCATCGCACCTCCTATACCCACAGTCGCATAAAATAACTGAAATATTTTCTTCTCTTGAACATCAGTTTGGGTATTATCGGTTGGTGTTGTGGCCTAAAAGAAATATTGATAGCAAAGCCTACTTATGAATATCTGCAGTGATGAAGCTTCACAACCACCGCGTCTCTCACTCGTCTCCCCCAAATGTTTCACTTATGCACCCCTCCCACATCGCATCCCCCTTTTATCCTCCTTCGAATACATTCAAGGTTAAATAGATCACTATGATTGGTATTTTTCATGATATGCCATATGTTACCTCTGTCAATTATGTTTCTGATTATTATAAATTTAGACCAAAACACATCTTATGCAATGATCTCTCTCAGACACACACTCATAGCGATGAGAATTTTTATCAACTGCTGTGTCAGTACATCCGTCTGTCGTATATCTGTGCTGTTTGTCCATGTGTTCCATCCGTCTGTCGTATATCTGTGCTGTTTGTCCATGTGTTCCATCCCTCTGTCGTATATCTGTTCTGTTTGTCCATCTGTCCATGTGTTCCATCCTTCTGTCGTATATCTGTTTTGTCTGTCCATGTGTTCCATCCGTCTGTCGTATATCTGTGCTGTTTGTCCATGTGTTCCATCCGTCTGTCGTATATCTGTGCTGTTTGTCCATCTGTCCATGTGTTCCATCCGTCTGTCGTATATCTGTGCTGTTTGTCCATGTGTTCCATCCGTCTGTCGTATATCTGTGCTGTTTGTTTGTCAATGTGTTCCATCCCTCTGTCGTATATCTGTGATGTTTGTTCCATCTGTCTGTCCATGTGTTCCATCCGTCTGTCGTATATCTGTGCTGTTTGTGTCCATGTGTTCCATCCGTCTGTCGTATATCTGTGCTGTTTGTCCATCTGTCCATGTGTTCCATCCGTCTGTCGTATATCTGTGCTGTTTGTTTGTCCATGTGTTCCATCCGTCTGTCGTCTGTCTGCTGTCCATGTGTTCCATCCCTGTTTGTCCATCTGTTCCATGTGTTCCATCTGTCTGTCCATCCGTCTGTCTGTGCTGTTTGTCCATCTGTCCATGTGTTCCATCCTGTCTGTCGTATATCTGTGCTGTTTGTCCATGTGTTCCATCCGTCTGTCGTATATCTGTGCTGTTTGTCTGTCCATGTGTTCCATCCGTCTGTCGTATATCTGTGATGTTTGACTGTCCATGTGTTTCATCCGTGTGTCCTATGTCTGTGCATCTGTTTCATATGTCTCCCTCTGTCGTATATCTGTGATGCTTGCCCATTTGTCAATTTGTCCATCCGTTTCACCCGTCCTCCTCCTAGGTGGATCCGTGATGTTTGTCTGTCCATCTATTTTTCACACACGTTGTATTCACTCGCACGACTGTATGTGGCTTCCTTGTCATTCCCGGCCATTTTATCATCTATATCTCCACATACATATCGCTCAAACGTCGCTCTGGTCATTCGGCAGTGTGATCCAAATCTGTATATTTAACGGTGGGAATCCACACCCGCCTACATTACGAACTGATAATGTTATCTGTAACTTAATACAGTGGTGATTATACAGTATAAAAACGAAATTCAATTAATGAGAACAAATACCGCATAAATGCCGCTTGGCGTCAGGAGCAGACGACAAAATCCAACCCGAGCCCCTACAAAAGTCTCTTTATCATCTGCAAGAAGAACCATGCTGCGTCCAAACCGGTACCAAGATTCAAATATCAACAATTTTATGTAACAGGTGGAATTAAACTCACACTTACGCCATGAAAATTAAGTATAATATTGACCAAGACTGACATTCATTGCCAAAGCGAACACTCAATCCGGATCCCATTTCGTTTTGACACGAGAAGAGGTTTTGTTATTGTCCGAATTCATTTCGGAACCCGACGTGCCGTGTGGAAACTCGGGTAGAGGGCAAAGCATACATCTTGAGTGACATTTTCATAGACTGCCCATGCCATCATATTTAGCGATACAACAATTTTTCAATGCGCTTTTAAAGATTGTTTAGACAAGTTAAATGGCCGTGCGAAATTTGTTTTTGGTGTATCGGCTTACATGGGTTTTGGCGGACAGAGTACGTGAACCCGAGGTATTTCTTGGCGAGTATATCACCTTGAACATCCCTGCTATGACGCTCGTTTCACACGCAGTCGCTGCACGAGCTGGGGCGAGTCTATTCTCATGTCGAAGGGGCTATTGCGTGCATAACATTGGTTGAGCAGCTCGTGGATGATACTGAGAGACTTCTTGATTTCAATGAACAGCAGATAGTCATGAACAAAATCTGGTCAGAAGATTGGACACAATGAGGAGCCTAAGGCATTTTCTGGTCAATATTGTAGCTCTGTTTCTTCATAATTCACGAGTTCTGTAAACTATACTGTTTCTTTCCCTCAGGTGTCCCGGGCGGTGGGGTAGCCTAGTGGTTAAAGCGTTCGCTCGTCATGCCGAAGTATCAAGTTCTATTCCCATGCAGGTACAATGTATGAAGCCCATTTCTGGTGTCCACGAACATAATACTGCTAGAATATCGCTAAAAGCGGCGAAAACGAAGCTCACTCACTCACTCTCTAGGCATGCCAGAAACATTTGATCATTGGTTCGAATCCTAAATACGCCTTAATCGTGTGTATGGTTTTGTCACGAAAACGATCCTGCCATATAAGAAATATGTTAAACACGCTCAATTTGTTGTTTTCGTGCATGGTGTTAAGCGTTAAACGGACAAACCATGGGCTGGTCAGTTCGGAGTCATTTTCTCTCTTTTCTCTCACCCGCCATGGCGCCAATTGTGTTCTCAACATCTTGAGAAAGTTCAAAAGCTGGCGCCGTTGTCACGCCGACCAAACTGTTACAACGTTTCCAATATCCGTCGGTAATGTTGCGGCATAATCCCCTACCCACTCCCCTATACTACCCGCGTGGCGAGCCCCTAGCGACACTCGACCCCTCTCCTGTCTCAAGTGGTACCGACTGGCTTCGCCTCAACACCTCCCGTGCAGGGTTATCTGATCTGACCCTTATATCACGGAACAAATACACACTTGACCCTTCAAGTGTTAAAACTTCAGTGACGTAATGAACAGTAGCCCGACACCAATTGTTACTGATCAAAACCGTTGATAATGTAAAGGTGTGCTCGTATGGAGGATGGACTTTGTTGCAGCATCTCAGGAGGAAAAGCAGATTATCCGAACAGAATCCATGTTTGTCAAAGCGCGTTATTGTATAGAAACCCAGTAACTGGTTAAGTGAAACTGCTTCTTTGTATCTATATACCCCTAAACCGTGAAGGTCCAGGTTAAAATTGATCTTCAGTAACCCATGCTTGTCGTAAGAGGCGACTAACGGGATCGGGTGGTCAGGCTCGTTGACTTGGTTGACACATGTCATCGGTTCCCATTGGCGCAGATCGATGCTCATGCTGTTGATCACTGGATTGTCTGGTCCACACTCTATTATTTACAGACCACCGCCATATAGCTGGAATATTGCTGAGTGCGGCTTAAAACTAAACTCACTCACTATATATCCCAAGGACGATTTGGGTGTGAGCGTGGTTGGGATCGTGGGAGCGTGGGTTGTTTAATGCCACACTCAGCTATATTCCAGCTACGTGTCGGCGGACTATGACAGTCCATGAACCGCACTGTTTTCCAATCTTCCTTGCCCTCCATGCAATGCCTAAGCCTTAAATGGATCAGGTCTAGATTTCCTTAGGTTCTGAATCTCTGGTCTGGCTGGGGCTCCTTTTCAATTTAAATGGGTGTATTTGTTACTATCAAGATTATATATATTCAGGGACTAAGCGTTAGTCTAACGGCGGAGAAACATGGATTGCAGAAGACCAGGCCCCGATTTCTCGAGACAAACTTAAGTTTGTACTCAAATTTCAGACTGAGTTTGACAATTTGAAACAGTTGGATTTTTAACTCAGCTGCATTTTTTAAAATATAAAATCCCAAACAACTTAATTATTTTATACACCAAACCCAAATTGTCTACTATGTTTGAGTTCAATATCGGTTTTATTTCATTCTGGGAAATGCATTTCTCAAATTTGAGTAAAAACTCAGACTTAATCGGGGCCAGTTCTAACCCGGATCTAGATGGACTTGGAACAGTATTTTCCTTATATCACGGCCTGTCACCTTGACGTGGGAGGAGGTCGGAGCAGATGGAGTGAGTGAGTGAGTGAGTATGGTTTAACGCCGCTTGAGACTTCGGGGTGACGAGCCAACGCTTTAGCCACTAGGCTACCCCACCGCCCCCGGAGCAGATGGAAGTCTGAGACGTTAACCTCTTTGGTGAACACTACACTGACAAACCTGGAAAGAGAATCGGGTTCGAACCCAGATTCCAACCAACAATAAATATGTGTGTAGTGCCCAAGTGACGCGATTTTCACAGCGCCTAGACATTTGAAATCCCAAAGTCGGCCCTTGGCTTCTTTAACACTACGGCCTCCAAGACACACGCACAACACAGAGCTTGACACAGGAACACTGTTACATCGTTTCCAGAACCTCTAGATCACAAATATCGGGTCACATCATTTGATGCATTGAAGCAGAGAAAGATGAAAACGATGAAAGTCACAAGCCCATACTTTTGCCAGAGATATGTACCAATGTATGGTATCTGCCCTGCCATGGAATTGCTGCAAAACGAAGCATAATTTCGGTTTTTGTATTTTTGTCATATTTGAACAATAATACGATTAAAATTAGTGTTCAATTCTTATGAAGATATTTATTAAACCGTGTCTAATTATTATACAGGCATATAGTTCTTGATTTTCTGTTTAGCTGCCCATATATTTAAAAAAAGGCGAAATCCATACACATTCGAAATGAGATAACTCGGAAAGATTGGTTGCATGCAATTGAATTTTATTCAAATATACAGTATATATGCTGGAGTCATACATAGGAGACCAATGTGCTATGAAAATAATTTCCCCGTTGCACCGTGAACTCTCAAGTATTTCCCCTTCACTAATTTTGAGACGACCCCTATTTCTTATTCTCCCCACAATTCTCTCATCAATTCCGGCGGAAACGGAGCTTTACTTAAAGACCTTTGAGTATTATTCATTCCTTGCAAATTTTGGGTCAACTGCCCGAGGAATTTCCTTTGTTTTTACACCGCTGTTCTTACCCAGATATGGTTTCAAGCAAAATTTCAGCAACAAAGAAACCCTGTACTGTCACTGGTCGAAACCTGAAAAGTAGTTCCTCCGGCGACATATTCATACTCGCGTAATTAAGTTTGGCTTTTATCCAGACGGTGGTAAGATGGCTTCCGGCCAATAGCAGCGTTTGCGGCAAACCGCGCCTCTTGAAAATAGGGCTTTGTTTTTGAGAATATCCTCGCGACTCGTTTATTGATTTTTGGAAAGAAAATATTTCCTCGAAGGCTTTTCAAATGTCTGGTTCTATTGATGTCTTTTGAGTCTACGAGGACGGCATCTAAGGACATTTTGATGTTTTTTCACAGGCCATAAGAGAGGCGCTGAGGAATTCTGCATGGAGCTTCACAAGGTTCCATTTGAATGGAACAGTATGGCGTAATATACGTAGAATCTGGCACTATTGATTATTCTATTTGTGTAATTTTACTGCACATTGGCTTCTTGGGCGCTGGACATCGAATTGAAATATTCTGGACTCTCTGCTCGTCGTCTGAACAGTGAGTGAGCCAATCTAGGTTCAGCGCCACGTTTTACGTTTTTCAGTCTCATCTTGGCGTGACAGCTCTGTACATCGGGGAGATAGTAGAAACCTACCACCAGGCGAAGATAATGACATTCCACAAACGAGTTGTGTTAGCTGAGGCCCCGAACTTGACACGGGTTTATGCCCCTTGGAATTCTGGTAACCCGGATGATCTCGCAACCTAGAGGACCTTGACCTTAGCCTTCGACCACTAGTAAGTCAGGAAGTCAGAAGTTTTGAAGATAGCCATGGAGCGATACCTAAAAGCTGCAAGAGCTAAAGTAACACGTGACCGCAAACAGCACAGTGCAATTCCCTTTCTGCTCATTACACCCGTGTTATCACAACTGTTTGGGTAGGACCGATCTCTAGAAAACCTAGTGATGCTACATTTAGCAGGATAATGTAAGCCTCGTTTGGTGATTAAGCAGCGTTTGGAATACGTGCTCAATGAATACCTCTATCCGTGGGGATTACGGGTTTTGTCGTATTCTAACAACTGATGTGTAGTTCAACGTCTTATAGTGAGTGAGTGAGTTTAGTTTTACGCCTCACTCAGCAATATTACGCCGCACTCAGACAATCCAGTGATCAACAGCAATATTCCATGTGTCTGTATGGCGGCGGTCTGTAAATAATCGAGTCTGGACCAGACAATCCAGTGATCAGGGGTGCCGATAACAGCATGAGCATCGATCTGCGCAATTGGGAACCGATGACATGTGTCAACCAAGCCAGCGAGCCTGACCACCCGATCCCGTTAGTCGCCTCTTACGACAAGCATGGGTTACTGGAGGTTCATTCTAACACGGACCTTCAGGGGTGCCGACAAGCATGGGTTACTGAAGGTACATTCTAACCCGGACCTTCAGGGGTGCCGACAAGCATGGGTTACATTCTAACCCGGACCTTCATGGGTTACTGAAGTACATTCTAACCCGGACCTTCAACAAGCATGGGTTACTGAAGGTTCATTCTAACCCGGACCTTCAGGGGTGCCGACAAGCATGGGTTACTGAAGGTTCATTCTAACCCGGACCTTCAGGGTGCCGACAAGCATACTGGGTTACTGAAGGTGCAAACAAGCATTACTAACCCGGACCTTCAGGGGTGCCGACAAGCATGGGTTACTTACATGGGAAGGTTCATTCTAACCCGGACCTTCAGGGGTGCCGACAAGCATGGGTTACTGAAGGTTCATTCTAACCCGGACCTTCAGGGGTGCCGACAAGCATGGGTTACTGAAGGTTCATTCTAACCCGGACCTTCAGGGGTGCCGACAAGCATGGGTTACTGAAGGTTCATTCTAACCCGGACCTTCAGGGGTGCCGACAAGCATGGGTTACTGAAGGTTCATTCTAACCCGGACCTTCAGGGGTCGACGTCTTATAGGACTGGAATAACTATTTACCACGAGTTTGGCAGTCCATGTTGTGTGCCACCCTTATGAAGCTAATTATGTGTCACATACCATTCACTCTACCATTCGATGCTTTTGGCATACTATTCTTTGGCAACAAGTGCGTTTTAAAGTGTGTACCATTTTAATGTGACTAATGAGTGAATATGGTTTTACACCGATTTTAGTGTAAAATGTTCCAGCAATATCACAGCAGGGGACATCAGAAATGGGTTTAACACAATGTGTGTGGAAACGGACCCGGGTAAACGCAAGAAGGACATGGTGGCAAGCCAGGGATCATTATCTGGCTAATATAAGGTTCGAATTTAGATTCGTCTTCGTTATGTTTATGGGTTTGTCTGCACCAAGGGGCGGTGGGGTAGCCTAATGGTTAAAGCGTTCGCTCGTCACGTCGAAGACCCGGATTCGATTCCCCACGTGAGTACAATGTGTGAAGTCATTTCTGGTGTCCCCCGCCGTGATATTGCTGGAATATTGATAAAAGCGGCGTAAAACTAAACACACTCACTGTCAGCGCCATACCCTCGCTCGTGTTTTGCACTTCAGCGGACTTCGACCTGTGCCACTTCTGGACGAACATCCAGAGAGACAGAGAAAACAAACTATTTTTCCTTTTGCAGAGTATAACCTCGTTGGAAAGATCTGTGTCTTTCTTTGATGAATAAAAAATACGATATTGTTTAAACATATTTGTTTATTTCGATGTATATATATACACAGTCAAATAAACTGTAAATGATTTGTCAAGAAAACTGACCGTAACAGACAATGCGTAAAACACGCACGCTACAATGACGTAATACACACGAAGTAGTGATGTAAACCAACAAAGTTGATGACGACATGAGACAGAACAATATAGTATAGCTGCGAGGGGGAATTCCATTTGAAGAATCGACACGGATTCGAGTCTGGACACTTTTATCAGAAGTGAAAGCATGCCATAACTATAAAAGATATCTTTCATATTTAGGATGTTCCAAGCATTGTTAAAAAACAAAACAATAGAAACCATCATGAATTTGTTGTTTTGAGGCAAACTTTTCAAATGCGTAGAAATTAATGTCTAAGACACCAGGTGAACATTTCGACTTAAACATGCCATGGCTTTTACACAGGAATGAACTCAAACAGCTGATAAACGTTCGACATAAAGAGACATGGAAATAAATCAATATAAACTTCAAGCGATAGGTTTTACCAATGGGATCTTTGAAAGCACCACCAAAAACCGACTGGTTGATTGAATTCACTCTTAGTACATCACAAAACAAGCGATTTCAACAGAAGTGATTCCTCATATACAGATATTGAACACACAATATATACATATACGCAGAGCGGTCTATTATCCATGGACCCGCATTTTCACATTCCATCGTCTTTTTACAAACTGTCGTTTACCATACGTATTCATTCCAGTTGATTGCAATACGTCATGTTCTCTGCATGTACCACAAAGCATTTATTGACTTGTTCTCAATGAATCCAACAGTTAAGGTTTCTTATTTAATAACTAAATACTAACATAAATTATTCAAAAGTATTTAAAGAGCACCTAGTTCCTTAGTACCACTATAGTTAGTCTATGGTAAGAAGGAATAACTGTAGCAACTGAAGGAGGGTGTTCTCTAAATCTTTTTGAGGGTAAGTGATTTTGTTGTTAATAAATATTTTGTTGAATGTACCGGACACAAATATTCCTCTCTTGCAAATCGACAGCAATAACTAGAGCAATCGAAATCAGTAAGTTATTCCTCAAGAAAGAAAAGAAAATGCAACCCCCACCCCCAAAAAACCCAAAAAACAAAAACAACAACAAATAAATAAATGAAAAAAGGACAGATAATACAGATTTAAAAAGAAGACTTCCCACAAAACACATAAAATAGAATCTTGGAACCATACAAACCTCCTACAAAACTCCCCGTCTTAATCACGTCAACTATAGTTAAATTGAAATAGTAAATTAGTGTGGACTTGCGATAGCAGTATACAATGAACGCCTGCACTCGAGGTTCAGCAAACGAATTCAAGAAATTTGAGAAGACAACTCCTTAAAGATACAATTTTAATCCTCAGTGCACGGGTCTCATCATTTACTTTCCAAACTTTATCTGTAACGCACGTAGCGGTGAGAATAATGCTCTCAGTTTCAAAAATAAATTATTCTAGACGATTATTTTGAAGGAAAGCGCACCTGAATTTGATACAGTTACAATGCTTTGGTATTCTAATTCTGCCGACGAAGCAGAGCAGGACTGAGACGGGGCAGGTGGCGCGAATCTATGATCGTCTGCTCCCTTGCTTCCAATGTCGTCTGGCGCAAGATGGGCAAAAAAACTGGACGATCATTAATCGACAAAAGGAAATGTGCTGTTCTGGCTTGATGAATATTTAACGCAGCAAAAACTATTGGGAGGTGTTACAGATTAAAGAACATTAATTATAATACATTAATTGCAAATCTCTATGGATGTAAATATTGCGAGACTTCTTTTATTTCTTCTATTATTTTAATAATATGTTCAGTTAATTAATTAATGTATTTACTGAATTGTTAGTCACGTGAGACATTCACGTCACGTGAGTTTACAACTAAAACTGAATCCTAAAAAAAGAAGAATATGCGATACGTGTTTTGAAGCATCGTTGAGAAGGAAATTGACTCTAATCCTATTGGGCATTTGCGCACGTGTATGGGTAAGTGGCCGAAATGACGCCAGCCATTTGCGAAGGTAAACGAAAATTAAAGGCCGAGTCGCTGCCGTTGCAGCCCACAGCCAGACTGTTTCTGTTTGGATAAACTGTTTTACAAAATGGCCACCAGATTGTCAGATAAATAAAAACAGATGCTCGAATCCTTCGCCGTGAGAGAGTATAGGAATTTCTCAATGGCTGCCATATTGGATCGGCAATCCCGCAGTTGTCACAGTTGTCAGTATAAAACCCGAACCGGAAAACGAACACGGATCGGAATTCCTAGATAGCTACCACATTTAGATTTGATTTAGTCAGATGTAGCCTTCGACCAGCGTCTGGGGAGAAAGAAACGAAACAGGAGGTATATTATCGGGAAAATACCTCCGCGACAGAACACGTTTATAATCCTTTTGCTAAATGTCGACCTCCAGCCTAATAAACATCAGTATATGAGAAGACACACATTTACCCAGTCGAATTAAATAAAAATGTTTGGTTTTAAAAGTTCATGTTGGGTAGTAAAAGAGACTATTTGAAAAGTTTCTGATTTCAATTTCTGGATCTGCTAAACAGTGTGGAAATGAATCGCTGTGAAAAAAGATGTTTGTATCTTTTGTTGACGTTACGGAGTGATTAATATCATTAACTTGAGATAAGATTCCTACCTATCGCCTGCCACAAGGGACGGCGTCAATTTAGGTTGATGAAGGGCTGACTCTACCGTACGGTGTGCACGTGCATTGTGCCAGACAAACAATCTAAGAAGTTGATTTGATGCCGGGGATATACGGCTTGAAGGAAAATGTATTTCAATCCTGTCAGAACGAAAATGTGATGTGGGGATAACAGAAAAATATTCAACTTCAAAATTAGTGCCATACTTTTCCACGTTAGAGGCCCCTGATATGAAGAAACATGTTCTGAGAATCCGACATCCTCACCCCTTCCGCAAACCAATGGTATTTTGCCTTTGTTTCGGTGGCTGCCGTTCTTTTTCACAAAGCAGGCATCTACATGTGACCAAAGTATCAGGGATTAAAAAAACACACCCGGCTATGGGCCGAGCATATCACTGGCATAAATAATAAGTAATTTCCTTGTCCCATTCCAAGTGATAACAGTCGTCATTTGACCCTGGTAACCAAACACTACGCCGATTATCGAGAGTTATCTCCCCTCAAAGGTAAAACCGAGGTCACTTATTAGAGAAATCGTGTTTAATAACACCTGATATCCCTAATTCCGATAAAAATGCGAATTCCATATGCTAGGCGAAATCGAAGGTCGAGAGTGTGAAGAGTAGGGGACAGGTTAAGGTGAAAAGACTATCATAAAAATGTCCCTTTTATCTGAGCCACGCCCAAAGGCGAAATAGCAGACCGCATGTCAGCTGTTAATATCAACCAATAAAAATGATTCTGTCCCATGTTAGGTTCTTTACATTCTTCTAATGAGCTACAGACGTGAAGGGTCTTTGAGTTCTTTTTCGTTTCGTTTCCTTCGTCCCCGATCCCAATTTATACGCCTTTTGTGCTAGTTGGATCAGAAAGTGAGAATATCCTGAAACACACACGGCTAATTCACGATAAGGAAATCTGGGATTCACATCGACACGATCATAATGGCTGGCACAACTAAGTCCAAGCATTAAAAACCATCAATGACTTAAAACAAAAAGATTCATAAAGAAGAGTAGATACAGGTTGAAATTAATAAATTTCAAGAAAAGGGGCGTAATTTTGTTAGAACTTCCGGTGCGAGTGAGCTGAATAGGAACCAGAATCATAGCTCAGTTGGCGGATAAAACAATGCGGACTTTGCACCTTTTTCCCACATTCAATATTGCACCTGGTATATCGACACAAGCGCTCGACAGAATCTGCTGAGCAGAAGGAAATGTGTTTTAACCTGCATTCCCTTTACCCATTCTGCCCTCGCTGTACCCAGACACTCACGTCACCATCTGCTTGCCAGTTCCCCCAAAGAATAACCCCGTCCTCCCCCAAACAACACATGGGGGTAGTATGATGTAAAAGTTACCTAAACAGTCACATCAAATCATCAAAGAGAAGGCGATATGTGAGATTTAGCTTGGGTTTACCAATCCATTTTACACCTGTATTGTACACCTGTAGATATTTATAACTCGACATACTGAAATTTAAATTATTATATTCAACATTTATAACTAAAAGAAAGTATTGGGTGATGAGATTAAATGCCTTTTTATAATGTTAGGTTTGTATTTCGATAGTTGAGATAAAACTTCATATCACATTTGCGAAAGAGGAATAACTGTGTCGATATAAATCAAAATCTATAAATCTAAACCATCCAATGATGAATGCGATATAAAACCTACTGTAAAGCTCGACAGTCTGAGAGCGTGGATTATGAATCCATGTTTCCGTTTAGGAATCCTACTTTTCATAGCTTACATCAGCATTGCACATGCAGCTCTTTGGAATGTGCCTTGTATTACTAAAGTATTTTCGTCTCACATACGGTTCCGTAACCGGACTGAAATCTGTTTTTGATTTTGTATCAGCCCGGATCCAAACGCCAGCCGCCATCATGAGAGGACGTGGACCACATTACACATGCTCGCTATCAGTTCAAAGAGGAACCACTGACTGTTTTTAATTCAATGTATCTACAGAATACAAAGAAAGCGCCGTTCCGTCTTTTATCTGCTACACATTTGAGTTGGCTGCACCTTAAAATCATAAACGGTCCACACAAAAAGCATTTTTTCCAAATCTTGCACGTGCGGCATATTTGAGCAGTTAGTGTTTTTCTCGCTTCTGGGCGAGAAACCAACTTTTTAGCATAGTCCTTCTCCAACTATTTACACTTGTATGCCGAGCAAAAAGTCAATTTCACGTTTGCTGGGTTTTGTTTTGAATAACTGTGAGTGTTCCCATCACACATAGCACTTCCGGTTGTCTAATCATTTCAGTTGAGTATGTTTTCTTCATAAATTTCATTTCAGCTAGCTAGCACTTGAAAAAAATATCCGTTGTTTGGGACCTCAAAAGCACTTTTTGTTACAAAGTAGATCGTTTTAAACCTTCAGCCGAACGTCATCAACAATGTCTCATTGCCGAACTAGGCGACATAATGCTATCAGGCCTTTTCGTCCACATTCATGTCTGTTTGCCGAACTGTTTCACATGTCGAACTATACACATCCGATTACAAAATCGCGGAATTTTCCCGCTTAACTGTACACCATGTCAACCAGACTTTATTCTGGTCTTTCAATAAATATAACATAGGTTGAATTGAAAATAATCTCTGTTTGGTACACAGGTGTCCGGATTCGCTAGTTTATTGAGGCAATTGTGCTTGAGAAGAGATCAGATATGCTGTTGCTGCCCTGATCTGTGTCCAATGCTGGAGTTTGGATGTCCGACAGGGAGGCGTTCGAACTGATGTCCGACAGGGCGGGAGATCGGGTATTGGAGAGATCGGTGAGTGACTGATCGTGAGAGTCTTTGGATTTATCTCCGTTCGAGCTCCCGTTTGTGTTGGAGTTTCCCTTGTCAGAGTCTTGCTGCTTGAGTAGATTTCGGCGGTATTTTGCACGTGCATTTTGGAACCAAACCTGCAAACGATATTCAACCATTAGTATACGTAGATTAAAAATACATATGGATATTGGGCGGAGTGGTCATGTGGGTAAGTGGTTCGCTCAAACCCAGGTTCGACGCCCCACATATCTGGCCTATTTCTTAAGTCATGAGTCTTGTATTAGTGTAAATAGCGAACAGTCCCTCACTCACTTACTCTGAGTACATGCAATACACAAATATGTGTTCAAGCTGTCATCTTTGATGGATTGATATTCACAGGTGCGATGTATTCCAGTCGCATGTTTCGTTCAAATCAGCACATAAATAGCATGAATCAATTCTCCTTCAGAATTAAAAGCCCCACGATGCCATTCTAGTAACTATGCAAACATTTGCACCTGTCGCTATGGTCACAGAAGTCAATTCCCAAATAGTTTCACCCGTGTCACTTCTCCTGCACACATTGCATGACTGCAAGTGACATGTGTTAATAGCTCTTCTATCAGCAATAAACACCTTAACGTATGATGTATTCAAAGCTCTATGACTATCGTAATGTAATCTGACACGGTCTTCGATTTCAATACACCCTGATGACGTAAGTAGCCGCACAATAACTCCAACATTTACCCCTGTTGGTTACAACTGCTCGACAAATATGCTACTTAATATTACTCGGTCGATTAAAAATGACTGAAGATCTTAGGTACATAAACGAAACTGCTTGGAAATGCTCGTCACTTAGACCGGAACATGAAGCCATTCACGCGGGACATGAATACTGCTTTGTATCTGAAATATCCGCACATCGCCTCTTGAATTTCGGTTTCTGATATTTATACAGTTTTGCCAAGGCTTTTAAAAACTTTTTCGGGAACTACATGACATTTTAGAGGGTGGCAATGTTTCGTCTCAATTGGTTATTGAAGTTACCGGTCCTGGGTGAGAAAAAGGTAAACATAGCGACGTGCTCGCGTCGTTGGGAGCCAAGGAGCGGGTGTGTATAAAACTATGAACGTGTCAAAAACGACTGGAAATCTATTTTTGCCTTTTAAGAGGGGCAACAAATATTTGAAGAACCGGGGACCATGGGGGTACATAAACCTTAAGCACTAACCCGCCCATCTCGTAAGACGGGGGATTGTGAATGGTCTCTGTAACTAAAGGTGAAACCACAACCCTCAATAGAATCAGTCTATCTTAAGGGCGGAAACCACCCCTAATTACCGAAGACGATAATCATTTTGTCCGTGCTGTTTGTTTTCATTAGAACTGTTACACTTTTATCTTGTTGGAACGAAACTGCAAGAATAATTAAATTGGGACATAAAGATGATAAATATTTTTACATTAAATACTTGTCATTTACATATTTCGGTATGTTGAATTTATTTTATACGAGTATCGATCTAACGCCCTGGCAAATGGAAGCTGACACTTAAAAATTAATCAGACCAAAAACTCACTTACGTTATCAAAACGTTACTGTGAAACAACTCAATCAGATAAAATGTACTCTGTTCTTTACATCAACTTTGGATAACCACGTCTTGCTTGTTGCCTTTTAACAGCGACCAACCACCCTCTAAAATGTCATGCGTGTATACTTTCTATTTGCAGGCAGTTTGTAAAGGTAATCTAACATATAATTCTCTCGATAATAACAATTTATCTTTTTAGAAAATTGAATTAAAGTTAAAATATTTTTGTGGATTGATTTGACTCACCAGTGCAGTGCACTTCTCAGGAGCGTTACAACTCCCTTAATATCGTCTTTCTGTATTTTTCAATGCATTTCAATTGAAGAGAAGTCTTCCTAGCTTGGTAAACATTGGAAGGTGTTGACAGGAACAATGACAAAACTACTGAGCAACAAAACCCATAGAAACTACATCGGTGAAGCAGGGGGACATTCTCCTACCCCTTCCATTCACCGGGTGCGTGGAGGACTGGGTAGATGTAAAATGATACTCGGTAAACACTAAAATTTACACTAGGTAAACGAACCCGGATTCTCCCTATCCTGTGTGGTCCATGGCAACGGAGGGACAAATAGGCCTCTTTTCCCGTTTTTGACAATAACGTCAGTTTTTGGTCGCTTTTGCACGTCTTGTTTAGGGGACTTAGTGGGCCCGTTGCCTGCCTGCACTTGTGTTCATGTCATGTGTTTCTGTTCACAAAGCTATCAAGTGGAATATAAATAGCAAGCCTGTTTATTGAATTTTGAACAAATACTTGGCGATAAACTTGAGGTTCATTGAATTTCAATGAGTATCAAATTTGAAAAATCTCAGCATTAACCTGTAACGTATGCTCATTGTAGGGAAATGTATTAAACCATTGCAAGCGTTACGATATACTCATTGAGGCGCTTTTAATAGGGTCCGGACATCGCTTTTAATGTTTATCTAATCTAGTTTGAGTGGGATATCAATATTTTTCATCAGCCTATTTTATTTTTTTAGAACCCACGACGCTGTCAATCATCTAACGAAACCGCGGACAGTGTTCTTGGTATATTAATAATTATCATACGGACTACCTTCCACACAACTGAAATTAATTAAAATGTATAAATGTTACATTTTAATTTTACAAAGTAAATGCAATTAATATTAATAAGAATGAACGCCTGTACAAGAATGCTGGGGTGAGTTAATGATAGTGATTTGTTCTATAGATAATATAAACAGTAACAACACTTGGTAGAGGTCATAATTTAGTTTGATAAACAATTGAACCAATGAATCGATATAACAAATACAAATGAATGCACAGACCAACTGTAACGATTAATATCCAACAACATACCTGTAAAACACGTTTGGAGAGACCCGTTTTCTGAGCTAGTTGTTTTAAATCTTTTGCGTCAGGGTTGTGGTTCAGAGCAAAGTAAGATTTCATCGTCCGCAGCTGATGGTGTTTAAACGACGTCCGTACCCTCTTCTGTCGGGGGGTCTGGTGTTGATATCCCTCCCGGTCGAGTACCTCCCCGGGTCTGTCAGGGTTTTCCCCAGGGCCAAGACCTGTAACAAAGAAATATAATTTTAAATAATTATTTATAATTACTACGTCCACTTACACCAACGTTTGTTTGGTTTTTGTTTAACGTCGCACTCAGACATTTTCTAGCTATATGACGGCGGTCTGTAAATAAGGCTGGACCAGACAATCCAGTGACTGATATCATGAGCACCGATCTACAGCACTATAACAAAACTTCCATATGCCGGATTTACATACACACGAGACCTGTTGATAAAGTAATAGGATAATTATTTTAAAATAAATTAATCACGTTCAGATATACCAAAGTAGCAAAATGACCATGTGGATACATATAGTTAACTTCAATTCAGTTGAGTCGAACTGTCTGATATTATCACATTGAATTCGTCATGCCAAGAGTGGTTTGTCGCTGACTTCTGATCCTAGTTATTACGAATCTAAGTTGACCGTAGGAAAAGAACAGTATTCAACAGAGATAACTGTACGTTTCTCGGAATACTCAAACACTCAAGACTTCAGAGCTCCAGTCGACGTAAGCACGTATTTGACTTCGAAATACTGATAAAATCGTCTTTGAAATTTGAAACTGTATCAATAATTTTAATAACTTTCTAGTAACGGAAATTTCAACGGAATATTCGAATCTCAACGCTGAAATCTTTCATTGCTGTAACATGACACATATATTACCCTAGCGTATTGGAATATAGTGGATATCATCATATATTAATATAATATTTACATATTGATATAAGACATGCTTCAAGGCTACCTGACGTCATATCACTATGTAGGAAGTGTTAATTATCCCAGCATGCAACGTCGCGAATTCTAACGCAGAGAAAGATACTAATAGATTGACGACTAGTCTCCTTTCATTCATAAATTCACGACCCGCGGAGTCACAAATGCACGAAATAGTTTCAAAGTCACGCCCTCTTACTAGATGATACCTGCACGGACCAAAGCAACGAGGCTACTTATGACACTGGAAAAAATATAACAGGGTTTGGTTGTCAGATCGCCTTCTCACAATCGTGCGGCATAAGGATTGAAAGCTCAATTAATGACGGTAACAGGATAGTCAAATGAAGTTGTACGTCGAATAGCATTTCCTAATTAGCCCTTCAACGCAAACTCGACTGGTCACGAGATAGCTGCAGTCATTCATTCATAAATCTGATACCGGAAGAATTCAACTGAAAACGGTGTATCGAATTAAGATACTGTTTCCAGTCAACTAGTTCACGTTTTGTCAAGATAATCGGCACATGCTCCGGGAATTTATGGAATAATTACAGTTTTTGTGTTGACGTATTTGTCAGTTTATATTTATCACCTGTTGCTTTAATAAATACCGCTCAGCTCAGAACAGAACAGCAATACACAGTATAAATAGTGTCAGTGGTTTCGCTAATAAGTCAAGTTAAGACGCAAAGAGAGTGAGCGCATTTATTATCGAGGAAAATTTTATATGATTAAATTGTATCAACAATATCAATAACAGTTATTTAATAAATGAATAATAACATCATATGGTTCAAATTTGACTTTACATATCAATCAACCCTCAGCACCAAAATGCCTCGGATCACAAAATTAAAACTCAAGAAACGAAATATGAATAAAATGTGGCCGGTGAAGAAGTCCTCGGTTGGCAGCTATAGCAATCAATCATTGCTTCAGCGTCATCAGTCATCATTAGTTCTAGCATATTTCTCTTTTGCGGCCCCGGAATCGGGAGCATTTCCGAAAAATCAATACCAGCGTCAGAATATTGAGCAAGTTAGATTTGTTTATTACATACCCTTGTTAATGTACAGATTAATTTCGCTTGAAAGCATAATCTGTTCTAAAATTATGAACAGCTGCAAACAATTAGATTTTTCGAAAGTATATCACATTTCATACCGGGGGCAGGTTTAAAAAATCTCATGTTAACGAATTTCAAATCAGACTTGAGTGGTTTATGTCGATAGTAAACTTCAAACCTTTGTGAATAGTAATATCATTTATACAATATATTTCTTTTGATTACCAAATGTGTTAAAAGAACAAACTTTTGTGTTTAAACATAAAAGACTGAACGCCTTTGTATTGTTTTAATGTCCTTTATCTGCAGGAGATGAAATAAACTAAGCATTTATTATAACTCCGAGTTAAATATGTAAAGTGAAATTTGTTTCAACTTGCAAACCAACCAAAAAATTCGCTCACAACAAAAATAGGAAAACTTTGTTGCTTTAAATTTTGGGATTAAGTGTGCGATTAGTTTATTCAACTTCTTGGATAAGTTATTGTGTACATGCTATTGACGAAACTAAGGAAACGAGAAACAATAAAAGTCAATTAAACCAAGGAAATCCATCATTACAAAGACAATTTGTGTCAACAGAAATTCTGAAAACAAACCCTTACAATCACGTTATCATGATGTCGGAAATGGAATACCGCTCTTACTGGAAAACAATAGGAACAAGGTGAAAATCAACGGTACAAATAAAAACAAGAAACCGGGAAGAAAACGGAATCGCCGTTTAGCTAAAATCGTTAAAAGGTTCAGTGCATTCATGATTTTCTTCTAATTTGGCGTTTCCTGTTTCGCTAAGAAACGCGGTCTGGAACCGTGTCTTTCAGACCCAAATTTACTGTGGTCGGGGAGAGATTTCAACGGAAGGAATTTTTCCCCCGGCAAGAGAAATATTAAATTGAGCTAATAAGTCCCGAAACGCATCCGAATCCGCGACTAAAGCCAGGATAATATTTGTAATCCCTCTGGGTTCATACAAAAGTGATTGACGGTTTAGGATGCGGAATGACTTTGCACTGACATGGAAATGTCTTTGAAAAAAACGGGAATATTTAGTCCACCCTCGATTCGCAGATTTTATGAATTCTTACCAAATACACAGGTGGGTTTGGTATTTGTTTGTTTTGATAAGTAGAAAAAATAACGTTGGTGAATTCTTTAGTTGTCTTGACGTGCGACCATGTATTCGAGCTAACTTTGAATATAGTTAGACTATACATTCTTGGTGTTGACAGGGAATAAAAAATACTTTTATACAGAAAAAACAAAGCTTGTAAATTTATGTAGATTGTACTCACAGTTAAATTATAAAAATAATCACAAAACAAATAGAACAATATGTTCTGCTGGGCAAGTACTCCCTGCTCAGCTGTATCCACGTTCAGGCTTATACAGTCGCCTGATTGAGTACTCTCGCGGCAAATGTATATAATTGCTATTCAATATCACTGGTCATAAATTTGTTAACTCCTCGCGAAGACAGAAGTCTGAGAAATAAATAATACTTCATATATATGTTACCATGGCAACTGATAAATGAGTACTGTTTTCCTGCCATAAATCGATAACTTCATCCTCTCCTTGTCGTCTGGTGAATATTTTCGTTTACTTGACAAACACACTTTGAAAGACAATATACTCCATCTTTTGCTAGATTTCATGCTATTTTTAACTGTTCCTAGGTAAGACTTGTATCCACCAGTTTCATTGTACAATTATCTTGTAGAATGGTAGATGTTACCTCATTCTCATGAGCTTATAAATCTTTACGTGGACAGGACATGGATTTAACAACAACGTCCTCCTCCTCCTCCTCCTCATCATCATCAACAACAACAACAACAACAACAACAACAACAACAACAACAACAACAACAACAACTACTAGAATAACTACAACAAAAAACAACAACAAAAGTGAACAGCTCCCGTGTGAAGCTATTCAGTAACAGAAAACTACGAAACAGATATGTTTTCAATTATGCTGTAAGGTAGCTGTGTAAAATAATATTAATATTAATAATATTTTTAAAAGAAAATTAGAAATGTCAGTAACAAGTAATAGAGGAAGGTCTATTACTGACACGAAAAAACCGGGCCAGAGTATTTACTTTGAAGGGGATGAACTTGGTTTTAACATGCCTGATAAGCGTTTAATCATTATTTCTAGATCAACTAAAATGTTTTACCAATTTCTTTGAATTCATTGTAAATTTAAATGAAAAAAATACATCAGCAGGTGTCAAATATAATCCTCAAATATCGCGTAAAAAATGGTTAAAACATTTCACCAAATGTATTTGTATCTCTAGTGGGCGATTTGTGTAGCATGGAATAAACAAGCCTTGACATTGATGAATACAATTTATAAACAAACATTAAACGTCTGAAATGTAGATATACATATATTTTCTTAACCAACATACGGTATCAGCTACGATTTGAAATAGGTTCTTGGGTTATCGTCAGGGTCAAAATATTAAGTCATCCTGCGTTTTCTGCTTATCTGAGAGGGCTTGCATTTGTGAATGAATGTGAGGCCATTTTTTTAATATTCGACATTTAATGACATGGACTGTAAGAGTTATGTAAATATGACATTCATTTAAGCATTGTGAATGACGCATTCGTTTCTATTCCTGGATACAAACGCCAGAAACTAATATCTGACACTACCTGGATGTATCCCAGGTACTGTACCCACAACAATCTATCGTGAAACTTAAATGTTTTCAATGCACATTTTTTAACGTTTTCAAAGAATAGAAATTGGCAAAATAACTGAACTTGCCCTTTGATGCATATTTTTAGGATTTGTTATTTTTTCACGGGATTTTCATATCTACAAATCCCGCTTGGGACAGATTCCATACTCTTCACCAAATCAAATATGTTTCACATATACCGTGAAACGTATAAACACGCACTCTCATTTACGATGCGGCACACGTGTATATTTTCGAAGAAATAGGTATGACCTCATTAATTCCAGCTCGCAAGGCTTGTTATAAACCAATATTTGTAAACTGGACTGCCAGACGAATAAGCTCACTCGGTCATGTGAAATAAACATGCGACAGGTTGAAATCAACCACGCTGTGTTTAAGAAGATAGGAGACATATAGTGTTATTAAGTAGTGTTTATAAAGGTATTGATAGAAACAGAGCTTTGTTTTAATGTCGGCAGTTGACACTTAATGTAAACATTCTATTTTTCGTTTCGTGACATTTCGGGCGGTGTTACCTCACATGTGTAACACGTGCATGGTCGGCCAATAGAGCATGTTTTGCACGTGCGCGTTTTATCTCGCGGTATGGCAGACATTTTTATCTAGCCTTTTTAAGAGCACGTTTTTTTACTCATGAACTTTCATGTCAACAAAGTATTCTGTTTCACTACATTTGCATTAAAAGGGGAATAAATTCAGAATAGATCTTTGTCATCCATCTATTATACATCTACGGATGCCATAATCTTCTAGTTCTCGTGTTTGGTTCATATATTGCGATAATTTGATGCTCGTATAGTTCGTTCGTTCATAATTGTCGCTTTTTGATTGTATATATTTACTGTCATTTCCCTGTTCGTTAAATAAGTTTAGTGTTTAATATCTTCAAATATTTACAGTGTTTACTTCCGTCGTTAGGTCGGTAAAGAATTCACCGTGCCTCAAATAAAAGAAACTGGAGAACAACGCAACATCTAACAAAATAGTCCATTTATAACAACTTACACACAGCTTTAAGCATGGTGGGGAACAAAACAAAAACAAAACTGATCACCTAAAATGCGTCCAAAATTGACAACCAACGTTATGAGAGAAGAAAGATGTTACACATTGTAGGACGTGACACGCCCATTTTTTTCTAACGGTTCCTTGAAAATAAACATTCCTGTCTAAAAATAAGAAATACTGCACAGGAAAAATAAAACGAACCGCCACCTCTGCAGAAAATATTTTCAAACAAAACTGTGAAAGGTTTATGTTTAAAGTTCGATTATTCGAAAACCGTAGTGTGTGCTGTGGAACACTCGAGATAATATTATGATTGTTGCATTTGTTATTTCAATACATTGATCAAGGGGGGTTTCTTGTCTGTAAGATCAAACAGTTACCAACATTTGCCGTCTATTCCGTACACAATGTCACCAAGAACTAAACGAAATTATAGCGTTCATGGGCTGCAATTACTGGTGTTCCTAGGCGGCAATTATTTCTACTGTAATTTGACAGAATATACAGACTGGGGATATTACTTAATCATCATTTTTAGCGCCAGGGTGATTAATGCATTAATCAATGATACAATAGCAGTGTTTGAAATGCACCTGTGAGTTTGGTTTTACGCCGCTTTGACAAGTATTTCAGTACCGTGTTTGGCAGCTTGACTCCTGAGTTTCTAGGACTTCAGTCCTGCCCCACAACGAAGCACATGTGATACATGTGGTCTCACCTTAGGCAAGAGAGTTTGTTCAAAATTGCCTCTGTTCACCCAGCAGAAAATGGGTACCCGGTGGGATAAGTCATGTAACCATTAACCTATTAGCGTTTCGCAGGCAGCTTGGGTTATCCGGAGTAATAATAATCAGATTGTTTGGGCTATTCGAGCATGCATTGTGTATTGGAGAAATGAGCATGTTAAATGGACTATTATTATTATTATTATTATTATTATAACCCGAGATTACACGTCCAAAAATGTTATGTGACATAGTTTAATGTAGCTTTATGTACGTATATTTGAAAGAGTCCGGACATTATCCGAGTCTGTCATGTCTGTTTGATGTCTGCATGTCTGTTTGTTGTTAATCCACATACACCCCTTGTTATGCAACTCGGCTACGCCTGTCAAGGTCAACGTTTCTGCGTCTGTTAGCCTTGACGTTCTAACCACGATGCGATTGCTTCCGACTGTCTGGGACAAGTCAGCCATTCAACTGCCTGTCAGATTGTCTGTTATTAAAGTCTGTATCGTGTCTTTTGTCATGGTTGATCATCTCACCGAGTAATACTCACTCACTAACCACGGACTATCCGTGTACTATTTTAAAAATCTAAATACATATAATGTAACATTTACAAAATCACATCATTGCCAGACTTATTTTGCATACACTATGTGGCACTTTTGTATCCCCTTATTAATATTCAGTCACATTCTTCCTTCAAATTCTTCATATACTCACACACACACACACACACACACTCTCTCTCTCTCTCTCTATCTCTCTCTCTCTCTCTAAACGTCCCTTGAGAAATCTCTTAAACGTTAACAAATCTTATAGGATATAAATTTAACTATGTAATTTGTAAAAACTCTTAAAATCACATGCTCCAAAAGTTACAAACGGTATCGGGACGCAAGCAAATCGAGGCTCCCACGTCGCGTACACGATACAACGAAGCTGGATAGCCAAATGGAAAGATAGTGAAGACATTTCCCCCTCATAGGAGGGGCGCGCACTTGGCCACCTATCCCCGTAATCTGCCAGCCACATGGCGCGGAGGGGGGCTCAACTTCGGCAATAACAGTCAGCGAGAGCCACATGATCAGCCGAGGAATGAAAATGTTTATTTTGGACATCCGAATGCCGTGAACTAACCGAGAGTCATTTCCCAATAAAAGTCGCATCGTAGGGGCGACAGTCACTCGGATTCCCCGGGCTGGTAATTCGGCAGGGAGGGGGTCTGCACGGACCCAGGGGATTCCCACACTTTGACGTCTTGGGGTGATAAGGGTCGGGTGTGAGGGTGTGGGATAGGAGGGGTAGGGGAAAGTAAGACGATCGTTACTGATTTGCTGTCTGATTGTTGAAGTGGCACTTCAACTGAGAGAGAGAGAGAGAGAGAGAGAGAGAGAGAGAGAGAGAGAGAGAGAGAGAGAGAGAGAGAGAGAGAGAGAGAGAGAGAGAGAGAGGGAGGGAGGGAGGGAGAGGGAGAGACTTTGTATGTATTCTAGGGATGTATTCTCATTAACATTTATTTGTGGGGGTGGAGATTGTCGTGGAGTTATTATTGTTTTATCACTTATTATTTCTGAGGGGATTACATTTTTTTTACACCGCACAAAGTTTCACTTAAGTGGTCCGTATACGACTACACTCGAGAAGGCGACAATTTAACAGAAATAAATCAATATATTTGTACAATCGGATTCAAAAGTTGTAACCTAATAAACAATGTGACAATATAGACGTTTTCACACAGGTACACAAAATACCGTACAACTACTATCAGTCTTATCCTCTACGGTACGCACAATGTTGTGAATTCAAAATGGCGGCATCGTATCGCCTGCTAGTGATCGTCTCATTGATAAATGCTCTACCCCGCTGGGCTAAAGAGGCATTTTGTCGAAAATTAGATTAACTGTTCAAACTATTTGCTCTGCAAGGTGCAAGTTTTCACAGAATCAAATAAACAGAGATTTCAGATGGACAGGATTGGTTAACGGGTAAATCAGCAGGACTCGTGGGGACTATTTCCGATGATCATCTAAAGGCAATAAGGAAATTTGTAACAGTCGTCAGGCGGGTGTTATCAATGATAAAAAGATGTTCAACTGTCAAATTTGATATGAGTGAGAAGACAATGCTGGCCGACAGGGCGTTGGGAAATATGGCTGTATTATGCAATATGCAACTGGTCTCCGATTGTGCAGATATGGTGAATCTCAAGTATGTCGAATAGAATAGTGTGGTATCTATTGTAAGAAACGACCTCAAGTTTATTCGATTTTGAACTTATTGTTTTGTTATTTCAATACCGAAATATTTTAAATAAATTAGTTGCCTGCCCTGTGGTATAGCTGTTGTCCCGTTAACTTATTTAAACGGTACAGCCACATATTCTCAGTCTGTGAAGCTTTAAAACAGAACTATGATATGTTAAATATATTATTAATTTGGTTTCAATGTTACATTCTTGTTTACTCATCTTCTTGGCGAATAAACATTCTTCTTGAAGAATGATCAGATCTGCCAAACATGCAGTATTTGCATGTGCTTTCACACATGTGCAAGTTGGCAGTTTTGGAATATTTATCTTTAAAAAATATTGTGACAAGGAAATATAATCAGGTTATCGAAAATAAGTCAAACAGTATCACTACCGCATAATCCCACACAGCGCCATATGTGCTTCGTTTTTCAAAAAACTCTTTCAGGAAGTTAAACAGGAAAGGGAAATAACTCTGTTTCACCGTCACAAGGGAAGGGAAGTAAGTCTGAACTTCCTTCCCGATATCACCTGTAAGAGAATTGATATTAAAGAGATTAAAGCTCGACATCTGTTTGACTTATGACCTGTGTTGATCAGCTGGAACCGATACACCAGTCACACGTGATCATCCGACTCCGTATTTTCACAGCTCATTTATCTACCGGAGCTAAAGTTGCTTATATTTTCCTCCGTCTGTAAAAAGTGTATAAAACAAACGGCTTTGAATTGGGGGCAACAACGACGAGTGTATATTTCTATAAAACAGACATGAAACAAACTGACGGGCGACTGTTTGTTGGCGCTATCTGCGCGTACCTGATGGTAGCTGGGATATAGGTCGTTTGTTGACGAAAATCTCTAGCCTATGTATATATGGCTGTGCTACCTTTACACAACATGAGGGAGATGAATGCATTGGTAGGACAGTTGGATATCTCTCTACGGTCTTGGCTTTGGGTGCAGAATGTTCCTAATCTCTGTCGCTCTTTAGGTAAAACTTGAGATAATATACATAAAAATAAATATAAATAAGAACATATATCAGTGGATATTAATTTACTGTAAAACTGTCTTCATTCTGAAGTTTTAATCGTCAATGACATTGCACAAAATTGGACATTTTCATCCCAAGCAAACCAATCTCCTTTTCCTCTCGTCACTGCTTGTAGTTTTGTTACTTTTTAAAAAAATAGGTGATATAAATGATATGATTTATATTTTGATACAATCATACATATTTATGAGTAATGTTTATGCCGTTTTTATTCAAACATACTCCATTAGACATAACATATTAGTAAAAAATGTAGGTTGATTTTTTTAACATTTGCGCAGAGAAAGATGGTTTTGTGAAGACACATTTTTTTCAACGCCCGTAGGCCTTTACAGTTAAAAATATCAAACAAACATGGTCAATGTAATCAGGTGACTTGCCTAAGGTTTAGCTGATACTTATATCTTTCCTCCACAAGCGGGTCTCTTTCCGTTCCAGGAAAAAAAATCGGACAAAACCTCTCACAAATACCAGCAAGAAGCCTGGAAAATGTTCCGCTTGTACTTGGAATTCGCAGAAGTCTGACTGAGGGATTGCGAGTGCCATGGTTTTGAGCTGAGATCAGCAGGAAGGCTTCGCGGGGACTTATCAAGTATTTAGCCTGCCAACACATCAACTCAACCGTGAAAATTAGACCAAAAAACAAACACACTCTCATGTTTCCACAATATCCCAGTTCTGATCATGACCCATTTTGACATGCCTGTGAAATATTCGTCTCGCTATACTGTTGCTTTTTTGAATTTTGAATGAAAATGTTGCTTAATTATTTCCTTATATACACTTGACATTTTATACATACCCCCCGGGTGACAACCCCTCCCTATCAAACCCCAAGGTCATACCACATGTTGCAATTGCGCGCTTGGAGTTGTCGTGAGGTGCAACTGAGGTTAGGTTTGAGGTGAGTCTTTCCGTCAACGAAGTAACGTCTAGAAACGTTCAAGTGTGTCCAATTTACACACATATACACGTATACATATTTATACCCTAACACTCCACACACACTTTCTATCTCACACACACAGACACACAGACTCACGCACACAAAATATCTATGCTTTCATTCCTTGCATTTCAATTTTTCATGAGAAACTACATTGATATGTTTATCTCGAGCATACATATACTGTACATAGAACAGAGGTTATTTTGTCCTTATCAGCCCCATCCACACCGCTAGCCCACCCCTACCCCATCCTGACCGCCTCAACGCTATCCACACTCACAACCCACACCTGCACAACGTCACACCCACACCCTACCCCTACACCTCAACTCCAACATCTGCACACGCAACAAGTCCACGACAACCCAGCATCCCCTCCAGCAGGCATTTGTATCTTCCTATATATTTAGCATACGATTCACAATTTCTCTTTATCACATTAAATATTTACACATAAGAGACGATCCACCGGTTGATACTGTTCAAAATGAAGCACGTGTGAATGGTATCTGCACATTCCATCATCAACGTGTTCCCCCATAAATCTGTCACCTGTCACCACTACCCGACAGAGCCGTTGCTTTCTATCTGTCAGCGAGACACTCAATTCCACGGAGTTATCTCTCATTGCGCAACCGCAGTAAACACTTACGATACTGCGCATGCGCAGTCGTGGCCTGCTCGGAAATGTCACCGAATGTTGACACAACACTGTCAGATTTCTATCCCAGTCTGTATAAATGTGTCAAATGAAGGTATATACTTTGCTTGCTGAGACGTTTACACTATGTTTTCACTTTCGTTAAGAATCGGAACAGGATCTGTTTTGTGTTAGAACTAAGCATTGTTCATTGTTAATAGTCGACAAAATAATCTTATCTTCAGATTTTACTTACAGCATGAAAATCACATCAAAAACAGTTATCATCACGTGAGGTAATAGATGAATTTAAACTAAAAATGCCTTTAGCAGGGGGGCGGGTGAAATATATTTAGATGAATTCATACTAACAATGTCTTTAGCCGGGAAGGGGAATGATGGGGTGGGGATTTCAAATACGCACGCAATAAGTTCTTTAGGAAGCATGTTGTGAAAGATTAATGTATTATCTATATTTTTTAGATTATGAAATATCTATAACCGATATAATTATGTATCAATGACACAAACGAAAACGGAAGATAAAATGTGTCAAGATACAAATCTTATTGTGTTTGTAACCATTATGGATTCAAATAATTCAAATACAGCCCATGCCTGTACGAAAATCAGTCCCTGGGCTCCTTTTCATCACAATTAAAATATTTTAACCTTTTGTCTGCAATATGTATTCATTTCGGAAAATAGATGTTAATCTGGAAAATCATTTACGGGGATAAAATTAAAACGAACCACAAAAACAGTCAACAATAACAACAGTTCCAAAATAAGCCTCATGTCGTTTTGTTAATGATGTAAAGAAGCGGAAATATATATCTATTCATAACTTCCTTTGACTCTCATTAATGTTCTTTAAGAAAGATGTTACCATTTCACGCGTAATGTCTTCAGTTTCCAGTTAACCAGGTGAGAAATAAAGCCGTAAAGCTGTTATCAGTGAAAATACGGATTCGCTTACAGCTGTAATCGAATTTGGATAACGAATTCGCGATACAGATCTCGGAGACTCATTTATATCGTTTCGGAAAAGAATACCGGTGGATTTACGATCCCCATTTTCATGTAAACCGAGATGTCGTAAATTCCGGAGTGAAAGCTCGACTCGTCTAAGAATTTATGTAGCAAAACGACATTGTTTACACAAACATTTGGGTGATAATTTAAACTGGTGAGTGTCTCGTCTTCGTGTGTAGAAATATTATCTTCTCAAAGGCTTAACAATGTGCTATTAACACGTCAAGGTTTACAGAAGACCCTGATTACATAATTCACCACTAGCCCCTGTCTGAAACAACCAGATACAGACCACTTTGGTCAGTGGATATCTGAACTATGACTTTTAATTTAATTTTGTCAGCGTGTATGTGAAACAAATGCTGATACAACATCAAATATTGTTTATTCACCCAAGAAAGATTCATTCATATAATATTTGTGATTTAAACATATTTATTTCCAATAAAATGAACCGGATTGGTAAACAAGCACAAGCTTATATGAATACCGCTCCGGGGTACAATGGAAGGAAGAGTAAACATGTCATGATGAATGTACAATGTGAATGATATATAAATGTTGCAAAAAAAAGAGAAATAACGCCAGCAATTGTTAAACAGTATATGTCATATAAACAAATTATTTTGGATCAAATAATTTGGATCATTTGATATTTCATAGCTAACAGCAAATGATTGTTTAAGGTATGAACGGAAATGCAACATTTCGACATAGAAAGAGTAAAATCTTCAAAAAGTGCGATCCATTTTAATTTAAAAAGATCGATAGTTGGTGAAAGAGATACACACCTGATTTATGTATTGTTAGTAAACATAATTCTTCACAAACATATCTTCAACGGAAGTCTGTTTTACTCAAGCCATGTGGTTTTCGTTTGGCTGTGATACTTAGCTTGAATCTTCAAGATCATGCATGGTAAAAACTATAGTACAGAAAGATAGTTACTTCTTCAGACACAACATATAACATGATAGCTAAATGTTCGCAGCTGTCCCTGATTCCTTGCTCTGAAAGAAAACTATGTTACAAAACTTCTCCCTGGCTTTTCTTACGAAAAATTTATCTTACAGTCAATATTGATATGAAGTAAACCTCTAGTATAAATATTGTGACTGATCACTTCTGACCGGTCATTACGCGGACGTCATCAGCCCAAATGTACTCTGTTTTACTGGGGTGTTTAATAAAATAGTGCCCCCCCCACCCCCCAGTTTCTTGCTTTTACGGGTGTTCGCAGATTACACGCTATGGTGAAAACACATGATGTTACCACAACTGGATATATAAGCTGCATTTCAACTCACTCACTTTGGAATGTATTTGAAATAAATCAGATCATTATTGACATCTCGACTGTCTGCATCGAGTAACCGACGCCCCATTCACTAAAATATAGAGTTATCTGTTTAAATCGAAAATAAAAATAATTATTTTTAATGAGGGATATAAACAGGATTTCAACTGACTGAAGCTCAAGAAAATTGATAGCTTTTTGATGTTGAGCTTTGTAAAAATCCGAGAGTATTCCGTGACTTCTAAGTATATGCCGCTAAGCCTGATCCCTCGTCGCTCCCCGGTGAACGGAAGACGGATTGTCGTAAATCAGAATCAGGTTTGCGACGAAATGACTCGCCCCGTCAACAAAGACACTGAAACGATCGCTTGGATTTGCTCGATTTAGATCAGCTTGGATGGACAAGCCCTCACTCGCGCCGACATACGAAACGACCATTATTTATGTCTGTGCTGATTTGTTTTTGATAAACATGGCGAATCGGAACCTTGCGCCACCTGTCGACAGACTTCTGTCATCTGTCAATCGGCTTCCGGCTCTTCGTGCCAGATTACGACTTCTCTTACGACATACCGAAAAGTTGTAAGAAGATCTGGAATCATTTGCGGCAGTGTCCAAAAGGTGCACTGTTTCCGTGCATGCGGAAAAGGATTATTTGTTGGATTATTTAAACAGATTGTCTCTTGTCAATTTCCAAGCCATGGCTATGAGTCTTTCAAACTTCAGCAGCCTCCTTCGAATCGTCCTCGGGGTAATTAAAATGCATGCAAGGCTGGTCAACACTGACAATAAAGCAGATTCTAAACTCTGACCTTAGGAAACTTGGTGCTGACTATCGTTTAACTGTTTACACTGCAAACTTCTGGTTCGTTTACGTAACTCATGTAGTTGTGAAATACGTGTGAGGATGCGCATGTGGAAATATAATATTACTTTTGTTACATTTTCAAAATAATCAACACAAATCAACTATAGATGCCACTACTATTTAAACTAAAGAGACCTAGAGATTGGCGTGTACGTGTTAACTGTAGCCTCTCACCAATCACAGATACACGGGCCACTTAAAACTTAAGTGGTGAAAATAAACAAAAGACTTAAGATGCATGGAACCTTTTTCGTTTCAGATTTCCCGTGTGCAGTTTCATATCGATATCAAAGGCCCAGTTTTAGTAGTCCCCAATCCCACTCAAGGATATATAGGCCAAACACTGTAGGAAATACGTTAAGTGAAGTACTTGCGCTTCCCTAGTTCTTGTAACCCTGAAGTACCAGTTGAGGACGTGAGTTAATACTAAAACTAGAACAGCTCTTCCTGAAACGAATTTGACCTTATATGGTAACACGATGCCCGGTCAACATGGCATATTGTGTAGTGCTACTGCCAAATCACGCCCCCACTGAAGACTGGTCACCAGTTAAGAATAAATTCCACAAATACAATAGATATAATTTGCAAATTATAATATCAATAATCTGGTTTTACTTGGGGTGCACGTGATTGTGACAGGGTATTTATCAGAAGATAAGCCAATGACGATGACGCAAAACGTTATAACGACGTTAGTTATGATAATGGTGTCTAGTTGTTGTTGATGTTGATGATGATGATGATGATATCCATTTTCTAATAAACAAAATGAACCTTTCAATTTCTTTAAAAAAAGAAATAACGGTGTAGATAATGATAACACCTGTCTGTGTCCCGCATTTGACGCAAAACGTAAAGGAAACTCTGTGCGTGTTTGTGTGTGTGTGTGCGTGTGCGTGTGCGTGTGTGTGATGATTCTACTTCCCAATACAGACCCCTCCCCCCTAATATCTTTGCAATAAAGACACTAATAAGCAGCACAGCGAGCAATCGATACGGTGAATACTACCCTTGTCTATTTCCACGCTATGTTGTCTATATCATGTTTGTTTATACATGTCCATAGTGAAGATAGGCGATAACGCTGATACGTAGCACGTGGGTCTGTTGTTGTACCATGTACATATCACCCTGAGAACCCAGGCTGGTGACTGACACGAAAACAATAACGAGAAATAAAGAAAACAAACGGAATCGCAAATTATTCAAAACTCAAAGCGAACGTCGAAATGTTCATACTTATTTTTCTGAACTATATACCAACAGTATAATTTGCCGTAGTTTCTTATCTACAAAGAACAACTATGGTACTCTGTGAAACCGAGCGCCGTAGGCCTCCCTTTCATAGAAACTCTCCGAATTGACAAGTATGTGGATTAACGAGATATTGTTATTTGTGGTATGTTTTCTTTATGTTAACATTCTGAACGACAGTCGGGATCCGGGATTAAAGGGCTTCCGGATTTAAAGGGATCCGGATTAAAGGGGTTTTCCGTACTATATATATTGAATTGCATTCCTGTTTCAAATTATACGCCTGCATTTGCCCTTAACGAATATTCCCTTCATCGCCGTTAGTATTTAATACGAGGAGGTCTGGTGGAGATTAAACATATGGGTGACTTCTAGTACAAGCGAAAATCATAAGCGAAACTATGCCAATTAATATGATCACCTAATTGTCCAATCGCATCGCCACCAAACCGATTCACAAGAATCGAATACAGTAAATATTTAATCTTATCATTGAAAACACGCATTGATGTTTTACAAAGGAGACCACAGTGTCATTAATTTTGCATGCCACGATTTAATAGGATAGCCGAAGATCGGAATCTGTTTATTGAATACCGCATTAATTAGATTTAATTACAGTTATGCTCTGTCGTAACAACAATAGGCGTATCTCACCGGCTTCTGGTTCAAGACAATAGCTTCCTGGCAGCTTCTCAACCAGACACGCACATATAATACAGACGTGGGATAATTGATGAAAACGAATTCTATTTCTGATAAATTACGGTGTGAATCATAATAAAGATTCAATAGGATGAACAAGACTCTCAGCTTTTGAACTCTACTGGAACCTAGTTCTTACGTTAATTGGTGAAAACTATTTACCTTGCGTGAGATCGATTATAAACATTTTTTTGCCGGTTTTGAAAATAATACGATTTAATCGGTATGTTTTAGAATTGATTTTATGTTTCTAATTAAAGAGTATTGTTGCCATAAGTTTTATCAATGTTCATTCATTATATCAAAAAATGAAACTGATGTACATATTTTATTCAAGTGAAATTATGTTTTACGCGAGGTAAATATGTTTCTTGTGGGTGTGAAACGGCGTCTTACGTGTGGGATATATGTTTTAAGTGTGTATAGTCAAAGTGTAAGGCATAATTGATTGAAAATATCAAGAATTAAAGTTGAAAAATGGCATCATACAAACGACGAAACAAAACGATATCTATCAGAGCCTAAGACAAAGACCGTGAACACACACTTAGGGTAATGCGTTATTTCGACATGAATAGCCAACAACACATATTTAATCAAACATAATAACAGGTCCCAATCACTGGAACACCATGCATCCCTTTCAAACATCAAAACTAATATCACTTTAAAATGTAACCCAGATTACAGGCTTAACCCATTTATGTCTCTGTAATTTTCCTATTGCAACGACGAATCCGTGCAGGTAACGCCGAAATTCTGACACGTGCAATTGAAAGAAACACGCGGATATGATGGGAAATCTACGCTAGATTATAATCTATCTCTTTTGAAATATGACAGGCCGTTAACTTAGCCATGGATACCCTTAAATTGAGACTGGTTTAAGTGATAGTACATCTTATAATGTGTTACATGTTCCACAGACATCTAATGCCACTGGCGACGACGGGAATGTCGCACCCGTCCACACACCCCACCGGCCTTTCAAACGCTATGATTGTCACACACCTGCACTCTAGGGTTTTACGTTTGAAAAGGGAGGGGGAACGCATGTCGGAGGTCCCCTCCCCCCATTCCCGGGATTTGAAAGGGGTGGGAGAAAATAGCTACAGTGCGGACAAAATCATGCACGTGATTGCTGCCCCCGTTTTGTGTTTACGATCGGAGGAATATTATCGTGAAAAAATGAAACATGTTCTCTAAATTTAAAACCTGCGTTAACAATAGAACAAATAATAGTAGTGCGATTTATTGTGTCGGGTATTTTGATATTAGCAATTGTTTGTAATTGTGCAAATATTGGCGTAGTTAATTGAATAGTTTAGACATTGTCCGGTGATTCACAGCTGATGTACATGAGGTCAAGCTGTTGTGGGGAATATCATTACGTAATACGCTATAATATCTGAATTATTCAAAAGTGTTTCATATAAGCCCTGTATACGTTTTTCTATGTAAAAGTTAAAGGAAAATTTGAAATTTCAGTTCAAGTTCAAAATACTTTGTCGTTTGACAATTACATCACCATTTAGTAGTCCTAACATATACGGGGAGGTAGGGGTAGCCTAATGGTTCAATCGTTCGCTCGTCACGCTGAAGACCTGGGTTCGATTCCCCACATGGGTACAATGTTTGAAGCTCATTTCTGGTGTCCCTAGTCGTGATATTGCTGGAATAGTGCTAAAAGCGGCGTAAAACCATACTCACTCACTCATAACTTATACGACCAAGCGTAAATAAACTGCAATATTTTTATTTGGATTTCGGAAAGCCACTCAAGTTTCATGAGTCTGAAACAATGGAGTCACAGTCTCTGTAGTTCTACACAGCGCATTTATGTTTATCAGTTTTCCATACATCCTATCCATACAAATCACCATGGTTATGGAGTATATCCATATATCGTTCTTCCTGCACTATATGTCGACGTTAGCATTTGAAAACAGCGAGAAATTGAACAAACAACTTCAAACACCCTTCCTCAAATATGATAACAATGAAACGCAAGTTATGATGATGGCGGTGCTGATGTAGATGGTGGCGATGTGTATGATAACGATGATGATTATGATGATATTTACTTTTAATCGTCAATAGGAACCACTTTATTATCGTCACTGGACTCATGCGAATGAATGATCGATGAATTTGGTAGGATGTTGATGATGATGACAATGGTGTTTGTAATGGTGATGATGATGATGGTGATTATGACGATGACAATGATGTTTGTAATGATGATGATGGTGATTATGACGATGACAACGGTGTCTGTGATGACGATGATGATGATGATGATGATGATGGTGATTATGACGATGACAATGGTGTTTGAGATGATGATAATGACAATGGTGTTTGAGATGATGATGATAATGACAATGGTGTGTTTGGTGATGATGATGATGATGATGATGATGATGATGATGATGATGATGGTATTAGATGACAACGATGTCGATAAGAACAATAATACAACGTTTACGTTTGGCAATCACCAATAAAGGTGATGTTAAACATGTCATCAACTGAAGCCTCCAGGTCTCCAGCGTGAGAGTAATGTGCTCCCACCATTATCCTCCGCACCCATCCTCCTCCCGCCAACTGCATCACGGTGTTGTTGATGTGCTACAACAATACGTTACAGGTGATACATCTCCAGCTTTACATCTCGCGAGATCCCGTGTTAGCATATTGTATCGTGAAGAGGCAGCCGCCATTCTTCGTTAAGAGGGTGGGAGGGGACGGGGGACACAGGCCGCTGGGATACTCTCTTTCAAACGCTCAGGTTCCACCTGTCAGGTCTACCGTGGTGCACAAGCACACCTGTCCCCCGTGGTCTGAGAGGGACGAAGGGGAGGGAGGGACAGCGAGGGGAGATCGGGTATTGTGTGGGGTCTGTTGAAACACCTACGTGTGTTCCACTCTGTTTCAAACACGCACAATACATCTGTATTAACATGAACGAAAAATGACCGAAAGTGGATTTTACGATACATCAAATAAGCTTGACTATATTTTAAAACATTTCCCGACAGACTAGAAGTATAACAAACTGTTAATCATGTAATTTGACACCTCGTTAGTCGTAGCAATAGGTTGGGTAAATGGATACCCAAATTAAGGAGGTATAGCGTGACCAGTGCCTTCACAACCACAATAGTTGCGAGGAGAGGATATTCTGAGTCAAATGGTATTGCCCGATAAACAACACTTGGTCTTACAGACGTTTTGTGTGTAGCTCAATGTACAATATTCTTCGGGCAATCATTGAACAAAACTAGTGAGTTTGCTTTGTGTTGTACTTTTATTTGTTTTGTTAGAATGAGAATGATACAAATGATGATGACAATAGGAATGAGTGAGTGATTTTGGTTTAACGCCGCTTAGAACAATATTCCAGTTCCACCACGGCTTGTCGACTTGCAGTGGGAGGACAGTCAGGAGAGATATTTTAGTAGCACTGGTATATTTGGTGCCGATAAACCTGGATAGATAATCAACGAGGACCAGGATTCAAACTTATAGGTTGCACACTCTGCACAGCGAATGGTAGTGACGATGGAGAACAGTGAGTGAGTTTAGTTTTACGCCGCTTTTAGCAATATTCTAGCAATATCATGACTGGGGACACCAGAAACGGGCTTCACACTTTGTGCCCATGTGGGGAATCGAACCCGGGTTTTCTGCGTGACGAGCCAACGCTTTAACCACTAGGCTTGCCCACTGCCCAACGAAGAAGAAGAAGAAGAAGAAGAAGAAGAAGAAGATGATGATGATGATGATGATGATGATGATGATGATGATGATGATGTCGGTGATGATGATGATAAGAACAACCAAAGACGGTCATGTTCTCCAAAAACCAACATTTCAAAATTTGCACCAGACAAAATAAGTCTTCTCTACAGTGAAAACAAAACTTTAGAAAAGGCTCTCTCTACACACTGTGTTACATATCAATTCTCTGTATTGTAGCACTGTTGTAGACAGACTACGGGAGGGAGGATGGGGAGGTAGCAGCAACAGCGATATATCTGACGAGTAACATTAATGTCCAGTGAACAGACGAGTAGGCTAGCCGTTGACATGCAGCTGATGGAAGTACGCGATAACGAGGATAGGACCCACACAATAAATGTTTTTCTTGATACGATATTGTTCCAAGTACATGAACGTCGCCAAACTTAACAAATGTCGGAAAATGTAATCTTGTAGATTTGTATGTTGCCAGCGTCTTCGTTCGAAATTCCAGCTTGTGGGTGATGTTTTGCGTAGTGTTGTTTTTGTTAAACACGCAATGTTCCAGCTTTATGACGGTGTACTGTAATAATTTCTTCTCCACAAACCGGTGACTGATGTCATGAGCAACGCCAATTATATATACTCACAGAAACGAATAAGGGAACACATGAAAGTACAAGTGTTCCTTTATTTATTTCCAGAATTAACTCACAGTGCAATACATACCTTGTCAAGAAACCTGGAAAAGAATATAGGAACACTTGTACTTTCATGTGTTCCCTTATTTGTTTCCATGAGTATATATACATTGTTTATCATGTTACGACTGCTTACTTCCATGTACAACGTAATGTGATATAATATTTCCAACAAACTTTCGACTATATGCCACATGCCTTTCTATGTGAAAATCCCCGCCGTGATGTTGCTGGAATATTGCTAAAAGCGGCGTAAAACCAAACTCAGTCAGTCAGTTCTATGTGAAAATCATGAAAAACACACCCTTAACCGAAAAATGTATGCACGTACATACAATTGTCCAATAGAAATGTCAATATCAGCGTTTAAGTCCACTGAGTGGGACCTACAGATGCGATGTAATAATAGCACCACCTTGCAAACAATAACTGTTATATTTACACCCCATATGCAATTCCTTAATTTGTAAGGGCACAAAGACTTCAAGAATATTGTAAACCACGTGTCAACACCTCTGCACGTGTGATGTCATGGCAACAGTGTCAACAAACACGTCATCTCCGTACCAGTTTCATCCCAGTCGATGTTCCCTGGTACTAATGTCATAACAACACGGGGTTGTGTGATAATGGTAAGCGGATATGCCTCCTTGCACAATGAACACGCTGCAGGGTACCGTTTGAAGACCCACCCATGTTGAGAGTACCCTCTGGGGGGTCGGGGCATGTACAACCATTTTTCATGTCATGTGACGGAATGGACAGATCGGAAACCTGAGGGTGGGCTGACATAGGAAATAGGGCACGGGGTTTGGGTAGACTAACGCTTAGTCTCTGAATATATGTAATTTTGATAGTAACAAATAAATCCATGTACATTGAAAAGGAGCCCCAGAGACCAGAGATGAACCTGCCGAAATCTAGACTTGCTTCATTTAGGGCTTTAGCATTGCAGAGAGGGCTAGGCAGTAGGGAAAATAATGTGGTTCAGTGACTGTGAGACAGACTACATTACAGGGAGGGCAAGGCAGTAGGGAAAATAATGTGGTTCAGGGACTGTGAGACAGACTACATTGCAGGGAGGGCAAGGCAGTAGGGAAATAATGTGGTTCAGGGACTGTGAGACAGACTACATTGCAGGGAGGGCTAGGCAGTAGGGGAAAAATAATGTGGTTGCAGGAGGGCAAGGACTGTGACTGTGAGACAAACTAGGGGTTTGGGAAGTGGTGACTAAATAATGAATCTGGACCAGACCCTCCAGTGATTGAGATCATGATCATCGATCTACACAATTAGGATACGATGACATGCATCAACCAAGTCAGCGAGCCTGACCACCCGATCTCGGTAGTCGACTGTGTTTTGGGAAGGGAACAGTGGTGATGTTTAACTGGTTAGGTGGGGATGGTGGTTGTGATTGCAATGGGTGGATAGAAGAGCTGTCTGAGAGGCATTCTTGAAGTTGTAAGCAATAGGAATGACAAATGTTTATGGATGATCAACTTCTATATTGTACAATTGCGACGTTTCGGTATAGATGCTTATACAGTTTTCAAGCATGATGAAAACGGTTTAAGCATCTACACCGAAACGTCGCAATTGTACAATAAAGAAATTGATCTTCCATAAACACTTGTCATTCCTATGGATAGAAGAAGTTAGGGCTAATGAGGGGATTTAAACAGTTAGGTGAAATTGATGGGGTGTGACTAAAGTTCGGGTATGACTCCAAAATCAGATAAGTCAGGGTGGATGTGAGGTAAGATGAAGGTCTTGCTTGAAGAAGATGATGTGCGGATGGAGAGGTCCAGGGTAAGGGAAACGATCGGATGAAGAGTCGGATGTAGAGTCGGGTGAAGAATTTGATTGAACAGGACACACTTGACGAGATGGACGTCCTACCATGTGCCTGCTTCTCTACAAGACATTATGAGTGTATTGTAGCCACGCTGGTGAATGAGGGAGTGAGCTTAGTTTTACGCCGCTTTTAGCAATATTCCAACAATATCACGGCGGGGGACATCAGAAAGAGCTTCACACATTGTACCCATGTGGGGAATCGAACCCCGGTCTTCGGCGTGACGAGCGAACGCTTTAACCGCTAGACCACCCAAGGCCCAGTGACACGCTGGTATGAGATCTACCATACCATATCAATATCGATAAGGACAGCGTGACATATCAAGTCCTCCCGACAATGCATTGACAGATGTATCTGGATATGACGTTGATTTAATTCTATAAGTTTGTAATGTATAATTAACTTTAAACTACAGGTTCGGTTCCGCTCCTTTTCATCCTTGTGTCTGTTTTATTGATATGCACATCCGACATATTAATGTCAAAGTGAGTGATGAAACGTTTCTTACATCAGGCTACCCAAAACACGTCATCAATTGCGTGTTAATTGCAACTCCCATCATGCAACATTCCACGGTTTAACACCTGCTCGGGTCACCGAAACCGGAACTCCCACTTTAGTCACACAATAGTACTTCCGGTTGGTCTGAGTCGAGTGGAACCCTTCAGAGTCGAAGGCAGGAAGCTAAGAGCAAATGTATCCTCAATTGAGAAGAAGTAAATCAAGCCATCGCATGCGCACTTGTATCAACTTTCACGATACGTGCAAATACAATGGGTGTTTACTCATTCAATTAGTACGACATGCGATGGGGAAGGATATGAAGTAACTATGGTATTTTAAATGAGCCATTAAAATTAAGGGTTAAATAAGTACACGTATCGTGCCGTATTTGTAAATTAAAAGAAAACGTGAATATAATTCATTATTTTTAAAACCAGGTTGAGTCGTTCTTTTGTGATCAATGAGACAAATGTCCATCTCGAGGTTTTGGTGTGCGTTTTACATCTTTCTGAACCTTGGTTACTTAACACAAGTTAGCGGGTATGGGCTAATGCAGCCTTGTTCAGTATTTCAGTTCTTAACGACAAGTGGCGGTGGGATAGCCTAGTGGTTAAAGCGTTCGCTCGTCACGGGTTCGATTCCCTGCATGGGTGCAATATGTGAAGCCTATTTGTGGTGTCCCCTGCCGTGATATTGCGAAAATCGGGTACACCTCATTCATTCACTTAACGACATGTCATCTTCATGTGGGAAGAACGTCTGAAGTGATGAAGGCCCTTGACGTACACCTCCTTTGTGAAACCTGCGTGCAAGAGTACGGTATATCTGGAATCGAACTCGCTCCCAAAGGAGTAAATTGATGAAATCGACGCGAATGGTCTGCTGGTAGCAAACTAGAACAAATTTGGAACCTGCTAAGGTTACGCACTTTCTTATACATTTAACAAACTTGATATTCTATATTTACTTCATTAACTAGCTTAAAATGTTGATCCTCTACTGTACATTACTTTTAAATTATGCGTGTGCGTGAGTGTATGCGTGTGCGTCAGTATCAACAGTTACAACCGTGAGAAAAATGAGTCTGCGAATCAAATATTAGTTATATACATTACAAAACAAACACAGTTGTTTACAATGCTGTAAACACTAAAACGCGCTTTCACTTCCTTAAAGTTTTTCTCCACCATTTTTTCCACATATCTCTCCTTTAAACAACCCACAGTGATAACGACGAGCAATTCCAAAATACCCTCAAGATCCATGTCCTCTCTCTCTTTCTGGAGCAAACCGATCACTAAATCCTAAAATAATACAGAAAAACAAGCCCTACTCGAGATAAAGGGAATTACATGAGAAGAAAAAAAATAATTGTTCTTCAACTCTCGCCAAGGTCTCGCGTTAGATGTTCCAGGAAGACACGTGACCTCGGGCCCTCTAGTCTTATCTGTCTGAGAAGGGTCTTATTACAACCGGTGTTGCCATTGTTAGCCCTTTTCTGCGACATTGGGAAAATTAAAAGCTAAGAGGGCGCATTTGATTCAACGTTCGGGCGAGGCGTTAAGGTGTAAGCTGTGAACCCTCGGGCTTAATTAGTGGAGAGTTCATACCTTTAGCGCCAGCATGAAGTGAAAACCATTTCAGAATGTGTTTCACCAACTTTGTTTCGCCATTTATGCAGCATGACTAATCCTAACTTAACCCACTTTAATATTTAATGCATTTTTGTATGTTATGTTTTTTCCTTTAAAAGATATATAAACATTGCGAGGCTTATTCCACTCCGTTCCGCCTTGTTGTGTACCACCAGTGATGCTCGTTATAATGCAACCTATTTTCCTGTAAACGTGTAATTTACAAAAGTACACATATTAAAGCTACAGTAATCATATATATATAAATTTGAAATATATTTGACTGTCATGTATTTTCTTTTCGAAAAGTACAAATTTAATATATTATAGTATCAGTTAAAAAATACATATTTTATCTCAAAATAGCTATAACTAGACCTTTCCCCTCGAGTTTTTACAATGAATAATTGCTACCGATAACATTGTGCTATACATCCCATAGAGAAATAACATATACAGAGACCACACCTACACGCACCTGGTGATGATGAGAAATGGCTGGTTTCTCCGAAAAAAAGGTCCAGACTATCAGTAATACTCGAGAAAATACTCCAGCAGTAAAGGGCGCCTCGACAGCTTTACTGCGCATGATCACAATGCAGCGCCCCCTGTGCTTGACAATAGATGTGTAAATTTGTTACGGTTCGAGGTTATCTACGAGGGTCGAGAGTATCATAGATTTGAAAGGCCATGTGACCACGCTTCCATGTGCACTGAAGGAATCTTCCTCGTTATCACTGGAAGGTATCTTTATGTCCAAGGACTGTTGAATAAATCAGCTAAGTGGATAGATAATAAATGACTCCATCATGGAATGGGCGAATGATTGTGTTAGTACTACTGACAAGACGATTTCCTTTCGTCTGAAGCGCATCTAGGGATTTTCCTGTGTACATTGTGTACCAAATGGTCCGACATAGTTGAAATAAAGGATATGTATAACATTTAGTTATGACTAGAAGAATATGGGGATTATTTGTTTTGTTCAGGGTGCAGGTCTTGTCAGTGCCAGGAAGGACATATACCAGGACGTTTCAGGCCATAACTTTTAATGTTCGTCTGTTTTGTTGGTCTGTTGTTTAACGCAACACAGAGCAATATTCCAGCTATATGATGGTGGTATGTACTGATGTAGTATGTGTGTAATCGTGTCTGGACCAGACAATCTGGTGACTGACGTCTCTATACGTAATTGGACGGTCCGATCACCCGATCCCGTTAGTTGTCTCTTGGACACCAATTCTAACCCGGGTCTTTTCGTATGTACTTTATTGTGTGGTAGATTACTTTCCCCACTCCACTTCCCCAGATGAACTGTCTGTGGTTTGATGGATATGTTGTACGGATAGTATACGCCGCGTTAACACCATGGACGCTTCCTGTTCGAACAGGGCGGTGGGGTAGCGTAGTGGTTAAGGCGTTTGCTCGTCACGCCGAAGACCCGGGTTCGAATCCCCACATGGGCACAATGTGTGAAGCCCATTTCTGGTGTCCCCCGCCGTGATGTTGCTGGAATATTGCTAAAAGCGGCGTGAAAACCAATCTCAGTCAGTCAGTCAGAGAAACTTTTCATACATCCAGTACTGAGGTAAACACTGCATGCCTGTGAGATCCACGCACTACTCTGAGATACGACCACCATTATTAGTCTGAAATTCAGGGAGTTGCAATTTCACTTCAAGATGCAAAATGTTGAGAAATCAGAATATGTCCACTTTAACAATTGTGTGTATGCTATATGTCACATATCAAATATATGGACAGTACGAATCCGATTTAGGGTTCAATTAACACAGGGTTCCACTTTATCCAGGTTTGGTTAAGGCATTCATGATAAAGATATAGTGATAATCACGGAAGATGAAATACTGACTGACTGACTGAGTTTGGTTTTACGCCGCTTTTAGCAATATTCCAGCAACATCACGGCGGAGGACACCAGAAATGGGCTTCACACATTGCGTCCATGTGGGGATTCGAACCCGGGTCTTCGGCGTGACGAGCCAACGCTTTAACCACTAGGCTACTCCACCGCCCCGAAGATGAAATAACAGAATCGGAGGTTACGATTAGGAGAGTGTTTGTGTTGAAGGGGAGATAATAATGACCATATATGGTCATAAATCACGAACTCCAAATGATCTCCAACCCTGTCACAAACGAAAAGGGAGTGACTGACAGCTGAAGCTCTGGACTGTAAGAGCTTAGAGTTAAGAGCTGAGAGCTGTAAGATTAAGTGTGCACCAAACTTCACATTTTCTGTTCGCGGGTTCTTACCGAGAGACAGAAACTATTTAGCATGACAAATTACATGAAAGAAATATGTATACAAATCCCAACGACAACAATGGGTGGGATGAAATTGCCGATTGTTGCAGCGACACGAGATGACGGTGTTATCAAAAACATGGACTACAGAACTCGGGGAATGCCCATCTGCGAGGTTTTATCATGTCAAAAAGCGATCAAAATGCCAATGTCAGAGGTATAATGTCTTTAGCAAGGCACTCGTACCCGCAGACACCCTGCTATGAATCCGGCTCTGTTTGAGAACTTGTTAACACATAACAAACCCTCTCCTTCGAAGCAAAACAACGTCGATACCAGAGTGAGAGAGAATTGTCGCCGGTTTCGTGTATCAAGCCAGTCCGACTTTTTAAACAAACAAGGGTTAACCTAAAACCTGCATAAGATCCGGTTCCGTTTGCCGCTGAAGCACTATGGGAACGTGAGACGGCCCTGTTGGCTGCTGATAGACCGTTTAGGCGATGGAGTCCTGGGGTTCATAATATTGACTGTGAAAATACCCATGTCATAATCGTCTTGGTGGGCCACAACCCACACATCCATCAATATCTCGTTAAGGGGATGATGGGGGTGTGGTGGGAACTGGGTGGGGGTCGGGCTTAGTTAGGTGGGGGTCGGGCATGCTGTGAAGAGATGAAGACAGATGGTTGGGAAGTGTGACATGAGCAGAGAAGGACGGGTATTACGGGTGTAATGTAAGAGCTCGTTCAAGCTGAAGGTCGCGGTGTGCAGGGTGGTGATGAAGGTTGGGGGTTGCTGGGGGCTGAGGGTGAAGCCAGATGGCCAGCGTTGAGTATGACCCAGGTTGACGATGATAATGGGACTATATTCTCATCAACTGAGATTCGGATTTGTGCTGTTATGAGACTTTTGTTGACGTACGCCTTTGTAATACCAATATTCGTGCATGCTCAGTAACATATTCCTAACTTCGTCAACGTTCACTAATAACCAAGAACGCAATTCCTTATTACTGTAGAATGTAGGCATTCTACGATTCAGTTACAATTGACTTTCAAACGGTGATGGTACTAATGAACCAACAGTTATATATGGCGCCACCCATATAATAAACATGTCACAAGATATTACTATTATTATTTTACAGAATAAAATACATAAAAGAGGGTTCGGGTGATCCCGGCACAGTCATCCTTGTTGGGATTATCAACAACTCAGGGTCCTTGCAGACTTTCCTCGAAGCTAGGAGAGTGGGACTTCTCCCAAGGAGCACTGACAACAGGAATTTGTTATTCTGATTCATGGAATTATTTACACATTAAACTGCAAAATTCAACAAAGAGAGTTCAGATGGTTATAATTGTTGTTGCAATTGGTATTAATAGACTCGACCATTATCAGTAAGTCATTTGAATGAATTTAGTTCCCACTCAGGTATAACTTGACAGATCTATCATTCTCAGTCTTCTCATAACCGACATTTGCTGGAAACGTGATACCCCTACATACATCATCACATGATTATGTGCAAATGGTTGCAAGGGATCAACCCTGTCTTAAACCGTTATTGACCAACTTGCACATCCTACCAACGGCTTCTCCCTAACCAAATCAATTATTACCTAATATGTAACCAGCAGAGCTTGAGTCTGAGAAGTTTTACTCGCTTCGCGTCATATTGGAAAGACATTTCCCAGATTTCCCCCCTGGAACCGCAAGCACAAGCCTGTCCATTGAAGAAGTAAATTCCATTAATTGAGCTAACTAGACACATTGACATGCCAGTTTCCACCGCTTCCCGCAGACACTGCAGCGGCCATATTGCCCAAGGCCAGAACCTGATTGGCTGATTTGTAAGGCACGTTTTGACCGATCATTGTATGTTTAGGTCCTTATCAGATAATATTCAGTCTTAATCGCCTTGTTTTGGCTTCTTATCGGCTTATATGAAAGGAAACGGGGGTTTAGCATTAGGTGGAAACATAATATTTCTCCCCGTGTGTTTAAATACAAGAAATGGTGACACTTGGAATCGGTAAGCGCCTTATATGGTTTCGTTTCGCTGATCTGTGACACGACAAGTTTAAAAACTATGATTCGGTCAATAAACGGATTACGGATTTGTATTGCAATTTGCGTCGTCGATATCGCACTATCGCCAGAGTGGCATTTGCAGTGTTTGTTTACAGTTATCGTAGCTTAAATAAGAATGTCTTTGGCATTAAACAGGAGGACGGGAAGAAAATACCGTTGAATGGAATCATAAATCGTAAACGCCAGAAAATGATCAGTTTCGATTATTCGACAAAATAGCGCTGAAAATCACAAATGGATCACAGAAATTAGTGTTGATGCCAAGGTTGCAGGAAAAGGAATAAAAAACATGTCCTGCCTTTTCGGTAACACTCTCAGCTAACACATTCTACGTTAATAAATTGTTTGTTTCACACTAACCTCTTGTTAAACAACACTACATTTGAATCACAAAATATAAGGTTAAGATGATTACCATAAAATACTTCAAAGAATTTATATCCATACAGGATGGATGAAAGGGTCTCAAGCTGTCTACATTCATACAACGCTTCTCCAGAACAAAGAACTATAAACCAAGCGTTTCTTTATTCATTTGTCGAAACAAGTATGTCAGCTGCCTTAAATGTTAAATCCATGTTCAGAAAAATAAAATAACATTTGATCCCCTTCTTGGTATGTGTAACCCGGGCAATGCTAAAGTCTGTCTCCCACGGTAGAGAAACTATTGTCCCTTCGGTATCCTGACTAAATCTAGCCTCACTGGTATTGGAAACATGCAATTTTCCGATTGTTTCACAGCGACATGCAGACATATGCAATAATACACTCATCTCTGTTTTGGAAATAACCACTTTTTTGCTTCAATCCTTTAATTCGTTTCCCTAATCTTGTATGAATATACAACAACGGGCCTCTTCCCTTGTGATCTTAGTACAATTCTGACTAGAGAAACACGATAGCGTAGAGATTTTTCATGTTATCTCGCTGTATTGTTGTGTTAATACAAAAACGAGTTCGCGCATTAGGACACGCCTAATCTCTACAATCTAGGGGTAGCAGTTCGGGGGATTTATCCATCTCTGAACCCCGATGTCGCTGAGAAATGCTTCATGTACATGTAATATTACGCGTGGGTTTGCTATTTAAATGATACTTAACCTGTGAAATAGTCCTGTCTTTCTGTCTCTCGCGGAAGTCACTCGTTTTGACAGGTGTTATTCCACAAAAAATAGTGCACGCTAATCTTTGCTTTTCACGGCGTTAGCTCCTGAACTAATATGAATGGAAAACGCTGGGCTGAGTAAACTCCATCTTTCTCGCTTTTAAAATCTCCCAGCAGGGTACCCGCTCCCATTTTCCACGCCGAACTCAAGCTCTGGTCGTTTTCGGCTCGATTTTCCAACGTAAGAAAAGATCCCCACACTAGACAGAACGACCGTGACTTCCTACAGTGAAGTATCAATATTCAGTGCAGACACGACATTAAAACGCTTCTACATGAATAGACCAGCGAGGTAAGCGCGAATAGAGCTGGTGGGTCGAGATAAACTCTGTCCCACCCCTGCGGTTCCTTCCCCGGGGGGTGGGGCTCTCTGAAGGGGAATCCTGGCAAGACTAACAAATCTTATTGTAACGTAGCTGCCCCTAGCGCAGATAATAATCTCCAAAGAGGTAATATTTCAAAGAAAATTTCTCCAAAGTTTCTTACATTATCTACAGGTTTTGTCCGGTAAATGATGTAGAGCCTTTCAGTGTTGAGAGCTTTAACCTACAACAAGCATGGCTTGTGTTGTAGGGCTTCCGACAAACGTTATGTGGCTTGTGGTGTTATTACAAATGGAATGCGGAATTTGATCCCGACATGAATGTTTTACTTGTCTTCGAAAATTCTTTGATGATTATCAGTAGACTGACCTTCATTGAAAACCTTAAATGTCCGAACAGCAATACGTGCACAAACCAACTACAATAACAGTGCGCCGGTCTCTGTAAGCAATAGGTTCTTGTATCGGGCTATGTGCCAGTCCTACTTTTAGATGATCCTATCGATGAATATAAATCGTCTGGCGCGATTGATTTCCAAAACAAATGCGACTGCTCATACTCTCTGAGCTTTTTGCACGATGTCTAAAACTGTTAACTTCAAACCTGGGTTGCCCAATTGATAGCTTGCTTATTGGTCCTGAAGGACTTGGTTCGATCCCAACATGGACTGTAAGAGTTAAATGCCTATTTCGGTCGAGTTATGGCTTGACATACGTAGCGTCTGTTTGAAACCTCCATTTCCATTGAATAGGAACACCAATGGGTCTCTTGAATCATTGACATGCCAGACCCATGATGTCAGATAATGTTATTCAAGATAGTCCATGAAAACGTCACGTGACGTGACAAATGTTTATGGTTTCCTAAAAAGAAGGAATGACTATACATATTGTAAATGTGAATTTCAGATTTTGCCTAAAATAACGAATGTAATATTATATGATATTCCATAAAAAACGCTTAACGTCACGTCGGCTTGTTCCACGCGAGGTAGACATGTCTGTTTACTGTAGGATTTACGCGTGCGTGAAATATCAATAAATATCTCGTAAATTTAAGTGAGAGTGGATCGCCAGAGAAAGAACCTCATCAATCGTGGGGTAGTTGGCGTGTTCAAACGTTTCCATTCAGAAACCACGCGGTGAGGAGTTTACGGAAGACGGAAGCAGAAAAAGCCGAATCAAGGCGGGGTAACTCGCCATTTTGAAAGTTTCACAGAAGGCAACATGTTGTGCAAATGAATTAAACTTGAACACGTTTAGTTTTCACAGACAATTTCAACATAAACATACTTCCTCGCTTTTTGCACACGTTTGGGATTCACCAACTTTAGCAGACGACATTCACTGCGAGCACCAAGTGGTCGTCTGCTAAAGTACGGGATCAAGTTAACGTCTGCTATTTGCAGCTCATCAGACGACAATTCAACATGTCTGAACGAGTAACCACTTCGAGGCTCCCCATGACGTCAGTTTGGTTAACAAGATGTGAGCGAACAGCAACGGCTGTGTCAGTTTCAGATCCCAGTTTATGAAAAAACCGGACACTTGGTTCGTGTGTGACATAAGAACAATGGCGACCTACTTCAGAAACGGAGATGTTTGTAGCGATTTGTAACTGCGTAACTGACTAACGCTGATGACAGGCCAAACTGAGAAACTGGACACTTGTGGGGTTGGGCAGGAGCGTAAGGGGGTGAAAGGGGGGAGGGGGTGGAAAAAGGGGGTTGTTCCTTGTAATTGCGTGTAGAAATGACTAAGGTTCCAAACAATTGCGCACCCTGCTTGTTGTCTGACCTTCCGCTCTCCTGGTCAAATCCTACCTATACTTCCTCAAAACCTATACACACGATGTAAATAATAATGATAATAACAGACATTAAACATAATACTATGCACATTCATCATTGCACATATGCCTATATTTGATACTTACAATAGGAAACATACGAAGGTAGTAATCCCTATATCAGAAAATGTCATTCTTAAACTAGTCAATGCAGAAGACTTAATTTCGTATATTAACTAACTTGAAGAAATGTATGTAATTTGTTTCCAGTAAACCGTCCCATATATCACATAGTGCTCAATGACTTGTAGACATGTCTTTTTACGTTAATATACCATACCACACCACACCACACCCTCGCCCACCCACCCTATACGTTTTGCGAACGCTAGTCAGTATTACGTTGAGAAAGCAGACACTGAATTAGAATGAAGCAGAATGAAGAAGAATGAAGCAGAATGAGGCAATTCGTTCCTGGGGACATCATGGGCTACTTAGCAGATCGTGATTCAAAGTTTATCGGATATGTACCTCGCATCGTTAACACCATTTTATGATCAATGCATTTTCTAAAATTCAATATATTGAAGAAAACTTATGATATGATTAATACCGTTAATGTTTTGTTGGACAGTGGACAACACAACTGAGTAAACACAAGACTGGGATGACAAGTGGGTGTGCAATGACCCATAGGGTATCCGGCAACACTCCACATCTCCCCGGCGCTGATCAGGATTACCTACAAGGTCACACCTCCATTGTGAACCTAGAGAAGTATACATACTCTGGACACCATTCAACACCGATAGTCTACGCCAGTGAATTGTGGGGAGGGTAGAAGTCACGCTGTGCCAGGGAGGGGATTTTCAAAAGGAGGGATAGAAGAGAGATGCTTGGAGAATGGTGGCGGACCACATATAGAGCCCGATCAATGTGAGCGGCCAGACTCATAGACCAGGAAACCTAGCCTAGACCTCTGTCAACACATCAAAGACCTAGAAAGACAAGCCCTCCCTGCCAGCCCCCCTGGGGCCATGCCTGGACCCCTCGGGCCCTCAGTTAGGTATGCACTGTTCCATCTGCCCCTACTTTCCAAATACGTCCCTCGTGTTTGTTTGTAAATGTTTCCCCTGTGTTGGCAAGGCGGAGAGTAAGGTGGATGGGTTTTAGATTGGCGTCGGCTTCTGAGTTCCACATCATTATCTGATGATATGAACTTTGGGACTACAGTGACGTGAATCTTTAATTTTTCTTAAACCGAAGGGACCTCTCTGATAGTACGATGATATACCGGTTGCAATTTCCTTCAAAATCATCACTGTCAGGTTTGGAAATAGCAACAGCGAATGTATTTCTCGAGAGTAACATAACCGTAAATTGCGGACGGTGCTCTTTAACGATGCAGAGATAATCATTATGAAGGGTGGAGTGTTAAAAATATAAAGTAATCTGCGCTGACGTGTTTACCCTTCTCGAGTGAGTGAGTGAGTGAGTTAATCTCGAGAACACCCGGTGTCATCTCTAATATCCAGTGATCCTTCATATAATTTTCACCACTGTTTTGCCTTTTTAGGCCCAGTGGCTTTCCCTTCGGCAGAAAATCAAAACTGACTGTTCTCTTGGATTTTTGTTCTATTAAATGAATGCTCATCAACCATACCATTGTAATTGTAATTATAATTCATGACATAACACATTGCCGGTTGTGGTATATATCGTGAATGTCAAATGATTATTAACCATTCATGTCAACCATCTCTACGGTTTGTTTGTCAGCTGATACGTCTTTAGATCTATAATGAAGTCTTGTGTTGTAAAAGTCATCGCTCGCGTCGACATTAACTAAGTGTGAACAGCACTGACACCCGGTGTCCTCACTGGTATTCAATGATCTCTTCATATAATATTGACATAATATAGTTTTGCCCTTATATAGATTACGTTTCGGTGGGTACCTCAGGCTGGTCATTCCCTGGCCTTGACGTTTTAAACATGATATACTGCCAAAGTGTCTGTTGCAGGATTCACAGGCACAAATAACCACAGTAAAAACTCAAAACAACGAATAAAGTGTATGGCCAGTATGTTTGTAAACATTTCAAAACTGTTTTCAATGAGCCGCATACAGACACAATCGTTAAACACTGATATCATTGAGTTTAAACTGTGAGTGAACTTCCGATTCTTTCATGTCGAAGTTGATCGAATTTAAACGACTGGTTGAGGTTGATTTAAATCTTTTTAAATGGGACCATCTTCAAGCAACAAGCAGGTGTAGTCAATAGCCCTTATCCCACCGTGGGTCCCCACAGACCAATTGCCGCACCCCAGAGGCGAAACGTCCCCACTGTCCAAACTAAGTCAGCCGTTGACAAATTTAAACATTGGGAGTAAATTAAGAAATAGGGGATACAGGCACGAAATTGTGGCACGAGGCTCATTTATGTTGGTCACAATGGCGTGAGATTTAGGGGTTGTCCCGGTTATAGAAATCCTTAAGCTGACCTGCATAAAACCGGACACTTACGCGTGGCCTACAGGGATAGGGCTAAAGGATTATCAGGCCCAGACATTGGGCAGTTTGAAGGTTGAAAGGTGGACATTATAAGCTGTGGGCAGTATTTGTTAGCGTGATTTAATGGTTGCGCGTTGAATCACTTGAGCCACATCATCATTCACGTTCGTAAAGAGTCTATTTTATTATTTTCGTTTTTGAAATATGAAACTAGTTGGTCTACCTGATCTACACCTAATAAGCACCAGCTGCATGGAGTTTGTGCACAATGGGGGTGAATGCTTTGGGATATGAAAGTTCACATGCGTTTAACTTACTTTTGTAAGTATCTATAGTTACTATAGAAATTGTGGGTTTATTGTCTGGACAGGCGAAACGCGTGGATGAAGAACGCTAGTCCCCAGTCTCCACGCACGACCAAAATTAAACTTTGACATTTAGACGTCAACCTTTGCAGATTCTCACGAATATCGTACTCCACAACGTTGAACAACCCGTTGAAACCATCTTAATATCTTATGTCAACGCGGACAAAAATCAAATAAATGATAAAAAAGAAATGGATTAAAAAACAACAATCGAATTACAAATTTGCAAGTCTATAATGAAAATCTGCCCCGTCAATGCGAGTTGCCCTTGGCCTTTGTAGAAAAGCGGTGCATCAATAAAATGATCCCTGTAGAATTTGCTCTTGCAGAGCAAAAGCAAATATCCATGTGTACACAAGCCGGGCCCTCCAAGCATACAGCGCACCGATACATATCAATAATTCATTTTACAAATAGTACTAAGTTGGCCTTATTCGATGATCAATGGTGGCTTGCAAACTTGAAACATTGGAAGATTCTTCAGATATTTTAAGATTTCCTGCAAACCGACATGAGAGTTCCAGCTACTTCTGATAGAGACAAGCCCAGGGACGATGGCATTGGGGCAATCAGTGGTCGCTGCAACAATACTTGTCTCTATCCGTCCTGTCTAGACCTGAATGTCTGGTTTCCGCTCTGGTCTAAACTCCACCCTTCCAATATCTAAAGATTGGAGTTGGTTTGAAGTTGGTCATTTTCAGTTTACCATTCATATATTTTTCAATACTATTTTCATTATTATTATGTTTCACAGATTAAGATGAAAGTGCAACAGAGAGGGTTTGGGTGATCCTGGCACAGTCAGGCTGGTAAGGCTCATCATCAGCTCAGAGCCCTTGTCCCCTCCACACGCAGCCCAGACAGCGAATGGGACTTCTCTCAGGAAACGCTGCCTAGTCGATTACTATTATTTCCTGACGTTCACGTTGTATATCTATTATTGTACCATACATGTTTTTCACTGATTTCAACCCCATAGTGCATTGCATGCAGTACTAAAACAAGGCTGTTGAAACACTGTCATATCCGTTTGTTCTATACATACGAAATATTGGATTACATATTGAACGTCAAAGACAGTGAATAACCAATCTCCATTGTCCGACGAAACATTCCATTGTGGCGTAAAAGGGAATATATATGGGGAAACTATAAGAATGAATGACAGGAACCACTGATGACACCGGGTGTTAGCAAAAAGCGTTCGTTTATTTCAATTAACTTAATCACTATAACAAATCTTATTACATTTTTAATCATTAATCACATTTTCCACCGACAATTGACACAACAGTCAGTGTGCGAAATAGTTTCCAATTTTTCTAGCCAGTCGGTCTAGCTATGCCTGAGAGTTCCTAGCCCCCAAAATAATTCACAAGCCCGAAACTTGAATGTAGACACGGGTTTCCTCATTGAACTGCCAGTATGATGAACACTTTTATCAGGCCATAATCTTGCATGATTTAAAAGTGTATTATAACTTAACAAGTCGGAAAGAGTGATGTATTTACAAAATGACCCCGTGAAAATTCACTAGCCAGTCGGACCAGTGACTGTGGAGATTGACTGGCCCGACTGGATTTATACAAGCCACGGGCTAGCGGGCCAGTGTCTATTTCGCTAACTGACACTACATAAAAAAATCGACAATAAGCTCATCCGTCTTAATTACAGTAAAAAGTCCCATAGTAAATACTAAAAAAACATATAAAGATACACGTACAAATATAAACATATTTTGCTAAATTTAGCAAGTCACGTTTGAACGGACCGGCTTCTATCTCGGTATTAGGCTCACAAAGCATTTGAGTATTAAATACGTGTATTAGATTCATTTTGCCAAGGGCATTTTTTAAGCATTCCTGTTAATATTCTTGACATTTCAAATTTGTCCATGTAATCCTATGACCCAGCTACTGATCTGTATTTGAGTCGCCCCGGAAGCGATACTATCGGAATGAGTAGTCTGTTTGTTTTTAATACGCATGTCAATCAAATTTCGTTTCCGCACCCATTTCGAATTTATAATACTCTCAACATTTAACGTTATCTTCTCAGTTCCCGTTCTCGTATGAATATCGATTCCAACTTTTTATCTAATTTGACAAAGCGCAAACACGCCATGATGCTATCAGGAGAGGTGTTTAAAGAAACGTTTATATTCTACAGCTGGGGCCAATAACATCGCAAGGAACTGCAAATTCTTTGGAATTTAATGTTTATATCGCAAGAATAGTCGTCAACCATTTTTGGTCTCCTGAAACGAAAATAGATCGGAAAACATTTTACCAGATTCTTTTAGACATCCATGGGCGTTAATTTTTGTACGAAAACAGGTTAATCGTTTTCTTTTTGTTAATATGACTTCCAACTTTAACATGTGATGTTTCGAGCATGTTGATGTCTCGAACCAACCTTTCTCTTTATCTAATCCTACAAGTTTCCGTTTTGTACCACTTTCAGTCATTCGTGTTTATTACTTAAGGCAGCTTGATGTATTGAACGTATCGAATATTCTATATAGCGGACCCAATTATTGTCCACAGGAGATGGTGTACATGTTTATGTGGACACAGGACTTCGACTATACGGAACTTACAGTTCGTGATATCCGGTGTTGTTTGTAATGGCTCTCGTGGACAAAGCTGATCGCTTCAATGGGTCGTCGTTTGTTCAGTGGGTGGGCGAATGGGACTAGTTGGTATCATATGCGGTATAAGGCTTTAGCATTTGTTTCAGTTACAAGTTTAATCTTCTAACTTTGGACTCGTAACAGAAAACAAACATATATTAAAACTTAAGAATAGATCACAACAAACTTACATCTTTCTTGAATCTCAGGCAGTTTCAAGTTTTAAGCAGGAAATCCTATATCAAGACCATTATACAAATAGCTTCTTGTGTCCCCACATAGTCTGTCTCACAGTCTCTTAACCACATTATTTTCCCTAATGCCTAGCCCTCCCTACAATGCTAAAGCCCTAAATGAAGCAAGTCTAGATTTGCCTTGAATCTCCTAACTCACGAGGTCTCCTTTTTAATATAAATTGGTTTATTTGTTACTATCAAAATTATATATATTCAGGGACTAAGCGTTAGTCTAGACTCCACACACAGGCCTGGGAACACTTGGTTTTGGAACTTTCTCATGGACATGCAACGACTCCATACCGCTCATCGTGGATACATTTAACAGGAACTGGTCGCGATATGCCCCGTTGTTGTGACAATTGGTAGGCGATGTGCCATGGTTATACAGCTATACTGACTGACTGAGTTTAGTTTTACGCCGCTTTTAGCAATATTCCAGCAATATCACGGCGGGGGACACCAGAAATGGGCTTAACACATTGTGCCCATGTGGGGAATCGAACCCGAGTCTTCGGCGTGACGAGCCAACGCTTTAACCACTAGGCTACCCCACCGCCCCTATACAGCTATAGCTCACCTGGCCACGTGGAAATTAAAAGTTGCAACACACGTGAAACGTAGCATTTGTTTCAATAAGATATCTAGCTTATGATAACAACTCGTCTGATGTGTGTTTGGACACGGGTAAACTAATTCTTGAATACCTATGATTTAGATTGACTGTAATGGGTAAATAATGCCGAGACCTCAAAAACATATATTCTTTTTTTATGGTGCAGCTTTAATGTCAAACACATGTATATGCCATAGTGCGCCAAAATTGTTTATTTGAGAGATTCGGAAATAATTTATCATTTTTAAAATTTCTTTCATAACTTACCAAGATATATTGGAATACTTTACGACAGTTATATAAAGCAATCGATTTTAAATGCTCGGGAACTAAAGGCAGTTATTGTGGGGCACTGTCCAGTATAGCGAGGTTACTATGGACATACCTTCACTTATTGTACCTGAACTACGACATCAGAACGAAACCTTTTTATACCATAAATATTTGAAATATTCATATTTTAAAAATAAGATTATACTCCAAATCTTTCTGTTTTTCGAGCACAATACCAAAGTGCACATCAATAAATATCTCACGTTTTGATCTTTCATGCATGATTCATTCAACATTTCACGTGAAACGTGACTAAATGGAAGTAATGAATGCGTTAATTCTACGATTAACCCTCCATACACCGTAGCCGTTGATTATCCGATGATTACTAATCACAACTGATCCTAATTAATTGCTTTAACCTGTTTTATCATACCAGTAATTATTGGATTATCGAGGCATGAAGCGAGCAGCAGCAAGGGCAAAAGAACGCCTGTCAAGTTCATTGTCAGTTGGTTGTTAATTAATTTGGGCTAACAGCGTTAGGAAGATTAATTGAGGATTTATGTGGAAAATCTGTTCTCGAATTGTGAAGCTGTTTGCTTCGGAAACAATAAACGTAGTCATATTTGTACTTGTATTTTTCCTAGATGGATTACAGAGATGATATTTTCGGAGAGACAGAATAACTTATTTGAAAAAAAATACATGTTTGTATGTCTGGAAATTTAAAGTCAGATTTACTGCATCTAAAATCAGAGCATTATGAGGTGTTTCATAAGTAGCATATCGTCATGTTACTGATTCTTTTGTGTGTGAAATATTGAAAAATATTACGTAATGAGGTACGGATAAACTGTAGTCGACAAATAACTCAATCTTTGAATCTCTGAATCTTGGGAGTTCCCGTAGGAGGGCTACGTTGATAATACTCTTAACGTCTCATTAATACCCGTGTTTAAGTGAGCTTTGGTTCCAGTTTACGTAACAACACACACGATATTCACCGTACTACTTCAGAAGTCTGACAAATAATCTTAAGATTTAAACCAAGCGTGAAAGATAAACTTGACAGGTCGAACAGTGAGCACTAATCTTGTCAAACGAGCACAACCCATATCAGAGGCATGGAGGCTTGGTCGCTTCACCGCTGGACAATTGCGGTATCCTGCCGCGCAAGAAATGAGCCCCGATTATTCACCTTTGGGAACCCGCTCCTGAAGTAGTGTTTACGATGAGAGGTAAGAAGACTCTTTAAGGATGGACAAAAGATTCTGATGTTGATCGGACACGGTTATTTGTGGCCAATGGCTTGAAATAGTTCACCCATTGCTACACTGCTAATAGACCTTTAAAGACGCCTGACGACTCCATTGCGCATTGTCTGCCTTTCAGCACTTCTCGATGGCAAAGTTTGATAAAAGCTTTCCTCGGATAGGATTAAAACTTCAAAGCCGAGCTTGTGTTGGTATTTGGACAACCTGTTTTGGCGAAACTAGCATCAATGGTATGGCTTTTAGGTTGTGACATCTGCGGCGAAGTAATTGAGTCGAAGAGTGGAGAACTGTTGAGGTCATTTATGAAACATTTTGTCATCGATTTCCACAGCGCAGGTGGCCTTTGACTTCAGCGTTGAAGTGTGAGAAAAACCAAACCACTTGGCATTTGAGGACACCATTGGAATGCATGAAAAATTGGAGCCCAGATTATATATACTGTAACTACACGCGTTTGATGACGTGTTTGTACAGCCTATTCAAATACTATCAACTGTGCGTTTGTATTAGTATTTAATCAATTTGCAATCTCCAATCATTTCATTATTTATTATCATGAAGTATAGATCAGTCTACCTATACACACTATAAACGATATAATTATAATAGTTTTGTAGTAACGATGAATAAGCTAAAGCAGGTTAGCCTGTAAGTATTGAAGCTTGAAAAACGTGATTGTAAGCATGGTGAATTATCCATAGACTAAAGTATAAGATATTCTTACCAAGAAGGTCCTCATCCAGACCAAGAAGGTCCACATTCTAACCAACAGGATCCACATTCTAACCAACAAGGTCCTCATCCAGACCAAGAAGGTCCACATTCTAACCAACAGGATCCACATTCTAACCACACTATCCTCATTATAATCGGCCATTACGTCAAATAACGGAAAACTTGGGACGTTCTTGACCCGAAATCCGCTAGTATGTCTTACAGTCCCTGAACCGTATTATTTCCACTTCTGTCCAGCCCTTTCTGCAATGCTAAAGTCCTAAATGAAGCAAGTCTAGATTTGCTCAGTTTCTGAATCTCGTACCTCACTGGGTCTCCTTTTCAATTTAAAATGAATTATTTGAATCTATCATAATCCTATTTATTCAGAGACTAAGCGTTTGTCTAGAAGTCAAGAAACTGTATTTATATCAACATTCATCCAGTAAGTGTGAAACCTCACGGAGAGGGGTTTCATTGAAACGCCTTTAAGATGTCTATGAAATTGACCTGAAATAAACATACAATGACAAGTATGGATGTTTATAGGCAATGTGTCTTACCCATTGATGGACATCCCTCAAGCTCTGGACATGGACTCTTCCGTTTGCGTGGCCTTCCTTTCTGGACCGCGCCCACTCCGTTATAATAGGGAATATTTGGTCCACCGAGTTCCGGTGACAGACTTTGCAAATACTCTCCTTGAAATATGATTTCATAGTCTGTTCTACAGTAAACAAGGTGATCTTTCATTCCGAATTGTTCGCCTGGTGTCAAAGCTCGGTTGCACGAACTACACGTGAAACACGAGAGGTGATACACTAGGTCACGTGCTCTCATAACAAGTTCGTTGGCGGCAATTCCAAGATGACAGCGCGAGCATCGCTTTATTCCGAATCTCCTGAAACAGAAACGAAAGCTTAAGGTTCTGCAAAATAATGTTCGCGGTGGGAGTTATTCTGGGTTCTAATTAGACTCATCTTGAACCCGTTCTTGAAATGTAGGTGAATGTTCGTGCTCTTGAATAAACATTTGACATAAAATCGATAAACTTCTTCGGTATGTGCCACAATGAAATCAATAACTGATGAATATCAAGCATAACCTCAAATACAAATCAAATAAATACCAGTCGGTATTACATTAAAAGGCACGTCGTTTATTTGATTTCATGTCAACTGACCTGACATATTCATATTTTCGAAAAAGTAGTTCCAGCTTAATATTTCTTACCTGAAACACCAACAGCGAACCAATTTTTTGTCATGTTTTTTTATGTTCCTTGCCTAAACGTCCTCAAATACTCCACAAATATTCTCGGTGCTGGGACAGACTGTTAATCAATAACACTTTTCACATGTCGGTATCAAACATGATGATAAACATACTCACATTATCACAACCATGATAGTCTTAAATACTGAAAACATTATATGGAAAGACGGCTATCATAGGCGATCTTTAAACGCCAGTAAAGTCAATATTGAATACGACGACAAATTAAACACAGCCTTTTCTTTCATTGACAAATATTGGGGAATTGCGTGCTCTTTTCGAGAGGCAAATGAGTAGTTGTGTGTGAACTGCCGGCGAAATGGACACGGTAATAACCGGGGAGATTGTGGCTGCCGTCAGATGACCGTTACGTATGTCAAGTCATATGTCGATTTCTCAGGGAAACGGTTTGTCGATGTGGCCCGATGACGTTGTCAGGCTGGCTGTCAAGCATGTATATCATGGCAATGATGATGATGATGATGATGATGATGATGATGAGTTAATATGGTTTAACGCCGGTTTTGGTAATATTCCAGCAATATCATTTCGGGGAAAAAACAGAAATCGGCTTCACACATTTAACCCATGTGAGGAATCGAACCCGGCTGTTCCGCGTGACGAGCGAACGCTTTAACCACCAGACTACCTAATCGCCCCTGATGATGATATATCGTTGATAGCAATGGATTACTATTATACCACCACCACCACTACTACTACTACTACTACTACTACTACTACTACTGCTACTGCTACTACTACTACTACTACTACTACTACTGCTGCTGCTACTACTACTACTACTACTACTGCTGCTGCTACTACCACTGCTGGTGCTACTACTACTACTGCTGCTGCTACTACTACTGCTGCTGCTACTACTACTACTGCTACTACTTCTACTACTACTTCCCCGATATTTGTGGCCCGACTGTAGTCGCCGCTGCTGATTGGGATCATTGGGAGTTTTGTTAAATGTTTATTCATGTCTGATGTATGTAGATCGAACCTTGAATATCACACGAAGCTTCAACACACGCCGTTGGTTGGCATTACAATATCTTAGAACAACATCATGACAAAGTGAACGCAGCTGTTGTTTCAAGTGATTAATATTTCATGAAATTATAATGTTTATTCTAGTGACGTGACATAAACTGATTACTATCTTGATGTCTGTCCAGAATAATGATAATAATTCAAAGCACATATCTTCATGAAATTTGACAAAGATTCACACTGTACAAGTCGTGACAGTTAATAATACAGACATGATGAGGATTGCATCGATTGTCAGATACAGGAATCAGTGCAACTTTACGAAACTTACATGGCGAAAGTGACATTAATTTGAAATCTACATGCAATCGATCACTTTATGGGAAATACGGACCTGGAGATACCAGCCGCGTCCGGTGAAATTGACACATTTCACAGCAGCGTGTATCGGAAAACACAGCACCATCGTCATGAATGAAATTGACCAAGCCCGTATGATTAAACAACGCGATCGAGTTGACAAACAGACAAACATAGTCTTTTATTACACGTGATTGACGAGTGGCGAACCTGACCAAGGGTTGCGATCTATGAACTCATTCTGGTGCAGAACAGCGTACGAAAAATCGTTTGGTTTAAAAAACCTTCAGATACATTCATGTGTACTTGTTGCGCATACACTGAACACTCATTATACCGGACGATAACAGTTTCCGGGGGATTACTGTTACAATTACTCATGGGGAAACTTATATACAGGTTCTGTGTCACAGATGATTTATTAAGATGAAGGGCATAATTACCATAATTATTCGAATACTCCATTGTCATTATGATCAAAATGGAATGTGTCTCATTTTCGTTCCTCCAACGAAATACCGGGGAGAACATGACGAGTGCTTGTCTTAGAATCATTTAAATACCACTGTAACCATCGGTTCGAACCAATTGCGCAGATACGCATGCTGTTGATCACTGGATTGACTCGTCGAGACTCGATTATTCACAGACCGCCGCCATACAGCTGGAATATTGCTGAGAAGGCTACTGGGTATAACTAAACTCTCTCTCTCTCTCTCTCTCTCTCTCTCTCTCTCTCTCTCTCTCTCTCTCTCTCTCTCTCTCTCTCTCTCTCTCTCTCTCTCTCTCTCTCTCTCTCTCTCTCTTACGTTTGCATCATTGTCGTCACAAAATAATTTAATTTATTATTACATAATACATCTATGCACTGTATGATAAAGAATACACCTACATTAAAATCAATTTCAAATCGTAACTACCACCAAACTGTTTCACTAAACTTTATGTTGAGTCAAGAATAGAGCGCTAATCACTCATGATTCCAACGCACTGTCAAGTGAGAATGATATATTGATCTAACCTATACGTTGTTACTGATATACTCAAAAATATACTTGATAGCACATCTTATGAGAATTTTAGGCCATTATGGCTTGTATTTCTGTGGAAAGGAAATCCACTGGCAATGGAGGCGACAATGAAATATGTCTTGCAGGTGGGTTTCTGACAGAGGTTGTGTATTTCAGAACACATATTGTCCCACAAACTCCCGAGACACATATTGGGGGACATATTTCTCGCATATGTTCCTCCACCCACCGCATCTGCCTTCGACAGGAGAATAATCCAACATGGCGGAAGTTGACGTCTGCTGTTGGGTAAAATGGAGAAAGAAGCAGACGCGTGGAAAAGCCTATCTGGACTGGTAGAACTTGACGGATGATAATGCGTACAAACTCTCTTCCAGAGTGCATAACATTCTTGTAGATATTTTTAAATGCAAACGTATTTATACACGGAATTCGATCCAAATATATGCTGGCGAAATGTTAAAGCATAAGCATTATGCCAGGTGTTCAGCTACTAAAGTTCTACTTGATGTGTACAAAGAGGCACAAAACGGAGTCAAACTCATCTATCTATCTATCTATCTATCTATCTATCTATCTATCTATCTATCGCACATATACGCTCAGATGATGATGATGATAATGATGATGAAGATGATGAGTCGGTGTTAATTCGATTCTCATTTTCAGTTCCTTGGGGTACTGTACACAACGCAGTCTGTGTGTTAGCAGTCACATTAGTATATCATTCTAACGGGTACCCATGTACAGCTTGGTAAAGTGAGGCATATTTCGAACAGATTTCACTTGTCTACGGAGAAGGCAGATACAACATACACTCAGGTGTTGGACAGGACCAAAGACTAATAAACTCTCCGGATTCCCCCTGACGAACTCCTTCACCCATGCACCTACTCTCATCCAACATTCTGGCTCGTCTTTGCCTGATCCGTGATCTGTGCGCAGCACACCATAAACTCACGCACCACCATACACTGACATTTCGACTTGCACAAGTCTCTAAGGTATTGTTATTAATAGTTTAAAGGATAATTTCTAAAAAATATAAATATCCCTCTAACAAACTGGCGTCCTTATGTACTGCCCGCTTATCGAGAGGGTAGAATCACTATACACCCATGGCTTAGCCTTCAGTTCCGCCTTAGAGCAAGGCTAACTGACATCGTGCACGTGGGTGTCGAACTAAGAGAATACGCTGCAGTTAGTGAGTGAGTGAGTTTGTTTTATCCTGAACGATATCCCAGTCATATCATATGCCTATGATGTAAATGATCAAGTGACAAAGGCCATGGACATTTACCGCTTCTGTGACATCCACAAGTACGAGAATGGTGATGTAGACTAGGTACTATAATCGGGTAGCATCTGGGATTCGAACCTATGGTACTTGACCGTCGGTTTACATGCATAGAGCGCTTTGTTACTGTTACGAAATACGAATTTGTTATTAAGTGAAAACACCCTCCTCCCGATATAAATTCTCATTGATCTTTTTTATGTCGGCTTGTATTCTAATCATCGACCTCTGTAAATACCAAAAGTCGATGGATAAGTTCGGATGTATCAAATTCGACTCTCATCTTCTTCTGTAAATAACGTCATTGTCAATGTCAATATCGACGTTCTGATGTAACAACCTAGCAGTAAGGGATTCGAAATATCAGCTTTGGAAATAAATGAAATTTTAATCTTCAATATGTTATACATTTTTACATATAAGTATATTTTATGACAGCTGTTTATCCATACAACTTGTCTCATCACTATATGGCTCAAGTAATGGCGACCTGACGCCATATTGTAACACACTCGCTGGTCTTTCTCATTTAGGTAATAATTGCTTAAACGTACTATTCTGTTGACGAACTTCGACATTACCATTAGGTTATTCTATCTTATCTTTAAACTATCTACCTCGATTGATAAAAATAAAGTTTCCCACGCGAAAGGACATCCAAACACCGAAAGCAGAAAAGTTTGAGAAAATTCAAAACTGTTTACAATTCAAAATTCGGATTAAATATTACTCCCAATTTCATTTCCTTTGAGAATTCAGGGCCAATTTGACAAATTTGTTTAAGTTTGAGCATTTTATTACTAAGAATGCAACAAAAACTGTTGGCACTGTAGAATCTAATAGAAACCGGTTGGTTTTCTCTGCATGGGGCACGCGTTAGGGGAACTTAGGAGGACCCGCTCTTTGAGGAGGGAGGGGGAGAAATCCGAACGCTGCACGTGCAATGGGGCCCACGTGGGATGGCTTTGCTTGCCAAAATGTTTGCCAAAGTCTTGAGAGTTTGGGAGAAAGTACTTGAAATCTTCAAGGGGTCTTGTCGTCATTTCTATCTTGAAAGCTCGCGAATTTTCGTGAAAAAGATTTTCAAGCATTCTTCTTTGAGTTTCTTTTGTAACTGGAGTTAGGCTTAGGTTTCGCCAGAATGGTTTTGTCTGGTATTTTCGTAATTATTATTTGTCCCGTTATGAAATCAGTTTTGCACCAGAACACGTGTTCAAAATGTGAACGTTGGCTAGAAGCGGAGACGTGAAAGAGAGAAGTTTGAATAATATTTCACTCTAACGGTGAGTCGACAACATTATGTGTAATTCAAGCGCATAAACACCGAGGTTCTACAGCTGTTTATCATGGCCTTTGTTAGATTCTAGCATGTAGAAAGCACTCAAATAAAATGAAGCTAACCTAACAGTAAAATTCAACGATGCCTTAAGATATTGAAATACTAAATATTTCAACTGACTACCTTGGCTTCATTCCTATCTCGTTACACCGATATAAAATTCTCTTTTTATGTTTTAATTATTCACACGCGTACTGTTAAACAGAGTTAGGGTTTCATGTAAAATACATCAAAACCGCTAAATGTATTGTCTACGAACCCCTATGAAGAAATCACGGATGATAGAGAGGACATTTTGGGTCAATACCCGTATGCAGTGGAACAATGATCGTCTAGTTAAACACGCGGAGTTAACCCGTTTTTAACAATACCAAAATAGCTATATCGATAGAATGATTAATAAAAGCTACAGCTTCGCGTCGGTTCTGGCACAATAGCATCCGATTTGCCCCGCATTGTCTATTAATTATTTAAGTAGATTCAATCGGAATCTTTGATATCAAAGCACGCCTTGTGTTTTCTGAACGACAGCGGATACTTGGGTAAGGTTATAAGAGATACGTTTGATGTAATTACTGATGAAATCCATGAATAAACAAAGTTTCTTCTTTGCTGATGATACGGGATTATTCGATAAAATTCAAGCCGTGGCACAGTCTATTCAACCATATCATAAATAATTCTGGCTGTTCATGCATTGTATAAACACCGCTATACTATCTGGTCTAAGAGAAGAGACGGCAAATACGACACGCCGAAAATCGACTCGTGGTTTTCCTACGCGGGCTTTTCTCAACCGTAAAGCGGTTCGATTGTCGTAATCGATCGTGTCGGATCGATCGGGTGATCAAACAGGCGGATGGAGCTAAACTACTTGAGATATTGGGACTTCAGGCGAGGGTTTGCAACACAAGTGATACAGAGTCCTCATGGCGTCTTTGATGCCGACAGTGAGTGAGTTTGAGGAGCCATATTCCGGAACGATGTCGTGATGTCGGATATATGTGTACCTATGTTGGACAATTATCCGGCAATGCTGAATACACGTGGCGTCATCTGTCGAAATCTTACACATGCTTTAGAACACCTTTAAAAATAATGGGAAAATATTAATGATGACAATCATTACGAGCAATAAATTATACATATCACTTACAAGTCAATATTATACTTTGAAACTTTATTTTGACAAAAATCAATAATATCTTACAATATTGAACTTTTATTCCTTGTAGATTAAGTAAAAATATAACGTGCCATTTAGGGTAATGCAATGTGATAACGTATTTAGCATATGTGTGTAACGACAAATCACAAAACACATGTCTGGCACACCAACTTAAGATTCCCTGCAATTATCCATTGTTAAATGGGTTCACCATGGCAACCGATCTATAAGATTTTTATTGGAAAATTAGACCATCCTCTCATGCACAATCAAGCCATGGAGCACATATGGTTTCGATCAGCTGGGCTATCTCTCATCACTGTACGTAAGCAGTTTTCAGGCAAACAGTATTCTACAAAACCGTTCCTCGCAAGCAGAGAGGAAAGATGGTAAACCGTTTAGTGTCAGCAAAATCTTGAATTCGAATTAAAATGCACGTGGTCGCTGCCGGGTTTAGACAGTGAAAGAAAAGACCGAAAAATGTAGAAAGATATTTTCATCATTTGAGGGGAATGGAAACAAAAACTGTATTTACTTTTTCCGTGAGTTTGGGTGATGGGTGGACCTCTTGCGTCCGTAAACATGGCGGCCAGTCGAGAAATGTGAAAATATCAGTTGAGAAATTACTCGGTGAAAGAATTCTGGAATGATGACTGACAGAGGGAAAAGCTTTCTTGAACTGTCAAAATAAACGTAAAATAAGCTAAGAGGACATATGATAATTGCAATGACCGAATGATGGTGTACTTTTGTGGCATTTTGTTTGAAAAAAACTCGATACGGAAGTCAACATGTTTGTTTGATATTGAGAAGAAATGTGTTGAGAAAATATTCCAGAATATCAGCAGATCTAGTGAGATCTTCGTTGAGCTCGGTGTTTCACCCGCTGTAAAAAGTCAAAACAACCAAAAACATTCTTTACTTGCAAATAATTAAAGATATGTTTCAAGAGTTTGTAGAAAATCCATCTTAGTGCTGTCAGCCAAACTATACAAATGTTTGTAGAATAGCAAGAGAAGTACATAAACATGCCTACAACATGCATGTTGAGTCGCCAGCGCTCATAATTTAAAACACTATAACTGAAGTATTGTATTGTCGATTACACATCCGTAATATACTTGAGAAGTGTATTGTCAATAATCACACTTATAGAACATTTAATGGGCCACTGGTCCGAATCAACGAAACAAAACATTTGTCCAGTAAGGGAGTTCATGAAATGACAAGGTTCGCTGTGATAAAGTTTCCATTCTCGGTGTAAACAGGATGACGGGTCAACATATACCTTAGTTGGTTTCATTGTTAACACTAAGACACAAGATTAAAACTCTTGTTAAAACATGACTTTAACCTGCCTTTATCCAAACAAGATATGTCATCAACACACATTTAAAGACAACGACACAAATGTTTAAAATCACATCAGAAATCACCTGGAATATTTAACTATTCATGAGGTGAACATAACAGTTTTTTTGTCCATTTTAGTGCAACCCCACCTTGGGCCCTTATGATCAGATCTATCACAGAATTGCCGAACTCAATCAGTGCCGACCTGAGATGAAACCTTATCCACTGTCCCAAACCTTGGGTTTGTTGAGAAAGCAAATTTTACACATTCACCCAAAGCTCCGCACTGGACCTGAACGTATAGACTACAAAATGCCTATAAATCATTACAAATCTCTCCGGTATTAAATTGTCCGCTTTAACCGTACCCCTCTCTATTACAGCCTTTCGTCAGCGGTAAAAATCAACTTCTAGTTACAAAAGGATTATCCAACGCTATGATTTGTTTTGTAGTTTCTTCCCAAGCAAGCGGGTCTTCATCCCCATTGCGATCTCGTGTGAAAACTCAGTGCAGTGTCGTGTGACGGTGTCGTTCAAGCCTCGCGAGCGTTACATGCAATTATGAAACCATTAACGCGCAACCGGAAAATTAATTTGTTTTGATTGGCAGATTACAACGCAAGGTTATTGTTAAGCTCTTTACAACGCCTTATGATGCGCCTAGAAAAGCAAGCTTCGGTGTCAGATGAATCCAATATCATCACCACAAGCGGATAGGAGAGTTAGAGAATATTACCAACACGGTGTGGAGTTTGTCGATTGTAATTCCGCAGTAGGGAAGGTTTAAAATAATCACGTAGGGATTCCATGTATCATTACTTGTCCATTGATGTATTATCTGATTATTACAGCAGGACTTTATTTGAAACGTCAACAAAAAATGACAACAAATACTGCTGTTAAAGAGATCTGAATATTTAAGAAGCTGGTACCGGTCTTTTGGGCTCAGTTATAACTTGATTTTGATAAATTACAATAATTGTTTATTACAGAAGGAACAGGCGTAATTGGACCTCTTTATTACGGACACCCAGTATTCCGAACGTTAGCTTGGTTCAGCGTATATCCACAGATTCATTTGTCAACATTGTCAAGATTTCGTTCTGTGAGAGTTACTTTTGATAACAAATTATTGGCTCCTGAATTATCTTTTAAAACAAATATGAGATACATGACAGAGTGGTACCGAATTGCCACCTGCTAAAGTGGTAAATAAAATGCCCTTGAGAAGTTAATCGCTTGTTGTGTGTATAGGATACACTTGACTATGTTTGGTTTGCTCTATTCTCTGTGGAGTGATACACAATAAGCAGAGGGAAAGAGCAAGTATTCTCTAAGAGAACGACTTAACGAACGTATATTCCCCTTTCGTTTATTCATAAATCATTCAGTTCAATTACAACTTGTGAGAATGTCAAAGGAATACTCTGCCAACGTCTGTACCCAAAAGGAAAACTTTCCCAATTCTTAGGTAGATCCTTATTCGATCAAATGTCTTAAACCTGTTTGAGTCATCTCGAAAAAGATTGTTAAGGGTCATAACACACGAGTATGAAAATATATGTTAATATTTCCTACCTATAATAATCCTCTTTGCAGTAGATGAGACCATCCCGGGCAAAACATGTAAGTTCAGAGTCGAGTCTGAATTTACAATCGCTGCATTTTAAACAGGACACATGCCATTGCTTGTCTACGGCGAGCAGGTAGTAGCGTTCAACGATGCGACCACCACAGCCGGCACAAACGCCGGGCAAGTCGTCACCGCTGTTGTTCAGAGGCATCTGATGCTGAAAACATAACATGTAAAATTGAAAGACAATAGTCTGTAACAAATGCAACTAACATTTTAAATAACTTAAACACATGTATATTTAATACCACACATACTTTTAAATGAATTGTACACCTATATCAGAGTTTACATCACAACAGACGTGTGTATGTCATAACGGTAAGTCAATGAGGAGACTGACTGACTGACTGACTTTAGTTTTACGCCGCTTTTAGCAATATTCCAGCAATATCACGGCGGGGGACACCAGAAATGGGCTTAACACATTGTGCCCATGTGGGTCAATGAGGAGAGAGAGATAGAGATAGAGAAAAAGCGTGTGTTCTAGTGTACTAGTGTTAAAGAGAGAGAGAGAGAGAGAGAGAGAGAGAGAGAGAGAGAGAGAGAGAGAGAGAGAGAGAGAGAGAGAGAGAGAGAGAGAGAGAGAGAGAGAGAGAGAGAGAGCGTGTGTGTTCTAGTATACTAGTGTTAACAATGAACCCACTAAACCAGTGACAGCAACAACTAAGGTATTTCAAAGGAGAGAGAGTTATCGCCGATATACATATTGCATAAAATTTTAATTTATGAATTACTTGTCATAATAGAGACAGCGCAGTATGTCTATACAACTTAGTAAATGACATGCTATGGACATGAAAGGCGTAATATCGCTACAAAAACAACACATCATCAGAAAGCCACAGCAAGGAGGTACTACCATTTAAATACAGATATCTATCTATGAAATATCTATATGTATACACACTCTAGGCAGTATAGTTACCGGTGCTTCATTCAATTACCTTTGTTATTAATAACATGTTTACTTAACAGGAATTCAATAGTATAACAACGTCTATACTGTACTGTGTTATTCATGTTTCATAAGTGTTTAACTACATTTGTTTGAATATAGCAAGTTTTGTTGCTAGGACAATGAAAGGTAGGTATGTAGATATTTGACACTATGGCAAATATACATTATGTTATCTTATAAAAAGATAATTTCTCAGATACGACCAATCACGCATGATGAAATATGTAAACATTATATACCCGTGAACCTTCAGAAAGACAAAGCAGTATAGTGAGATCAAACTTATAGTTTTACTTATTGAAGCTATTTACAAAAGTAAATTTTGTCCAGATATCCATTTTACAAATAGCTCTTCCATGAGGTGTACCATTAAACAAAGTAGGGGATATTGGATTTACAAGATTGATAAAATGCAAATGATGAAGCCAAGGAGGAAGGAGATGATGAAGCGAAATTAAGGGAAAATGTGACAATTTATTCCATTCCTTTGGAATGTTTCATTTGTATGAATATATATTACTTTTTCTCATTATGCATTGGCTAAAGGTATGCTCGCAAAATGGAATATCCCCTACTTTTTTTGAATGGTATATATACACATTTGTGTAATCTTCACAAGCCTTGTCTATTGACATATGCAATGTTCCATCCAACTACCAGAAAAATATAAAAAATGCCTTTCCGGTATATTATTTTTAATTGTTAACAACATTTAAAGGATAACGAAGATACATATCATTACGAATGTATATCTATATGCGATGTGCCGTCACGTCTGGTTTACATTGTAAATCTGGTCCAATAAATAACTGGTAAAAATACAGGAACTCCCCAAAACTGTTACGCTACATTACTAAGTGTGTTATATCCTGTTATATCAACAAACAGCAATATAACTGAATAGCACACACAGTACGTTGCTGCAATGCATATACATGTTAGAAGGCCATTAGGATGTGAAAACATAATTACTCTTAAGGATGTTGCGCTACTCTTTAACGTTGTCCGTTTGTGATGTTCCAGATTAACATGCGTGCATTCAAATTATTTAAACTCTAAATAAACTTCTAATTTTTAATTAATTTACGGTTTGCGATTCCTGAATAGGTTTGTTATAAAGGTGATTTATTTTACGCCTTAGTAGTAGTTAGTTTGAAACGATAACAGATCCTAGAGACAAGTGGCAAATGAATGTCAAATGAGGGTCAAAATTTAAGAGAATGGCTCGAAATATTCGTTGGGCAATTATGGTTTCTTTTAACTATACACACATGGAAAGTTGCAACATTAAACCAGGATAACCACTGAAGGTTTTTCATAAATATCAATGATATCTCACAAATATAGTAAAAAGTAACGTTAATTCCATACACTCAAAGATTTTGAACCATGAAAGAAAGGTATAATCTGAAAGTATATTTTGCAGTTCCTCACCAACATTACTATTCTTTTCGTCAAAATACATTTCTTTTTACAGTAAGGACCATTTCGGGAAAAGAAACGACATGTATAATTTTAAAGTGATTAACTGATCAACTGCCTACATAGTTCCTTATCAGAAAAGTAAATATCACATAAAGACATTCTTGATTATACCCCAGCGTTCGGCCCGAAATCACCTAAAATGATATACATTTCACAGCATATTTCTTTGTTAGGAAGCAGAAATTGACGACCTGTAGATATAACTGATCGGCCATAGTACAACCGACAATCCTACCATTCAAAGAGATTGATAGATATGCGCACTGAAGAGATCGGATTTCCCCCATGTGCCGGCGCTTTGGCCTGTTATATAAACTCCCATCCAAATCCGTCCTTCCCCATAGCATACCGGCTAATGTCCCCGGCGTCGTCCCCCCTTCCCTCCCCATCCCGATCCACGACATGCTTTGTGAAGATGTGAAGGATAGATGATACCAGAAATATCACGCTGGGAAAATCACACAGTTGTCCATTGCAAATATAATACTCCAGAACAAGCGAAAAGACAGCTTTCATGGCGCGTTATAAATTTGTAAAGTTGAAGTTTAATCTGAGAGCAAAGCAGTTATGAAATCCGACAGACCAAAAAGTTTAAACAACGAAGGGTAAATTAAGCGTTTCCTATTTTTTTAGACAGGAAATTTTCCAAGCAAATAACCTGTTTTGACTAACTCACAGGCTGAAGTCTCTACACCATGTTCAATAATTTACCCTCTTTATCCGTAATTTCCTGGGGTGAAGCTTTTGACGACCCGTCAACCAAGCAATGAAATGTATGAAAGCTTGTCATTCGGGAAGGTAACTGTTATAAACGGTGTTTGTTTGGAGATAGAAATGTGCATTCTCGGTCATGTATATTTCAGCAAGTGACAAGTGCGTGTCTATAGCTGTCACTGACGGTGAAAATTACACGTTTCGGGTATAAACAATAAATCAAACGAATAGTGTAATTATCGTTGGATCCGAACACAATCAACGTTGGTTTTCGTCTTTGATTACATCTCATAAGTGCGTGGGGTGCCATAAGACTTATTAGTAAATTGTTTCGGAAAAAATATGTAATCGATTAAACCTCTTTGTAATTTTATTTACCGGTTGTCAATATCTCTTTACATGTTAAAATTTCAAAAGACTTTGACATAAGTGATACCATTCCGGAATTAAAAATACGTTCTATCTATACTTTTTTACAGTTATTTAACATGATCTGTAGCGAGGTAATGCCACAATCAATAATATTTTTAATCGATTATCCTTAAAATCAAATGTATCGACTGTTTAAATATGATTGTAATTGTGAGCATGTGCACTAATATTCACGATTCTTGTACCAATACAGAGCGTGTTGACTCAATAAAGGAACGGTTATCACAAGAATATAAACAGATACACGCACAAGTCTTCCCTTCAACAATGATATTAAAAAACCCTTTGAAAATGAACCTCAATCAAGGATTTTCACAAGCTGCATAATTTCACAGCTGTCAATGAGAAAAATATATTCCCATCTCCGTTAAGAGCAGGTGCTTACCGTTTGCTCAACACGATACAAATGAATTTCACTCAATATCAAGCAAGCTTGCAGCTTTGACGTGTTTTATCGGAGAGAAAGGGGATTACATTGCGCTTGGATTACTTGTCGATTTCACCTAGAAGCGTGACGGAAACAAAATTGCAGTCAAACAGAGCAAATAACACACTTTGCATCTTCCCTCAATATGTACAGGTATCAGTTGAGCTGTATTAGACTGAATTAAACAAATTGCACCTTTAGAAAGCCATCAATGTATACGTTAGTACCTAACGAAAATTGTACTTAACATTTCCGTAGTTGCGTTTGGTTTCTTTGAAAATAAATTCAATTGGAACAGATTTTAAAGAATTTTTACAATATGTTCATCTACAGCATCATAGTGAATCTAAGTAGATTAAGTTTGGTTTTGAATAATTCAATATTGAAATAACTAAGTGTGAATTATAAACAAAAAACTAAACCGTTTCGACAAATGGGTTAATATATGTTATTACCTGTGTAAGAAAGGGTCGTGTAATTGACAAGAACCACATGCTATTTTAATGATAAATACCCGCCTACATGAAATAAATGAAACAATGATTTATAACAAATCATTTAATTAAATGAATGTATTTATTTTATTTTAACACCATGATTTCTGTTTGTAAACACGACTAGACATCCTAGTTATCCAAACTGCAAACTATGCCAATATATAATTACAATGCTTATCCAAATTAGACCAGCTTCTCGTCATATCTCTGACCTCTATACCCATGCATCATCAAATCGGAATGCCAAAATTAATAAACACGACTGTAAGTAAATATAAACATAACTTGAAGTAAATATAAACAATCCGGAGTTTTTAAGTTAAAATAATTGGTAACATAAGTACTACAAGATTCTGCCACGATTGGAGTACCGGTAAATGCTACTGTTTATCAATGCTTTAAACTATCACATATCGGCAATTGCAGCCGCCTGTATCGAACTAAGGATAGGGAACCCTAGCCCCCTAAGGACACAAGACGGAAGCAGTTACCAGTCTCCAATCCATCACATGGACCGTACCCAGATGGGAGAATTTGCTCAAGCCCACAGAGATAGCCAGAAAATGATTTCCAGTTATCTCAGATACTCCAAAACCAGGACCACGTGCCTTGATTTGTAATGCCAGTTGACGCGACAATTTGGTCCTAATGTCTAAGCTATGCTTGTTACGACAACTGAGAGATAGTGCGAATTGCTAGGAAGGGTGAAACGATGATATTTTTCTTGGGTTATACGTCGAAGTTTTAGCGGTGAAAATAAACAGATAAACACGTGCATTTCCTGAAACATATGCGGCGCTACCTGGTAGCTGTACCCAAAACCTATCTGCCCTTATCCTTGAAACACAGGTGGGGCTTACACGTGCATGTGTGAATACTTTGGAAACGGGGTTCTGAGAGTCTACAGTCTCGATGCTAAGCCGAGTGTGAACCTGTATCTTGCAGCTATACAAGGGGTGTCATCTGTCACTGGTTAGATGTTTGTGGTATGTACGTGTGCATATGTCAAGATGCAAACACAAGACTCGGATGAAAGATCCCTGGAGTTTCCAGGAAGTTACCTTACCCTTGTTGTGACGTGACAATCCAGTGCTAAACTGTCTGGGGAAACGGTCCGGCTCTGAAACTCTCCCGATCCCTCATGGGGTTGGAGGATAGTTTTTTCCACCATGCCGATGTTGGTGTGTCCGCGGAGGGGTATCCAACAGTCCCCGGGGACGAATGCGTGAGACACGGGACCCAGCTCGAACAGGAGTCCCACCCTCCGAGAAGAATCCTCACACTACTGACACAAGGAACGTCCGTCCAACTATCGCAACACTTCCCTGCGTTGGAAACACAGAATACCACTGCAACGTAGTCAACAATGTCGATTTCGCCGGTAAAAACCTATTTGTTTTGGGACAGTGAAAGCGGGTGCACCGCCGGTTCAACTGAATGTGGATTGTTTAGAAATGGACTTACACTAGTTTTTGTCAAGGGCCGTGTTCTATGCCAGCACTTTACGATCACAATAAAAGGGGAGGGGCACACCAGGCACTTGCTTTGCTGGTGTGCCACTGTTCAGATCGCGCTTCGCGCGGCAGGGTCCGCTCTCATTGGTCGATAACACCCAGCGCCGTCCTGATTGGATAATTGCATGAAATCTGTTCCTGACAGTCACACCTGTCAATCTCTTGCCTTGGGTTGCATGTATAATACGAAGCGGATCTAAAGCGAGTCGACATCTCGGTTTTCGCTTCCTACCGAGAAAGCCCGACTAGGCACAAGACTCCTCGAGTTTGACACGCCGCTCCTAGCTTTTCCTTACGCGCTGCTTTTATCCTTTTCTTTAAAATAAACGATTCTTTGGGTCGACGATCGTAAAAGTATTTGCTCCACGTTTATTTAGTAAAAGTTTAATTCAGGTCCGTAATTCAAGACTGAGAACAAATTTGGAATTTTCAATGACCATTATTTCGTTCGTTTTACCACTTAGCCCGGGGAATACATATTTTACAATAGCTTTGAAATATGAACTGTATTGAAGTATTTATTGCATAAATCTTTATTTCTCAATAATTTCTTAAGAACTAACGGAATAAAACGTGTTCACTCTCTCTCCATATTGTGTTTCATATTGACACACGGTATGTACTAAAGCAGATCGTAAGGCTTCCATTATTTGGAAACGGCAGATGCAAGGCTTTTATAACAACTCAAAGATTTGATTTGTTTTTATTTCTCGACTCTGATAACGGATGTGAGTGCGGAAAACGTAATCACCTGGTATAAATATGCCTCTGAAAATATATTTAATTTCTTTAAAGATTTGAACATTTTAAAATTACAAAAAAATTCTACTGTTTATTATAAATACAATGTGTACCTATACGTCAATATAAACTTTATTTATTGCCTATGCTTAACACAATTAGTACTGAGAGGTGCTCACTACACAAATACAAAGGTAATACGATTCAATTGTTATTGAATTGAACAAATGAATTAAAAAAAAAAATAACAGTTTCCGTTTTCGATGAATATATTATTTTCCTTAAATATGTACGATATGTAAATGCAGTCAAGCATTCAATACAGAACTGCAATCATAGTTTTACTTTCCTGTTTAATCAATATGGTGGATAATTCCCTTAAAAGACACGTGTACTTCTCCGTACGCATGATGCTGTGGTGGTTAGCCTTAGCTATCACGCATAAGTCAAGTACGATATTTGCAGTACTGAATATTGTTGTTTCATTAGGTGTAGGTGTGTGATTTAGGTTTTACTTCCGTCCAATAATGGAAGGGAGCACCAGATTTTGGCATCACACATACTACCATTATAGGAAATCCAAACCAGGGGTTTCCCTCTAATGAGCGCACACATGAACCAATCAGCATGGACCCTCGTGTCTAAGTGTACTCTTTCCTACTCAGGTCTGTCCCCAATCATCAAAGTATTCATTCTTAAATATATGGTGATACAAATTCCAATAATTCTACAATTAACGATCGACGAATGCCTGTTATTTGTACATTAGTCTGAATATCAAACGCCACCACTTTAAAATAATCAGCCTCGAATATCTGCGGGAACAAATTTCATGATAATTGTTATAAACTTAAGAAAAGGTTTTTTGTTGGTTAAAAGAAAACATTTCAAACTAAAAGATAATGAATAGATTTTAAACCTTCAACCACTTCGGGACCGGCTACCATAGCATTGATTACACAATGCCATTTAGAACGTGGTCAAATATAACATATGTTATATTTGGGATTTACTAAGACTGTGTAATCTCAAATATGACATATGTTATACCATGGCATTATTTACTAAAACATGATTTGAAAACAGGTTTTATATGCTATTTGATACAACATAAAATATATAGATATGATATAAACATAAGATAGATATGAATAAAATTACATTTCAAATAATTCGAAACTGATTGTCAAGGCTTTGCCTGATAAAGTGTTCGTCGAAGAAAAGAGTCTTGCATAGTACATCGTTGATGACAGAACCGTTAGAACAGCACATGACAAAATTGTTGTATTCAATCAATAAGGGACTAAGCTCTACCCTTAGTAGCAGATTCTACAAATTCTACTCGCGGTTAATGACCGGTTTTAAACCGAGACCGTTGTCTTTGTGTAATGAAGGTAATTACACTCTGAACCGATACATATCATGACCTTTCTGTTTGCAGACAAAGAAAATGATTTTTGAAAGACCTGAATCGAGTAAAACTATACTAGCAGTGAAACAGACTCGAAATCCCATCACCTGATATGTTTAGGACGTTCCATCATTCTGTATGTTAAATCTGATACAATGGCGAAACTAGCTACTTAGTCAATAAACATTACTGAGATTTGTCCCGTGTTTAAGTACAACTGTTTATTTCCACTTACATATAAACCACCAGAGCATAAGTCATGAAACTAAAGTCTTCACTCTTACAATAAACAAACAGTCATGAATGAGTAACAAACATCTTTTTATTACCTCAGCTCATTAAAAAAGTGTTTTAAATCTGATGCCGTTTATATATAAATTTACATAGAATATGCAGTTGTATATTTCGTAGACTTTCAGTTCCACCTGGCTACTTTTAACAAATATTTTATCAGTTATAATATATAAATGGTTTCATCGTATAAAGATGAACCCTGTTGATAGTTTGTTGTTTAACACCAATATTCCAGCAATATTCTGCAATATTCCAGCTACATGACTGTAATCTGTCTATCATCGGGTGTGAGTGGCCAAATCTTAGGATCAGTGTAGCCTGTACATAATGGGAATAGAAGTGTTCGATTTTACTGGTCCGATAAAAGGAACTGACGACAGCAGTGTTAACGGTATCGTACGGAGTGAGCGTGTTAGTCTGTACATCTCCGATTCGACTTTCGTGAGTGTAGTACGGGTTTCCCTATAAATGACTCTGCATCATCATCTCCCAGTGACGTATTACTATCCGTATCAATATTTGATGATGGTTTTACAGCTTTATTCTTGTCCCTGAAATATTCATCATAGGTTGATATCGACATATTTTGATAATAAGTCGATACCCACCTATGATGAATATTTCAGGGGAATCGTACAAAATCTCACACTGATTAACCAAGTGTAAATAATTCATCTGCTTCAGCAAAACTCTTAGTAGAAAATAAAGCTGCATTCTCGGTCTTAGTGGTTAACTACGCAACGTTAATAGCTGTGGAAATATTCTAGGCTGGACCCAAATGTGACCGATCACTGCTGACTGTAATGAATTTTATGTATTCAGTTGTTATGAAACTTTATAAATATGCACCTATTTGTTCAGGATACCTCACCGTAAACAACATAACGATCTCAAACAGAGCATATATTTTAAACGCCGGCATATTTATAAAGTTTTTACATACCGTTTGAATTAGAAACGATCAGCTATACATAGTGGCATATATACACGTTTGCGTCTTAAAAGTCTGCCACAGTGTCTCTGATATCAATATGCCTTGTGAAATATTGAAACATCTGTACGGAATGTCAATAGGGGTTATTCGTATTTATCACATATCCAAATTTCAAGTATCGAATCAGAATCATTAATTTGTTTGCGGCATTTACCATAGGTAAATATTCCATATCTAATAATGGTGTGCAGTTTCTCGAGAACCTGTCACGTATTTGTTTCCTCCAAGGTTTTAATGTTTAATTTCTTTCAGAACATGTATTTTTCTTCATATCATTTACGAACTACAGTCACACTGTTTCAGACGAGTGCAACAACGAGAATAGACATTTAGAAATCATTATCTGGGTCAGCAAGTTGCTTTTATCAGAACTTAGTTCCATTCTGTACATTTTTGATAAAATAATAAATGAAATACAACCCGTTCATTCTGTAGGACCATAGCATAACAATTGGCTGTGAATATAAATCCTATCTAAAGGGAATCTGTCCGAATACATTTTACATTACTTCTTGTCACGTTTATATCCCGTAGGTAGGTCAAATACATGGAATACATCGGCTTTAGTAGAAAATATCTTATTTATAGGACATTTGGAACTATAACCGAATATTTAACATATTTCCTTAGCATTTGCTTATCATCAGAGACGTGACCGTTAAATGTTACAAACGAAACAAAACTCCGTTATTCGTAGACTGTATTAAAGTCGTCCCCAAACCCCTTTAACACGACTAATCTTTCAACAGCCTCAACAACGCCCACAGCCGTTAAATGTAACACCTTGTTCGACGTGACACGCCCCTTTCAGCGTGTAATTAATTTCCTTGAACTGACAACGTAATACTGAGTGTGTCCAGCTCCTGACCACAACTCTGTCAGTCAGCTTCACTGACCACCTGGTACCATTAAGGGGGACACTGGTCAATGTAAAGCCACAAAGGACGAGTCAGCTTTAGCGTGGCGTATCACGTTATATTTTAGCTGACTTGGGACATGCTAATTACATGATTATATTTAATTAAAGGTGCAAATTTGCCGACATTGTTAGAGTTGAGAGCATGTGGAAATGGGCTTGAGTTACACTTAACCCTGTGTAAACCGCTCCTTCTTTATCCGATACACTGAAAAAACCAAGGCCTCACAATGTGTCTGGTTATTTTTTATTGATTAGGACGTGATAGAATAATGTATGGCATCGTCTTTAAATATTAATGCGAACGGAAGAAAACATTTTCCAAGTCGATATTTGTTTAATATGAATTCAAAATAATTGCTTCGGGTCTAATTCGTAAATTTAAACCACTTAAAATACATTTGTTCTGTTTGATTAACAAAACCTTTGAAGGAAATATTCCGAGTTTAAGAATATAAATATTACGATTAATTATTACGTTGTTTAGTGTATCAAAATATATTTTTTATTTATTGCAGCAGAATGTGACATTGCCACATATTCGGGCATGCTTGTCTTCAGACAGCGACGTACAGCTGTAATACTGATGACTGCGGCGTCGAAAAAACACATACTCATGATACAATCTGAATTGTACAACCCACTGTACTTTTTAGCAGAGATTTCTTACGGACGTGGAAACGGAATTGTCGTTTCTACTCAAGAACATTGTCAGGATCAATATATGACAGTGAAATGCAATCGGACAGGACGCAAATGATACATTGAACCGACAAATATTCATATTTGACACGTGGACAAGGTATTTTTTTTATCGGTACATGATGATTAATGCATGTATGAACACACCAAGCAACTATTTCTCATTAAGGTATTTCAGTAATTACATCGGTCATTTTTCTCCTCAAAATCTGCAACTATTTGACGGTGTTATATACACCGGTAATATGTGACGTTATCATATTGGAATACAATCTCTGAATGGCGTTTAGAAATTAATACACATAATGGGGGATTTATGAATGTCAACTTCTGTAATTTGAGGATATATTTCGGAGTATATTCTATTACCTACTCCTTCAGGAGAATCTGATGTGACAGTCAGAGAATAATTGATTAGTCAGGACCTCGAACCAGTATCTAAGAACAACCTGACCCGTTCTGTCACGTGACGAAAGGATAACTGCATGGCATATGGACATACACGACAATGACCATATTGCTCGGACCATCAGTTTTAGCCTCAAGTATCCAGGATACACACATGTTGTGCCGGCATGACTTATGCAGGGTATTTGTGTAGACTAAGGCTTAGTCTCTGAATATATATAACTGTGATAGTAACAAACAAGCCCATTTAAATTGAAAAGGAGCCCTAGGGAGACCAGAGATTCAGACTAGATTTGCTTCGTTTAGGGCTTTAGCACTACAGGGAAGGCTAGGCTGTAGGGAAAATAATGTGGTTCAGGGACTGTGAGACAGACTAGGTATTTGTGCTACACACACAGAAGAAGGAAGCGCCCGTAACTCACTGACCCCGTCTTTCTGAAATGAATCTTTGTCTATGTATCAAGCATGTTTAAATATTACATACCCCTTATATAGTTTTGTTTACTATATCATGTTCTTTCAATTCTGATTTAAGATACTGACTTTTATCACATTCAGGAGATATTACAGCCGTGTAGCGTTGTTGCATTAAACAACAAACACAATTTTACAGATTCAAGTGACATTTATCGTTGTAACGAGGACAAAAGGAAGTTGATGTTAAGCGAAACAATATTTAAATGATATTTCAGCTTGAACACTTTTATACATGTACAAGTGAATGCTCTGTTGGTCGTAATGGTTAATCTACATTTGTTTAAACTGTATGTTGCATTCCAGAATATATCTATACTACCCATCAAAAGTTTAGACTCACTAGTGTAAATGTAGCCACATACTTCAGTCAACTGTTCTCAACTAGATTTTGCAAAATATTCCATACTGTTTAAAGGTGCTGTTTACACATGAACTGATGTATTGTAAAACAAATTCGTAACGTTGAAAAAGTTATTGTCATAGGTTCAATAAATGATGAAACCCGGAGAATTCTTCACACATCTTTTCACCGAAACGCAGCTGTTCACATGTACAATATTTGCACATGCCTTTCAGCAATTTGATGCATGATCCTCATGCAATTCATCTGCATAAGGTTTGCAGTTGGTTCCCTCATGTTAGTGGAGAAAGTCATCTTCGATCTAACCATAAATATATATATGCATAACATATAGAACGTGCTTTAGGTGAATATAAACGTTTGATGGGTAGTATATATGAAGTCAACTACTATATTATCGTAAAGACCAGTACGTGCATTTCATATACAACTATTGTGTTAACGGCGCCCCATGCGAGCTATTTGGGTGGAAGTGACTCTTTGTTAAATTATAGAAGATGTCCTATACCCGACCAATATCTATCTTGTCTTAGTTTATTGATATTTAACCGATGCTAGAAAGGAGACTATGGCTTATTTTAAATTAAGATGTCCGAAAACTACTATAGGATTTTAGTTCTGAGGTGGCAAATTCAGATTCTTAGTTCTGAATGGAAGAAAGCATCTTTTATGTGGATCATGCTTTACGGTATTATCTTATAGCGAGAACCCCAGAATTCTGCAAAAAGATTCTGTATTGCATCAGTTGTTTCCTGCATGTACAGTCTGAGACAATTATAAGCTTTTGTTACTGTCTGTATGTCTCCCTCCTGCAGAAACTCTCACACTCTGGAATAGGAGTGAGTGAGTATGGTTTTGCGTGAAATTCTCACGAAGACTACGTGATCGTACTCCGACGACACGAGTCGCTGCTCATGTTATCCACCACTGTTTTTCCTACACATACTCGATAATGTCTACCCGTGAAGATCAGGGTTAGAATTGATCTTCAGTAACCCATACTTGTCGTAAGAGGCGACTAACGGGATCGGGTGGTCAGGCTCTCTGACATGGTTGACACATGTCATCGGTTCTCAATTGCGTAGATCGATGCTCATGCTGGTGATCACTGGATTGACTGGTCCAGACTCGATTATTTACAGACCGCCGCCATATAGCTGGAATATTGCTGAGAGCTGCGTAAAACTAAACTCACTCACTCACGATAATGTCTAGGCAATGGCGATAGAGGTGACATATTGTTTAATGGCATAAAACAATGTTCACTCGCTTATCCTTCCTCCAATGTAAACTTCGGTTTTTAGTATGTTTTAAAGTCCTGTTCTTTAAGCAAACACATTATCTTGCTATGTACTTGCCTCTTGGTCGTTTTGTATTTGCTAAAGAACAATCGCTGCACTTTCGGATTATTCAATTGAAATAGGTTTATACGCTATACAATTAAGGGGGATTTCTAAATGCCTCATTTGTTCTGATAACGTGCTTTTCTTTAGTTATTTGGTTCAAGACACGCTGTTTTGAAATTAACAGGTTCGGTTTATGTTACAAATATCATGGTCATGAAATTGTCTGGCGCGGTTTTCACTATTGTCAATATTTTCACTGACTTCATGTTTATTGACGAAACATTTTAATATTTGGATTATGCAAACACGACAATATTTTAATCATTTATGAAATCAGCAATGTTTGCTGTGTTCGTTAATAGGTGTATCTGCGCACCTGCGCACTCCGAGCGATTTCCAATAGCAAGAGACGCCACGTCACCCACAACATACATGAATATATCGACAGGGATCGTATCAACAATTGCCTGCTTTTTAAAGGCTTTTTAAAGGGGTTCCTTTATTCTGTACATGTTTTATACATGATTCTAAAGATTTCTGTGTAACGAGAACCAAGTTCATGGAAATAATACCAAATGTCACGTTCTTCTCGAGCTTGCTACATCTATTGGACACAGTTTGTGTGTGTTTGTGACTGGTGCAGCGTCGTCATATACCTGGACTGTATTGAGTGAAACAGGAAAACATATAATTAACTCAAAAACATCTAGTTCTATTCTAGATTCGCTCTTAATTTGTGGACCCGTGAAGGTCCGGGTTAGAATATTGGCCTTCAGTAACCCATGCTTGTCGTAAGAGGCGACTAACGGGATCGGGTGGTCAGGCTCGCTGACTTGGTTGACATATGTCATCGGTTCCCAATTGCGCACATCGATGCTCATGCTGTTCATCACTGGATTGTCTGGTCCTGACTCGATATTTTTACAGACCGCCGCCATATAGCTGGAATATTGCTGAGATAATGTCCAGGCAATGGCGATAGAGGTGACATATTCTCACTCAGTGTGAGGCGGTAGACACAGAAAGAATCCAGTCCATTCTCACTCAGTGTTAGGCAGTAGACACAGAAGGAATCGAGTCCATTCTCACTCAGTGTTAGACGGTAGACACGGAAGGAATCCAGTCCATTCTCACTTAGTGTTAGGCGGTAGACACGGAAGGAATCCAGTCCATTCTTACTCAGTCTTAGGCGGTAGACACAGAAGGAATCCAGTCCATTCTCACTCAGTGTTAGACGGTAGACACGGAAGGAATCCAGTCCATTCTCACTTAGTGTTAGACGGTAGACACGGAAGGAATCCAGTCCATTATTACTCAGTGTTAGGCGGTAGACACAGAAGGAATCCAGTCCATTCTCACTCAGTGTTAGACGGTAGACACAGAAGGAATCCAGTCCATTCTCACTCAGTGTTAGGCGGTAGACACAGAAGGAATCCAGTCCATTCTCACTCAGTGTTAGTGTTAGACGGTAGACACGGAAGGAATCCAGTCCATTCTCACTCAGTGTTAGGCGGTAGACACAGAAGGAATCCAGTCCATTCTCACTCAGTGTTAGGCGGTAGACACAGAAGGAATCCAGTCCATTCTCACTCAGTGTTAGGCGGTAGACACAGAAGGAATCCAGTCCATTCTCACTCAGTGTTAGGCGGTAGACACAGAAGGAATCCAGACCATTCTTACTCAGTGTTAGGCGGTAGACACAGAAGGAATCCAGACCATTCTCACTCAGTGTTAGGCGGTAGACACAGAAGGAATCCAGTCCATTCTCACTCAGTGTTAGGCGGTAGACACAGAAGGAATCCAGTCCATTCTCACTCAGTGTTAGGCGGTAGACACAGAAGGAATCCAGACCATTCTTACTCAGTGTTAGGCGGTAGACACAGAAGGAATCCAGACCATTCTTACTCAGTGTTAGACACAGGGCGGTAGACACAGAAGGAATCCAGACCATTCTTACTCAGTGTTAGGCGGTAGACACAGAAGGAATCCAGTCCATTCTCACTCAGTGTTAGGCGGTAGACACAGAAGGAATCCAGTCCATTCTCACTCAGTGTTAGGCGGTAGACACAGAAGGAATCCAGACCATTCTTACTCAGTGTTAGGCGGTAGACACAGAAGGAATCCAGACCATTCTTACTCAGTGTTAGACGGTAGACACGGAAGGAATCCAGTCCATTATTACTCAGTGTTAGGCGGTAGACACAGAAGGAATCCAGTCCATTCTCACTCAGTGTTAGACGGTAGACACAGAAGGAATCCAGCCCATTCTCACTCAGTGTTAGACGGTAGACACAGAAGGAATCCAGTCCATTCTCACCCAGTGTTAGGCGGTAGACACAGAAGGAATCGAGTCCATTCTCACTCAGTGTTAGGCGGTAGACACAGAAGGAATCCAGTCCATTCTCACTCAGTGTTTGACGGTAGACACAGAAGGAATCGAGTCCATTCTCACCCAGTATTAGACGGTAGACACAGAAGGAATCCAGTCCATTCTCACTCAGTGTTAGGCGGTAGACACAGAAGGAATCGAGTCCATTCTCACTCAGTGTTAGGCGGTAGACACAGAAGGAATCCAGTCCATTCTCACTCAGTGTTAGGCGGTAGACACAGAAGGAATCGAGTCCATTCTCACTCAGTGTTAGACGGTAGACACAGAAGGAATCCAGTCCATTCTCACCCAGTGTTAGGGGGTAGACACAGAAGGAATCCAGTCCATTCTCACTCAGTGTTAGACGGTAGACACAGAAGGAATCCAGTCCATTCTCACTCAGTGTTAGGCGGTAGACACGGAAGGAATCCAGTCCATTCTCACTCAGTGTTAGGCGGTAGACACAGAAGGAATCCAGTCCATTCTCACTCAGTGTTAGGCGGTAGACACAGAAAGAATCCAATCCATTCTCACTCAGTGTTAGGCGGTAGACACAGAAGGAATCCAGTCCATTCTCACTCAGTGTTAGGCGGTAGACACAGAAGGAATCCAGACCATTCTCACTCAGTGTTAGGCGGTAGACACAGAAGGAATTCCGTCCATTCTCACTCAGTGTTAGGCGGTAGACACAGAAGGAATCCAGTCCATTATCACTCAGTGTTAGGCGGTAGACACAGAAGGAATCCAGTCCATTCTCGCTCAGTGTTAGACGGTAGACACAGAAGGAATCGAGTCCATTCTCACTCAGTGTTAGGCGGTAGACACAGAAGGAATCCAGTCCATTCTCACTCAGTGTTAGGCGGTAGACACAGAAGGAATCGAGTCCATTCTCACTCAGTGTTAGGCGGTAGACACAGAAGGAATCCAGTCCATTCTCACTCAGTGTTAGGCGGTAGACACAGAAGGAATCCAGCCCATTCTCATTTAGTGTGAGGCGGTAGACACAGAAGGAATCCAGTCCATTCTCACTCAGTGTTAGGCGGTAGACACAGAAGGAATCCAGTCCATTCTCACTCAGTGTTAGACGGTAGACACAGAAGGAATCGAGTCCATTCTCACTCAGTGTGAGGCGGTAGACACAGAAGGAATCCAGTCCATTCTCACTCAGTGTTAGGCGGTAGACACAGAATGAATCCAGTCCATTCTCACTCAGTGTTAGACGGTAGACACAGAAGGAATCCAGTCCATTCTCACCCAGTGTTAGGGGGTAGACACAGAAGGAATCCAGTCCATTCTCACTCAGTGTTAAACGGTAGACACAGAAGGAATCCAGTCCATTCTCACTCAGTGTGTGGCGGTAGACACGGAAGGAATCCAGTCCATTCTCACTCAGTGTTAAACGGTAGACACAGAAGGAATCCAGTCCATTCTCACCCAGTGTTAGGGGGTAGACACAGAAGGAATCCAGTCCATTCTCACCCAGTGTTAAACGGTAGACACAGAAGGAATCCAGTCCATTCTCACTCAGTGTTAGGCGGTAGACACGGAAGGAATCCAGTCCATTCTCACTCAGTGTTAGGCGGTAGACACGGAAGGAATCCAGTCCATTCTCACTCAGTGTGTGGCGGTAGACACAGAAGGAATCCAGTCCATTCTCACCCAGTGTTAGGCGGTAGACACAGAAGGAATCCAATCCATTCTCACTCAGTGTTAGGCGGTAGACACAGAAGGAATCCAGTCCATTCTCACTCAGTGTTAGGCGGTAGACACAGAAGGAATCCAGTCCATTCTCACTCAGTGTTAGGCGGTAGACACAGAAGGAATCCAGCCCATTCTCACCCAGTGTTAGGCGGTAGACACAGAAGGAATCGAGTCCATTCTCACTCAGTGTTAGGCGGTAGACACAGAAGGAATCCAGTCCATTCTCACTCAGTGTTAGGCGGTAGACACAGAAGGAATCCAGCCCATTCCCACTCAGTGTTAGGCGGTAGACACAGAAGGAATCCAGTCCATTCTCACTCAGTGTTAGGCGGTAGACACAGAAAGAATCCAGTCCATTCTCACTCAGTGTTAGGCGGTAGACACAGAAGGAATCCAGCCCATTCTCACCCAGTGTTAGGCGGTAGACACAGAAGGAATCCAGTCCATTCTCACTCAGTGTTAGACGGTAGACACAGAAGGAATCCAGCCCATTCTCACCCAGTGTTAGGGCGGTAGACACAGAAGGAATCCAGTCCATTCTCACCCAGTGTTAGACGGTAGACACAGAAGGAATCCAGTCCATTCTCACTCAGTGTTAGGCGGTAGACACGGAAGGAATCCAGTCCATTCTCACTCAGTGTGTGGCGGTAGACACAGAAGGAATCCAGTCCATTCTCACCCAGTGTTAGACGGTAGACACAGAAGGAATCCAGACCATTCTCACTCAGTGTTAGGCGGTAGACACAGAAGGAATCCAGTCCATTCTCACTCAGTGTTAGGCGGTAGACACAGAAGGAATCCAGTCCATTCTCACTCAGTGTTAGGCGGTAGACACAGAAGGAATCCAGCCCATTCTCACCCAGTGTTAGGCGGTAGACACAGAAGGAATCCAGTCCATTCTCACTCAGTGTTAGGCGGTAGACACAGAAGGAATCCAGTCCATTCTCACTCAGTGTTAGGCGGTAGACACAGAAGGAATCCAGTCCATTCTCACTCAGTGTTTGTGTGCGATATTCGGAGTGAAGCATGCCACAATAGGGATGCTTACCTATTATTGTCAAAACATTAGGGATGGGTATTGCAGAGAATTTTCATATTGCGATATATTGCGATGCGAAAGCATATATTGCAAGAATCTTTTTAAAACAAAAAACTACTTATGATCGAGTTAAAACACAACAAAATCTCTATGCTTGATTAAGCTTTAATAAAAACTTGTAACCATGAGGAAACAAGGAAAAGAACGATTTAACATCAACACAGTGGTTACCAGTTTGAACTTGTTTCTCCACTCTCAAAAAAGCCCTGAGGTTTAAAACATTCAGATCCAAAACATTGCGAAACATTTGAACAAAAATTAAGAACACAACTTCAAACCGAACTTAACTTCCAGATTTCCGAGTGTTACGATGTTTTCCGAATGCATGTCGAAATACCGGTTTTCGATTAGCGTATCGCAATACGTATCGATTTCATGTCTGAACCGGTAAATACCGGTAAACCGGTTATATTAAACAGCCCTACAAAACATGATCATTGTTGTCATGCGAGGTGTCCTTGTACCGTTATACCAACAGTAACGTCTCAAATAACATACAATGTATATGCTAAGGATTTGCATAGACAGTACCGAGTCGGTTGTGACTGGGCATATGCCAGCTATACTATAATTATTGATACAAGACAATTGGTTATGGATTATAACAACTTCTTGATTAATGTTATAAACCGAGAAGTTGTTATCCATAACACGTATCTTGTATTGCTACGCCAACTTCTAAATGCCTTTGAAGAATTTTATAATTATTGATATTACTGAAAGAAATATGAAATACATGTAACTGTATTAGTGTAGCTGTAACATTGTGCTGGCGATTAGGTGCCGGACAAAATGTTCCCAAATTATAATATTCCACTTATTTCCCCAGATCAGTACACATGTTGATTGAGACATCCTGTATAATTATATGTTTAGTTAGTGCATCATCAGATATCTCTCGCCGCCATATAGCTGGAATATTGCTGAGTGCGGCGTAAAACTTAACTCACTCACTCACTCAGATATCTCTCTCACTCACTCACTACACACAAACACAGAACTGGTACTCAGCTTGACATGCCTGTCGTAAGAGGCGAAGAACGGGATCGGGTAGTCAGGCTCCTGGGCTTTTGTGATGCATATCATCGTATCCCAGTTGCGTGGATCGATGCTCATGATGTTAATCACTGGGTTGTCCGTTCCTTAAACCGGTGTCATAGAGCTGGAATATTATTGTGGCATGTAACAACAAACACACACAATGAAACACACACACGACGAAACAAACCAACACACACACACACGCACACGCACACGCGCACGCGCACGCGCACGCGCACGCGCACACACGTTACCTGAAGAGGCATATTTGGTTTTGTTTTGCTCATTAACGCTAATAATTGCATTATGTGATAAAACGCTATATTACGCGGCTGAAATTGTACAGTGAGCACTGTAATTGATAAAAAATATTATGGTCTGGGTTACCAAAATCATGTTCAGTTACAATTTTTCAAAACAAAGGGCACAGTACAACGCACACACAGCGTTTAAACAACCACGAGATCAATATCTCGTATCAAAAGTATAGCGACCGAACAACATAATAAAACGGAAATTTCATTGTCACCGCGTATCTTTATCAAGTATTTTATCAAAAGTTACGCAAACTTACGAAGAGATCACGCTGGTCGTGTAATTGTCACTGATCAGTGAAATTAACAACAAAAGGAAGCGCCCTCATCGGCGTTAACCCATCCACGCGAATGAAATCAACACGTTGTATGTGTGAAATGTGGAGGTAAGCTGTGACGTCAAATCCTAGCGATCTCCCCTCACCTCCTGCTATTACATAATACCACAATAGTGAACGTCACAAAGCGAGCCATATGCTTCACTGACAGATCAACAGATTAATGCGTAACATTAGTGGTAAATATCACACTCTTATTTTCTGCACCAGTCATCAAAGTTTACTGACATTTAGGAGTTACAAAAAATTTCTAAAAAAATATAGTAATATTTATTTTACAGAAACATGACATGTGAAATATACATTTCTTAATAGACATTACCCTTCCACTCATTTACCCACATAGGGTAGACACCCTCAGGCCATATACAAAATATTCTTGTTTCTTATCACCTTTTCAAAAACATGGGTCGGGCGGGCGGATTATATTTTTATATTTTAGTTTATTTTATGTAAAAAAACCCCTTGATTTCTGAGGAAATTTACACCTTTTCAAAATTTACACCAAATCAAAACTTAGAAGCGTGAAAATTTCATGAACATTTTGAGAGTCAAGTTTGCATTTCCTCTAGTGTAAAAAATCTAAAAGAATCTTGGGGTTGGGTCGAATTTTTGGGTCGGGCGGTAATGAGAAACAAGTATTTTATATGTTATGGCCTAAAATGGATTTGTCTGTGTTTATATCTGTAAATATTTAGTGTGACCAAAGCCTTTATATGGGAGAAGAGGGATGCCTTCAGCTTACAATATTCGGTTTACCCTTCACATCGAGACGTTTGCGAGCATCTCCAGCCGTTATTGTTTACATTTCACAACGAATATCAATAACCTTTTACATTCGAGAAAGGTCTTACTTGTAGCACGTCAAAAGGCGTTACCTGACCTTTTGCTTAAAGATGTTTGTTTAGGGTTACAGCATACAGAACTTAACAAAGCTTTAATTAAGTGGTACGACAGACAACGGTTTCCACTGGTCAACGTCTCCTATATGGTGAGCAATATTCCAGCAGCTTTGATGACTGCACTCCACAACTTTACAGGTACAGTCAAACATGTTCTTTCTTCGACCCGTGAAGATCCGGGATAGAACTGATCTTCAGTAACCAACGCTTGTCGTAAGAAGCGACTAACGGGATCAGGTGGTCAGGCCTCCTGACTTGGTTGACACATGTCATCGTGTCTCAACTGCGTAGATTGATCCTCATGCTGTTGATCACTGGATTGTCGGGTACGCTGCCATGCGGCTTGAATATTGCTGAGAGCTGCGCCAATCGATCAATCAACCAACCAGCCAACCAACCAATCAATCAACCAGCCAACCAACCAATCAACCAACCAATCAATCAATCAACCAATGATCTTTTTTCGAAGCTTTCAATTATTGTCATACCTGCCTTGCTCAACGGCTGCCTGATCAAGGTTACCACACTGAAGGTGTCAGTACAGTCGTGAACAGTATTGAGTGAAGCAGATTTCTGGCGTATCCCGCCGTGATATTGCTGGAATAATGCTAAAAGCGGCGTCATTTTGGTGTTAAGACTTAATTTTCAATTCAATCAGTGTAGTTGTATTAACCTGTTTATTTGCATGTATCTCGTAGGAAATCCCGAAGACCTTGCTTGTACAACTAAAATGGGGATTGGGTGGCAAGGTTTTGTGATGGGCTTGTTGATCGTTGCTCATGTTTTCGGTCACGCGTTCTCGCATTGACTCGATTATTTACATGCCTCCGTGATATAGTGTTGAGTGCGGCGTTAAACAAAATTCATTCACTCACTGTACTCACTCGCTGGTATGGCCACTTAACAAGTAACTTCTCCCCTCTCTAACCTTGCTGCAACACTGGTGCTGATTCGGCGTTAAGCAATATTTACTCACTCACTCTAGATATAAGCGTTGCTGATGTAAAACACCTTCATATAATTTTATAAAACCTGGAACGTTCAAACGTGGTGTTAACAGCGAGTTCAGTGTATAAAGCAGGACTGGATAGCTGAACCCGGATACAAGAATGATCAACACGTTCCTTTAATACGATTGCCACACATTATGCGCATGTTGGGAATCAAACTTGGTCTTCGGCAAATGCTTTGACCACATAGCTACCCCCAAACCTCTGTTGATGATAGGAATAGGCCTCGCTCCATATGAAGGTCTATAATTTGGTAATAAATACAGCGTTTAAAATTCCCGCCTGCCCGACCGTCCGGAACGGTCTATTTTCATCTCGCACGGTCAAATTTCAAAAGTAGCCTGTCCGGTGGTCTGGTAGATGTTTTTACCCCTAACAGTAAATATTCCATAATATCAGACAGGTTCTCTTGTCGTCAGTTTGAGGTGTTTAAGGTATTATGATAATTATGTTAAACTATTTACGATTGGACAGTTCATTCTGCAATAACCAATCACAACACATGTACTTTCAGTTTACCTAAACTCGGTGCATTGCCTGTTAGTGCAATGTTGTTCATTGCGATGCCTACAAACAGTAAAGTATTCAGAAACCTGATTTTTTTTTGGTTTTCATTGTTGAAAACCGGACAGGCAAGTTTGTATCCGGACTGGTAATTTTTCAAAGTTACCAGTCCGGCTGTCTGGCTTGGAATTTTGTCAGTTTTAAACACTAATACATACCTTCACTTAATATGAACGATCGACTTGGCGCGCAGGATGTACTTTGTGGTTAAATGGTTTACGCGTTATAAACTCTGGTTTCGATACCCCAAACCGGGGTCGTGAAATCACACACAACACAAACAGTCAAATTCCTAGACTTGATCACACTTAAATTATTCCTAATGTATTTGGACCGAAAACATTCGCCGATACAGAATAACTATTATCTATTTAACTGCAATACGAACACATGTACAGGCAGCGGTCCCCAGTTGCCCGAGGTCCATGCACATATATTTGATGATAGGTGGCGCTATTTCTGAGGCGTCATAAGTACAGTGGCCCGCGTGGCTGGTAATATTCCTACAATAGCTTTAACACGTACAGGAAATATCATTCATTATCATATCATACGCCCACAATCTGGCCAATAATAGAACAAAACAACTTTTTTCCCGAGAGCCCGTGTCACAGGGGTCCAGACGGTGGGCTATCCCTGTGTTACCAGGGTCAGATGTGAACAAGACGTGACTTGGGCTCTGGGAAAAATTACCATAAAGTATCAAACAATCTCAGACCGACGCACTTCTCTTCACTCTCACGCCCCACTCCTTCATGCCGGAACGAGGCTGGCAAGAGTGAGAAAAATGGCGGAAAAGGACTTCCGGTCCAGTGTCTCTTAAGCTTTTCATTGAGAGCAGGTTTCGGGGAAATTACGAGGGAAGTCACCAGAAGCTAAGAGAGGGGCACGTGGCGTATTGCGTGGCTGCATGTGATTATTTGAATTCAAATTAGACGTGAAAATTTAATTTCTTAATTGGAACGATAGTAAGAACAGGCTTGATTATATAAGCGCAGAACTTTAAATGCAGAACTTTAGTGGAAAGTTTGACGTACAAACTGACACGTTGTAGATAAAAGTACCAACTGACAAATATTATTAATAAAAATAGAATGAAAGGTGGTTTGATATGTTTAAAAAGTCGAAATTCTTACGCAAAAACAACCTTTCTAATTGAAACGATGATTTATATACATGTATACTCATGGAAACGACTTTGGGAACACATGAAAGTACAAGTGTTCCTTTATTTATTTCCAGAATTTCACTCACAGTGCAATACACACCTTGTGACGAAACCTGGGAAAAAATAAAGGAACACTTGTACTTTCATGTGTTCCCTTATTCGTTTCCATGAGTATATTTTAAAATGCTTCTAATTATTTTGTCGTATGCTATGACACGACACTCTGCAATTATATGTCAATTTATCTAACACATTTTGTGTAACCGAAATTACGAGGTGTGTTTTCAAAAGACAGTTCAGAATGATATGCTCCAATTCCTTCTTTAAGTCCATTACTGGTGTCACTCAACGTGATGTTGCTAAAAGCGTGTTTAAACTTAAAATTACACCCACTCAACCCCCACCCCCAACCCCAACACATTTGTTTTCTAAGTATACAACTAGTAGCAGGATTATTAGTGACTGTTTTAAACATCATTAAAGGTTTTATATTAATTCTTTTCGAAGCATTCATTTTCCATGATTGTCAACTTTTCAATACATCTCGAGGGTTAATCAAGGAGAAAATGAACATAACCTTCATTTGGGTATATTATAAGCCTCAGCCACCAGAGAAAATAGTATTCAGAACAAATAAAGGTGCACAGTTAATATAGTGAAGTAAGGCCTTTAGCAAAGTTTCCAAATGTAAATTAGGGAATTACGTAAAATAGCGTGTACTTGTACTGTTCATACTTTCTGTTTATACTGATGCGGGTAAATTTCCGCAACATGTTTACCATAAAAAGTGTGTGAGACGTATGAAATCGTATGAAGCCAGATTGTTTAACATAAATTAGAAAGTGTGCGAGACGCATAAAATCATATGAATCTATTTTGCAAAGTTGTGAAACGTAGAGAAGTCAAGCGAACCTCATTCAAGAACAGAAACCAGCTGCTAATAAAGTGCAAGCAGATTTATGTTTATGACAATGTGCTGTACAGTGAAACTAACTTGTATTTATACTATACAGGGATAGTTTCAAGTATTCAATCAATCAATCTTTATTTCTTGTAGTGGAGGCCACAGGCCCATTCTACATTTACAATTGACTATGAGAGAGTATATACAATATACAATATAAACAATAACATACGGTTCGGTGATGTTACAATATGTACAAATGACTGTCTAAGACGCATAGCTTTATATACATACACTGCTAGATTGTTTAAAGTTTCTGGATTTATCTCTGACATTAACATGTTAAATTTATTCAAATAATATTTCTTTGGCAAAAGTAAAGACCTTAGATCTTGGTATACATTACATACTAATAAAAAATGGTATTCATCTTCAATATATCGTTCTTTGCATACAAGACATAATCTATCAACTTTAGTTTCATTAGCATATCTGCCAGTTTCAATTCGAAGCCGGTGTGAAGTTTCAAGTATTAAAAACGTAAATTATAAATATATGTTTTCAAGACCAAATGATCCATTATGCATACAAGTATATACGGAATGACATGCGTATGCCCGTTACAATTGTCGATGGATCTAAACATTATTATCTAAGTATTTTCCTAATATAAACAAAGTATTTGTATCGTTTGCATTCAGTAAATGTTTAACATTACCCGGACGTATACTACGTTGTAGAGGGACAGGTAATTCCATACGGAGACTATTATAATGGACGTCGACATTGATAAAATGAATGTTTATCATGTTCTAATACATTACACAGGGGACATTCAGCATCATCATTTTCAGCATTACTAAAACCTTTTCGAACATATTGTACTCTTAAACGATTAAGATTTGTTCTAAATAGAAGTAATGACCTTCGGTGTTTTTGTTTCTTCACAGCATTAATATACAGTTCTTTGTTAAGTACAGTTTTAATGGATGACTAGCAACATAAAGATTTCTTTCCTAGTACTGTGATAGTCCAGAATGCCAGTTTTGCTTCGCACAGTCGATGACTCTTAGAGTAAACATTTTTATAAAATTATCTTACTTTCCAACACCTTGACACAGCCAAACATGGCCAAACCCATAGGTAAATAACAATTTCTTAATATAGGTTGCCCAATTAGAGTGAGTGAGTTTAACTTTACGCCGCTTTTAGCAATATTCCAGCTATATCACAACGGGGGACACCAGAAATGGGCTTCAGACATTGTACCCATGTGGGGAATCGAATCTGGGTCTTCGGCGTGACGAACGAACGCTTTAACCACCCCATCGCCCCGTTTGTCCTGAGCACTAGACTAACAACTAGTCTCTGAAATGAACATATTTTACCTAAAAAAGTTCATAGTAAAAAAAATAATTAATAATGAAAAGGAGCCCTGAGACTTTCTTCATTTTCAGAAGCTGAAGTAAATCTAGACTTGCCACATTTTCTAGACTTGCGTGGCCTTTCATGGATATATTTGCTTCAGGGTCTGTACGACAGACTACCTGAGCACCTGAAAGGAAACATATCACGTTAAGAGTTATAAGATCTGGAATTCGACAAAGCACTACACATGTATAATCTGTACTTAAACTCGTATTACGTGAACATTGGTAATTGTTTTGGATATCTATGTGAAGGCATTGTAAGTTTTATCCAATATTTATTATTAATTACTATGACACAAATAAATAGAACGTTTGACAGTTTCTTGTTAAATAGCGTGATCCGAAAAGTTGACATTTTCTTGAGTTCGTCTCAGATGCGATATCCTAATGTGTCTGATCCTGTCATGATTTTCTATACATCATTTTGATATGAAACCCGACCATGTAGAGACACTTGTGATTGACTCATTAGATTAGTGACTATGACGTAAAGCAACTGGAACGAAGGGGATAAATGAACAGAAATATTACCACACCGCCTTGAAACAGTCTGTGGTCAATAGAGAAACAATAAAGGAGACATTACTTTTGTGAGAATATTTTTCTCTATTTTACGTGTTAGGTGTTTTGAGAAATGGGCCAATCCCAAACATCCCATGGATAATTTGTAAAGTCGTTGCGTTAAAACAAACCCTCCCTGTTTTAGTAACGGTTAGCATATTGTAAGTGATTTTAGTTTTAAGCCGCTTTCAGCAATATTCCAGCATGTTCACGACGAGAGACACCAGAAATGGGCTCCGCATATTGCACCCGTGAAGATATTGGTTAGAATTAGAAGATAACGCGTTCGGTTTTTAAATTACATTTAGCGGTCTTAAATCAACGATAAAGGACCGCAAAATTGAAAACAGAGTAGCTTTAGCTTCATTCTAGCGCGACTGATAAGCGTTTTAAAACCGAACTGTTTGGCGCGCAAGAACACAAGGCGCAAAGGGGCCTTTTTCCTGGAAATCGCTTGGAATCGTCCCGTTGAGGGACAAGTTGTGTAATGAACAAATTAGACATTTTCAACAACATAATTGCTTTATTTCAGGAACCAGTATGCTTGTATTTGTAACAAGTAACATACATAAATAAAAAATACAGTTTATACTGTGAGCAAGTACAATTATTTGATTTTTCTCAAGCGAATTATTGATCTCCACTACTGTATGACAATCGACTCGCCCAAATTCAAGCCGTGAACCCGCTAAGTTTAATCGCCGCTAACTTTGTTGATAACCACCCTACTATTCCCAATTTGGAAAAGACCTGACATGCCACGTTTTATGTGGGATACATGGACAGTGGAAGTGGAAGGACTGGGCATTACGGCCGGGACGGAAGCGGTCAGGTTAGGACGTGTGGGCCGACGTGTGTTGTCGACGTCAACACACGTAGATCTGGACCCGGTTTGAATATACTGCCGCTTTTGCGCTGCTGACGGATTTTCCAGCTTCGTAGATTCTTCACTTGGATTAGGGTCAAGAAATTCTTCTTCAAACCATTCGCTTTTTACTTCAAAAACATCAAAGATGCTGCCGAGATTGAAATTGCCGATGTCCGACATGTTTGCTTACAAACAATAGGATCAACGAGTTCGTTGTATTCATACGCGGTGAATCGGTCACTTTAATTAGCGTTCTTTAAACTGCCGTTTAAGTACGGTTTTGATGAGCTCTCAGCCAATCAGAATCGAATATCACACAATGTCGTGCTAGAATTAATCTTCAGAAACCCATGCTTGTCGCAAGAGGCAACTAACGGGATCGGGTGGTCAGGCTCGCTGACTTGGTTGACACATGTCACCGTTTCCCATTTGCGTAGATCGATGCTCATGCTGTTGATCACTGGATTGTTTGTCCATGACTCGATTAATTACAGACCGCCGCCACACAACTGGAATATTGCTATGTTAGGCGTTAAACAACAAACAAACAAACAAACAACAAATCTTCACATATTGTACCCGTGCGGGGAATCGAAACCGGATCTTCAGCGTGGAGAGCGAACGCTTTAACCACTAGGCTACCCCACCGCCCCGGTTAGCATATAGCCTGTCTACTGGTGATGTGAACACTTATAATTACGACTTATCTCAGACTGATTCGCTTACATTAATAAACGTGATTAAAACGCTCAATTTGCTTTCATTAAACTGAAACTTCTTTTCCTCGTTCCTGATTGATCAAGCAGATTTGTAGATAAAAATAAAATATATATGCAAAATTACACTGTCTAAAGTGTTATTTCAACGTTACATGTATGTGTTTTCTTCCGTTATGGGCAGCTGACGACCTATTCATCGCCAGGTACTAATATATAACCGCAACTAGGGTCAACGAGAAACAAGCAGGTGTGATATCTGTAAGAGCCAGGAGCATGTCAGGTTCAGAAATTGAAATCTTTAGCAGTAAGTCCTGAAAGTGTGTATGTTGACATCACAGCCCTCGTTTGTCTCTGAATGACACAACTGACACAAAACATTTCAAATTACACTTTGGTTGAAACCAGACACCGAAATGTTGAGCCCCAAATTTGCTTTTTGTTTTCAGCCTGTCGCCAATAGGGGTCGAATGTGTGAAGGCGAGCTCCCCGCGACTTGACGGTCCTACCTCCACAAAGGTGAAACACGTTCCGAAAATTAACCTTTGCTCCATGACTAACGCCTCAGTTCTGTGCGGGTGATTGCAAAAGAGGAACAAAAGGATTTCGTCGACAAAAGAAGCCGTGTGTGTTTGGAGCCGTTGCGGTGGTCTGGGACCTTGGTTTGAGATAAATTGGAGATGTACGTGACCAGAGCCTCGCGCTGCCCTCAGATCCCGAAAAAGGTCCTTTTCGTGTGATGTTTGGGCTTGGAACAGCAGTGAGGCTTTTCATTTGCTGCGGAACAGTCATTCTGTGCGGAGTTGCAGTTGGCGGAAGCGGTTGGCGAGATTTTGCACGAGAGTTTTGATCCAAGCCATGTTCGAAGGAAATTGAGACACTGGTCGCTTGAAAGGTCTCCGTGCGGTGATGAAATGGAAGATTCGGTATAGTAAACGGTTGGATAATTGTTTGCTTATTGTTTGCTACATGCTGTCGAAATAATAAAAGAAATGATTAATTTATTGAAATTTGTAAAGTAGAACGTGATTCTATTCATCAGTAGAACCTTTTGATTATAAAAGTCGGTTTTGAATAAAGCTGGATCTCAAGTTGAGAAATATGACTCTCGACACCGACTTCTTCCAAGTCTATTATTGCATTGGAAGAAGGAAATCATTCGCCCTGATTTATTTCTAGGCTTTTCACTATCATATCTTTATCCGTGGGTTTCACAAAAGTGGTAAACACCTCACACCTGAATCACTTTCTCCAATAATGAGAATTCCGCATATTTAACATAATGCTGAAAGCAGCCTTCTAGCCTCACTCACTCAATCGGTTGAATACGTGTCATCATAACACTACGGAGACCCGTGAAGATCAATGTTAGGCGACTAACGGGATCGGGTGGCCATGCTCTCTTACTTGGTTGACACATGTTATCCTAATTGCGTAGATCAATGTTCATGCTGTTGATCACTGAATTGTCTGGTCCAGAATCGATTATTTACAGACCGCCGCCATCCATACAGCAGGAATTGCTGAGTGCGGCGTTAAACAACAAACCAAACAAACAAACAACCAACACGACGGGGTGGGAAGTTCACTTCTTGTAGGCAAATCTGAGATTCACGTACTGCTTGACGTGGCGGCTATATTTGTGTCTAATCGTACTCTTACGACTTGACCAATGTTCACGTTATACGAGTTTAAGTACAGATTATAGATGTGTAGTATTTTGTCGAATGTGTGAAAACAATGTGTGAAACCCATTTCTGGTGTCCCCCGCCGTGATACTGCTGGAATGTTGCCAAAAGTAGCGTAAAACTAAACTCACATAAAACAAGTACTTCCGTGATTTCCAAAGGTTTGTTTTGACCTGTCATTTGGGAGACATCGTTTCGGGTACCTCCTTGGTCTAAAGTGTGCAATGGTTTCCTTGTGTCCGTGATTAGACTGGGTGAGTTTTAAAAGCTGTGCAAAAAATCCACAAAATACCAGAATCATAACAAGGGGTATTCCGCGATGACAGGTTTCCGTCTTGCTTAGCTCGAGAACCTTAGACCACCCACTCCTCCAGCTACTGCCCCCGTCACCGCCTCCGCTCCTCAAGCGTGCGTCCTCCTAAAACCCCTTTTATATACACAGACAATACTTATTGTCTTGAAACAATTATTGTGTTTTTTGTTGAGTTTGTTAAGCATGTATTATCATATTCTTTACGTCATGGAAGATACTGCTTTTACGGGACAGCTCGTCGTTGGTTGGCAGTTGACATCAGAAGACAATGAGAAACTGTTCAAATACTTGACATCAGAAAACAATGAGAAACTGTTCAAGTTCTTGACATCAGAAAACAATGAGAAACTGTTTAAGTACTTGACATCAGAAAACAATGAGAAACTGTTGAAGTACTTGACATCAGAAAACAATGAGAAACTGTTTAAATACTTGACAACATGAGAAACTGTTTAAATACTTGACATCAGAAAACAATGAGAAACTGTTTAAATACTTGACATCAGAAAACAATGAGAAACTGTTTAAGTACTTGACATCAGAAAACAATGAGAAACTGTTTAAATACTTGACATCAGAAAACAATGAGAAACTGTTTAAATACTTGACATCAGAAAACAATGAGAAACTGTTTAAATACTTGACATCAGAAAACAATGAGAAACTGTTTAAGCACTTGACATCAGAAAACAATTGACATGACAGAAAACAATGAGAAACTGTTCAAGTACTTGACATCAATGAGAAACTGTTCAAGCACTTGACATAAGAAACAATGAGAAACTGTTCAAGTACTTGACATAAGAAACAATGAGAAACTGTTCAAGTACTTGACGAAACTGTTCAAGTACTTGACATCAGAAAACAATGAGAAACTGTTCAAATACTTGACATCAGAAAACAATGAGAAACTGTTTAAATACTTGACATCAGAACACAATGAGAAACTGTTCAAGCACTTGACATAAGAAACAATGAGAAACTGTTCAAGTACTTGACGAAACTGTTTAAATACTTGACATCAGAACACAATGAGAAGCTGTTGAAGTACTTGACATCAGAACACAATGAGAAACTGTTCAAGTACTTGACATCAGAAAACAATGAGAAACTGTTTAAATACTTGACATCAGAACACAATGAGAAACTGTTCAAGTACTTGACATAAGAAACAATGAGAAACTGTTCAAGTACTTGACGAAACTGTTTAAATACTTGACATCAGAACACAATGAGAAGCTGTTGAAGTACTTGACATAAGAAACAATGAGAAACTGTTCAAGTACTTGACATCAGAAACAATGAGAAACTGTTCAAGTACTTGACATCAGGAAGCAGTAACAAACTGTCCAAGTATTACTTAAAAATTACTACCAATTGTGTTGGTAACTGACCATGTGGACAGACATGGTGATACTGACCAGTGGCTAATGCGTTAACTTAGTTTACAGACCACCCGGGTTTCGTTCCCCCTACCCGCTGACACTTCCCCCCTGATAGAGCCGGTCTGACTGTCTTCCCCGGGCTATAGACCAACTATCCACTACATCCATCAATCATGTTCTATACAAAAGGTAATCCAAGCATCATACTAATGATATGAAAGATGAGCCCCTTGCTTCTGGATATTCCTGGCTTGAATACACCAACACTGTTATCACTGTGGAGAATAACGTCTGAAAAGTGTAGATACAAGCGACAAAACCATTTCCTTTCTCATTAAAAGTCTCTAAAAGCAGGATCCGCTGTAAGATTCCTACTTTATTACGGACATGTATTTATGAATCATTATCAAGCACTCGTTCATGCTCTTCGCAAAAGTGGCATAATCTCGACGTTTCAACTCAGGGTACTATGTTCTGTACAATTACAGTGAGGTATTACATCTGTGTTTTGATTATCGATGATTACAACACAATCAACTTAAATTTACTTCTAGAAATATGGAAATATAATAAGAAAAATCCAATTGGTGTCCTGAACTAACTTAATTGTACGCCAGAGATTAAACAACCAACGCTTGCCAAATCATTCTTGACGGATCTACTTTCGTGTTACCCTCGAAAGTTTTTTATAAGCTGGGCATAAAACCATACAGTTCAGACAGAGATTCATGGATTTGACCGTTATATGAGACCTGGTTGTCAATCGATATTCACAGGTGTGGCCATACCGGCTTTCGAAGTTCTACCAAAACTGTTTATGTCCATCTGTTATCCATTTACTTTACCTTACCTGTTACCTGTTCTTTTCTTCATCTATCAAATCAATTCTTTATTAACCTTTAGCTCTACAACTAATCGGCGGGGAACATGAGAATGCACATTCTTAGTACGGGGTACGGACCCAACCGGACAAAATCCCATTGGGCAAAATTTCTTTGGACAGAATCCACCGCAAAATGACCAACATGGGACAAAATCCCATTTTTATATGTTATCGCTACACTTTTTCACCAGTTTTAATTAGCATGTTTTCATGACAGAAGCCAGTGAGATAAGTCGATTAGCATGTTTTCGTAACAGAGGCCAGTGGTTGCATTGATAAATTGTGTAAATGTGTCTGTGATGATGACAGTTTTTATCAGTGTTCCAAAATGGAAGTACTGGAGAGCAATAAAGAAGGAGTTACAATAGCATTTGATGGATATTTGTACACTGCAAATAAGTGTAGTATTTGGTGGGAATGTTCAACAAAAAGTGCATTTCTAGAATGTCGTGGGTACATCAAGCATCGTTGACAATGGAGAATCCGGTTCTTGTTACATCTCATTGTCACCCAGTCATACATCAAATAAGATGTACAAAGATGATGATGTTCTAGAATGATGCTATAGATGATTACATTTACCATGAAAATACACCAGGATGATGCATATATGTTATGACATTGCGTTTAGTCATGTTATTAGTGCTTATGATCAATACTGCTTATTTGTGAGGAAAAATAAAAATATCTGTTTCAAAATAATTCTGTGTCAGTTTTCACACTATTGGGATTTTGTCCACAGTGCAGACAATTTGTCTTATGGGATTTTGTCCTATGGGATTCTGTCCTACCCTCCTTTTGTACATACAAGGTGGTTGTTTTGGTACAATATAAGCATGAGGTATTATCGATCTATCTAGTCCCTTTGCGACCGTCACTACATCCACCAACAACACAGACACAGACTCAGACACAGACACAGACACAGACACAGACACAACCACAGACACAGACTCAGACTCAGACTCAGACTTAGACTCAGAGACAGACACAGACACAGACAAAACACAAGTCCAAGGACAGACACCCATCACCTGTCAGAAATATCCGCTGCACGCGGAACAACGGTGCTAAATCTTCACCCCCATAATGGACAGCCCCGTGCATTGTCTCCCGTACCTGTCGCCGCCGAATATAGACTTCCTACACGTGCACGGACAACCCGACCCATGTGCCACACGTCAGGGTATTGTACCGGTTGTCAATATCAGCGGTAATTGACACATTTGGATGTTAATATCTATCACCGTGAAATAGACACGAATATATTTCGGTGTGAAAGAGCCCGCGACTGAACAACCCCTTGTTATTGTAAATCATGCAGTTTATTTACAACTCATTAAGAGCTGGATACATCGTATGTATGTGACATAGCATTGGCGAGCGTGTGCTGTCAATTGTATTTGTTTTGAATGAATGCTTTTACAGAAAGTTGAAGCACAATATGTAGGTTTCTTTCGTCGAGCGTGACGCTTCAACGTGCCCATTGCAGTCAATGTCGCTAATTTGAAAACCTTTGGCACTTCAGCAAACACTCATAACTAATGAACTGGAGAGGCTTCGCGAATCACGCTCCAGAGACGCTGCATCCCGCACAACTACATACACGACAATGGTGACGGTTTGGTATACAGTTTCTTCCATCAAAGCTCAGCTCCAGCATGGATGCAACAATTGGAAAGCAGGAGGTTCACAGTCCAACATGGAGATGATTTCACATATTGCTGGAAACTATATACATGTAGTGAGAAAACTAATTGCAATTGTTAAAAACAAATCAATCGAATGTTTAATTGTTTGTGTGCTTACCTGTTTTTTGTGTGTGCTGTGTGCTTAGTGTGAAATATACTCCGAATAGTCGTGTCCATCACAATGAAGAAGTTACTCCGTTATGAACAAATGCGCCTTATGAACCTCCCCAAGACCCCATCGGCCCCTAACTGAAATCAGATCTGGACTTCCAGATTTTATTAACAATTGCAAGGGCTCTTATCAAAGATTCACGGGTTCTCGATAAAAATTTATAGGTAATTTCCAGTCTTCATTAATCTTGAAATCGGTTGTTCACATTTATATCTGACGAAGAGACCAAGACGGAACAAGCACTTATCTTCTTGCGACTCAGCCCTACCTCGACTGCTAGCAAGGAAGTATTGTATTACCGTGTTACATAATTCCAGTAGAGGGCACTGTTACGCACATGCTCAGATGTAGGAGTTATCAGATGCACGCCTTCCCATCTGTGTAAACCGAAGCAAGCGAGGGGTTTTGTGACTGCGCAATATGGAAACAAGAATTGTTGATTGGCACCAGAGCGTAAATAAATAAATCAAGAAACCCAAATATTTATTTTTGATTCTCTGATGTGGCAATGTCATCACTGCCTGATGGTGGCCGGTTGTTTACGACATGTCAGAAACAGGTCTTTGTTTGTCGTAAGAGGTAAAACCACCTGTTACATTTGTTGCTGGATTTACTCCGTGATACAAACCTCAAAGAAACAACAATGAGTTCGTAATCTATTATTATCTATAAATATTTCCTCTTCTGGTGAATATTCAGATTATGTTTCATGTCCAAACATGTGGGCATGCCCTTGTATACGGTCCTCTGCAAATTCTGAGACAGAAAATACCTAATAAGCGTCTCACAGTACTCGAACTCGACTATTCGCCTGGTACTATTCATTCTGAGAGTGAGTGAGTGAGTGAGTATGGCTTTACACCGCTGTTAGCAATATTCCCGCAATATCACAGCGGGGGACACCAGAAATAGGCTTCAGACATTGTACCCATGTGGGGAATCGAACTCGGGTCTTCAGCGTGACAAGTGGACACTTTAACCATTAGGCTATCCCATTGTCTGTTATTATTCATACATTTCTCGAGAAATCGGTTATTCTTGTATTACTTAAGTATCCTCGTGGTATTATTCCTTGAGTATTCATCTGGATGAATCATGCACTCAAACACCCTTTCTCCTGTTTATTAAGTTCATTCATTATTTATCAGTCTCCCCACCTTCGTTATTTAGCCTTCGCTCTCACGAATTTCATTCTGTTTTATACCTGTCTCTTCTCTTCTACTATATTAGGACGGTGGGGTAGCCCAGTGGTTAAAACGTTCGCAAACTCAGGTTTGATTCCCCACATGGATACAAGGTGTGAAGCCCTTTTCTGATGTACCAACCAGTGATATTGATGGAATAATAAATAATAATTGTAATAATAGTTCATTTATCATGCGCATTTCTCCATGCACAATGCATGCTCGAATCGCCCAAACAAACTGATTATTATTACCAAGGATAACCCAAGCTGCCTGTGAGGCGCTAGAAGGTTAGTGGTTACATGCCTTATCCCACCGGGTACCCATTTTCTGCTGGGTGAACAGAGGCAATTTTGAACAAACTCACTTTGCCCAAGGAGATACCACATGTCTCATGTGCTTCGTTGTGGGGCAGGACTGTAATGCTAGAAACTCTCAGGAGTCAAGCTGCCAAACACGGTCACCCATCCAAGGACTCTCCGCACCCAACGTTGCTTAACTTCACCTGATTGTGACCTGAGCTCTAGTCACAGGACCACACGCCACCGTATGCTAAAAGCGGCGTTAAACTCACTCACTCTGATCCAAAGTCGGATACCTCGTAAACATTACCAAAGACGTTGTCTGAATACTGCTTAAAGCGGTCAAAAACCATTCTCACGCTCCTATTCATCATTGTTTCTGTGTGTACAGAAGCGAGACTCTCCATTTTACACCACTCTAGTATCCCCCTTACCACCTCTGCATGCGCCTTCTTACTCTGTTTGAGTTAAATAATACACCAATAATACGTGTAACAGCTATTGAGTCCAGGGTGTAAATATGAATAAATCATTTCCAAACTGCCGAACACGTATTGACCCAATCAGGTGTATGATTTGCTTCTTTATAAACGTGTTTCCTTCAGCCGATATTCAGCCCGACTATTTCCGATATTCTCCTATCACACAATCTGTTTTACGTCATAAATAATATTGATGTGTTTACAATATAAATATCATAATTCATTTCTCATTTGAATCATTCTCCTGAAATTCAAATATGCAGAAACTGCTTTTATCTAATGGCCTGCTCAAAATTAAGATGCATTTTTTCAGCTTATTAAAATCGCACGTGCATATGAAGAGTGAGAGAAATTTACACGTACTTTGAGCACGCGAGTCCTCTCAAGATTTGAATATAATCTATAAGTACCTTTCAGAAGATTAACTGATTGCAAATTAATTTGAATCCGCCGACTTCTTATAAATTCGGCCCGCTACTTCGTTTCAGAGGGCGTATCAGATAGGAACAAAAATAGAAGAAAAAATATTTGGAGGACAAAAGTGACCGATTAGATTATATGGTGTCAACACTAAGTATAGAGTGCTGTCTTTGGATTCAGATACCAAATTTTGCAACCACACACACGTGACAGGAGCAGGTGCCGAAAACGCACGCGCGTTCGTACGCACGTGCATTGAGTAAGGGCACGTGGACGGCCATCTTTACAGACGATTGATCAAGTTTCGAACACGGAGTTTTCGAGGGCCGAAAATCGGCGAGAGAAAGATGCGTTGCAATTAGGAAGCATCGAGACACGTGCAGGTTAACAGCTCAAATTTCGCAGTCTCTGACAAGCACTGGGCCCCTGGTTTTCTCTAGGGTACATTTCGATCTACTGTTACACAGGAGCCAAGCCATTATCTTTGCATACGGTTGCGATGATTTGAAGACTGGTGTGTTGACATTTTTTCTCTAGGACAATGGAAGTAACTGTTTTAATATGGGTATCAACGTTTTCGAGAGCAAAACGGCAAAGACATCGGCTGTAAATATTGTTGTACTAAATCAAACGGATTTCTCGGAAGAATGTTATTTATTGAAGTGTACTTAATTACGTTACTAATTTTAACGTTTCAGTAGTATAACATGCATTATTTGTCCATAGGGTAATAGCTTGTTTTTTAGTTAGAGAAAAGATTCCATGATACATTTAATATGGTTCTAGCCATATATAATCCTGTAGTTACCATCGATATTATTTGTGGTTTATAATTTAAGTCAGGCCCCTTTTTCTCGAATACGGTAATCTTTAACTTATTCATTTGGTACCAACAGTACCATTAAAGTGCATGCGGAGGATATTCCTTGTCTTTCGTAATGTTGACACCAGAACAGATACATCCGAAATACTCTCGGGCAAAAGAAAGTGTGCGTTTTAAAATTCTTTTTTTTTCACTAAAGCAATACAAACGTTATCAAAACGAAAGAAGGCTGAAAGAAGTCGCCGAAAAAATCATATATAAGATCCAAAACACAACTCGAATACCTGTATCCAATACATCCCATGCTTATTAATCATTTCTTTTTTAGTTTCATTATTATCTGCCATCAAACATGAATGTATACATTCGTTACCCGACTTTTTTAATATTCAAAGTGTCTTTAAACCAACCTCAATGACTGACACCAACATTCATCATGAATATAGTCAGCTGAATGATCAAGGTTTATTAAGGTCTTGATCAAGGAAGAATGCTGTGTCAATACACACTATGGGATAAACTGGCTACTCCAGATAGATCGACCCGGGAAGTTCCGGGTTAGACTTAGTAACCCATGCTTGTCGTCGTAAGAGGCGACTAACGGGATCTTGTGGTCAGGCTCGCTGACTTGGATGACACATGTCATCGGTTCCCAATTGCGCAGATCGATGCACATGCTGTTGATCACTGGATTGTCTGGTCAACAATCGAATATTTACAAACCGCCGCCATATAACTGGAATATTGATGAGTGAGGCATAAAACTAAACTCACTCACTCACTCCATAGAGATCATGAATTTATGGAAAGTAGTGTATAAAGCATATTGCAATCTGTCACTTTCTGTAAGGAATATTACTTGAGCCCGAAAACATTTTTATATTGGTTATCATTATCAATATAGATACGGGCATATGTGGCCTTCTAAGGCGCCGCCATGAGCTGTGTTGAGTTGCGCCCCTTAAGAAACAAGAAACCCATGTTCGAGTCATCCAGTGTTATAACTGAAATACTGTTCAAAGTGGTGTTACACCATCTCACTGGCGCACCAAAACAACGCACAAACATGCAAACGTTGGATAATGACTTCATTAATGAATAGACACACATACTTGTCCCGAGTTCAAATCATTATCGACGCAGTGAATGAAACGCTCTGCTGAAGTACACGTGAAATTAGCTTTTTTAAAAGTGAATCTTCTTACAATTAATTCATATTGCTTGAATATTAAGATATCGGTTTGCCATCTCAGATATAACTCCCATGTTTAGAACGACCCCCAATCAATTTTTAAAAGTAAGTTATTGTGTTTATTGCATGATGAATCTATAAAAGAATCATAGTCCGATATTTATTTTTAAATATCCTTTATCTTTGAGATATCCACAACTTGGAAGGTTAAATCTGATTCTTCTTCTACATGTTCAGCTTCCCACATAACTTGCCTAGGGGTGATCTGTACCCATTCAGGAGATCCTGTCCTCTTCTCTAATTAAAATGCCCGTTAATTAGTGAGCAAAACCAGAATCGTCTGGGAATAAATATAGAGGGAGAGCGTTCATGTTACGTAGCGGTTCGTCCTCGGGCATCTTGAGAAGGTATTGATTTTTATTAAAAGCCGAAAAATCGCTCAATACAACGTCGAGCGAGACACACAAGCCTGGGCGATGCCAGATTTCGTCGGAAGAAAACTTAGCCCGAGGAGGGTGGGGGCTTGTCGAGAAATCCTTTGGGGGTAGGGCCTCCCTCGTCGGAGGTATTCGGCGGATATGCAGGTGGACAATGCTGAAGGTCAGATTTTATGGTCTGCAGGAAGGCCGCGACGATTGCCCAGAAGGAGAGACACGTACAAAAGATGCGCCGTGGAAGTAAAAGAGATGGGAGGGAAAAGCTCTCCTTGCTGAACACAGTGCGCGACTCGGAACCCGCCGCGATGCAAGCGTAGTATTACTTCCAGATCGACTGTCGAGGAAAATAGCGAGCGCTGGAGGGTATCCCCCACTCTCATCTGTTCCGTGGCGCGAACACATGGTGTCAGCGAATTGAGTACGGAAATGATAATATTTATCGAAATTACAGGAAATTATGCCATTGTGAGTGTATTTGCATTTGGTTGATACTCCTTAATTTTCGCTACCTGAAGCAGGGTGAATGCAGCGAAAATAATACCATGCGAGTTAGAACACTTTCAGTTTTGAGGTAAAATAGTTATTTGCTTAAATCGTTGGGGCTTTCTTTCTGAATTTTCTGTTACAAGGCGTGTAAAGTGAGGCAAATTTATGCATCACAAATACAATAGCTAGAAAAGCATTCAGGCAAATACAGCTTTGTAACATGAAATAATTATATTGATTCTTATTGATACTAATGAGATTAACTTTGATTCTAATCCCTGCATTTGTTGCTCAAATGAGTCTTACGGCTTGAGAAACAACATATGAATAATCATAATGAAAGACTGTTACTTTAAAGTATATACATCTGGAAAAGATTAAACACTTCTATATATTTTCATATAAAATAGGTGAAAAGGGAATATTTTATATTCATTTTCCGGCAAACATATTTCCTTTTTTCCCCCGAGAAATAGCAGAATCATTTGAAAAATATTAATCGAAATAATCACTAGCATGTAATGACATGCTTGTTTAGTTACTCGGGGCAGTGGGGTAGCCTAGTGGTTAAAGCGTTGGCTCGTCACGCCGAAGACCGGGTTCGAATCCCCACATGGGTACAATGTGTGAAGCCCATTTCTGGTGTCCCCGCCGTGATGTTGCTGGAATATTGCAAAAAAGCGGCGTAAAACCAAACTCAGTCAGTCAGTTTAGTTACTCATGGAACTATTCCATGGCAACTGTTATTTCCGCTTCTCCACATCACATGTCGATTACCTTGAGTGAGTGAGTTTGATATTACGCCGCTTTTAGCAATATTCCAGCAATATCACGGCGGGGGGCACCAGAAATGGGCTTCACACATTGTACCCATGTCGGGAATCGAACCCGGGTCTTCGGCGTGACGAGCCAACGCTTTAACCACGAGGCTACCCCACCAACCCATTGCCTTGCGACCATATTGAGAAACATACACAGTATAGTCTGTATTGTATACATTATTAAAATGAGGCCAATGTCATGATGTAGTTTATACGACGAGACATAAGGATCTGCGTCACGACATGGCTGAGATATTGCCGATGTGACGTTAAATAATAACTCACTCACTCATAAGGATCGGCGGTTATCGTGTTCCTTGCTGTATGTGCTGATTGATCCTTAAATCCTTTTAGTGAGTGTAACAATGCTACCATAACTCAGACACATCGCAACGACAAAAGTGATATATCAATTTTACACAAACACACCCCAAATCGTCGACAAAGAAAAGTACAAAAATCAAAGACCTGTTACTAAAATTAATATGAGTGTATAGCAAAAGATTGAACAAATTCCAAACAATAGAAAAAGAACAAGGCGTTGAAAGATATTGTCAAGAATGACACACTAACTATTCTCAGAAGAGAGCGACCGTTACATTACTATGTCAAAATATATAGTGGCCAAAACTTTCTCACAAACATACGAAATCTCTACTTATAGCTGATTCCGCTGTACGAGTCAGTAGATATCATATCAAGAGTTATCAAATAGCGATGTGACCAGTTACAAAGGTGACCGTATCCTGCCCCATCGCTTGCACCCGTTACAAAAACATGAAGAAGAAGAAGAAGAAGAAGAAGAAGAAATATAGTTTATTAATGTGTCACATGCTGCAGAACATTAAAATAAGACGGTACATTATTGCAAGAATTTAAAAGCAGCATCCGGCCATAAGGCCTATGAGACACAAATGTCACAGTTGTATAAAACATTAGTAATAAAATCACACCGACACATACACACACGCAGGCCGAACCTGCACAAACACAAAACGCATACACCTTCACACACCCACACGCACGCACGCGCACGCACGCACGCACGCGCACACACACACACTTACACTTTCTTACCTAAAATGCATAAATTACATAAATAGCAAACATGTTGACCTTATTATCTAAGTACATTGTAGAGTTAACTATTGTACAGAAATATTCCGGCGCCTAAACATAGTATGGATGAGTGCGGCAAGGGGCTTTACGAACTGGTTATTTGTAAGTAAGAATACCATTTTATCTACTGCTGACATAGATGGGAATGTAGGATGGACACTGGTTATTTCCTTCCAAAGATCATATCTGAGATTTGAATAATAATCACAGTTAACCAGAAAATGTAATTCATCTTCAACGGCATTCCTACTACAGCGAGTACACACCCTTTCATGAAGGGGAGACTTGCAAACGCTAGTGAACTGCTCCATACAAATCACGGGAACACGTTGTCAAAAAAATAGAGAATTATTTTCGTCAGTGAGGTGCCCATTTCTTGTGTCCCCCACCGTGATATTGCTGGAATATGGCTAAAAGCGGCGTTACAATATGTTAACCGTTACTAAAACAAGGAGGATTTGTTTTAACGTAACGATTTTTCAAATTACCCATGGGATTTTTGGGATTGACACATTTCACAAAACACCAAACACAAAAACAACTCAAAATAGACAATTCCATGGTACATTATTTTTGCCAGTGATGTGCCTAGTTTTGGTGTTCCCCGCCGTGATATTGCTGGAATATTGCTAAAAGCGGCGTAAAACTAAACTCACTCACTCGTCAGTGATGTGTCACAGTTGGAAATGTCTTCCACTTTTCCATCATCGAAGGTTCGGAAATCTTTACTATGACCGTGAATATGTTATAACCTTGACTGCCTGGAACAACTCTTGACAATTGGTGAGTGCGTTTAGTTTTACGCCGCACACAGCAATATTCCAGCTATATGGCGGCGGTCTGTACATAATCGAGTCTGGACCAGACAATCCAGTGATCAACAGCATGAGCATCGATCTACGCAATTGGGAACCGATGACATGTGTCAACCAAGTCAGCGAGCCTGACCACCCGATCCCGTTAGTCGTCTCAACTATTGACAAAGAATCATACGAGTCTTTTAGAGTAAGCTCATGTTCTCTGTAATAGCTATAGGTGTTTAACGCACACACAAACCTTGATTGGTGCACGTGTTGTACCAATGATACAATCGAACTCGTCTATATGACGTCATCACGCCCAATGTATCGACGTTTCTATCTTCCCATTTCGGCTTCCAGATCAATAAGTGTTCCCAATTCGTAACAAATGTTAAACAACAACGTGTGTTTAAAACATATGTATCAATTGAAAAGAAAATCAGTTACCACATCGCCTTTGGGATCTTTCACTTCTTGACGGCTTTGGTTGACGATTTTTTGTTTATAATTGGATGAAAAAAGCGAAATAATTCATCTCCTCATTATTTCTACGAGGCAAACAGAAAATGTTTTTCCCATCAACAAATTTGTTGCGAACGTTTTCTTGACTATTGATGAGATTTTCGACAGTCTCTGAGGACAAAAGATGTTCAATACTGGTTTTATGTTTCGAGTCCGCGCGCCAAATATGAAACAAATCTGAAAACGCGTTATGGTCCAACTTTTTTCAGATCATGTGATTAAACATCATCTTTTGAACGTGCAGTATCATTGTCTTGCTTTACGGATCGAATGTATAAATAGTTCGTTATGGCGTCCACGTTCTGAAATAAAATTGTTACACATCTGTTGGAAGAAACCTTTAGCCTTTCTGGGGACAAAAACATTTTCTTGGTGTTTTTTAAAGAATGAGAAAACGGCCTTTGACTGCTATTTGTCATTCGGGATTCGACAACAAACAGATTTATTACAGTAGCTCTTCGCCCTTTCCAAGATGGCGGTTGTTCAGACTCGTGTCGTCTGCTCGCCCCTCAAATCACTACACGAATTAATAGGAGCCCTGTCGCGAAATCATCTCCACGTCGGGTATACTATTGCGCGACAAAACATATTCCCTCCCTGATCGGCCATTAATCAATTGATTTCATATCCTCTGACTGGCTTTTTCCTCGTAGGGTTGAATTGATTAACAATGAAAAACCGGAAAATTACAGCTTGGTAAGCCGGACTTCTGTGTCATACACGAAGTCGACCGGGCCGCATCGTCCAAAGTGGCTTCATTACCGTCCAATTATGCGCTCTGTGCGTCGGCCGTGCGCGCGCTGCAGCCTCGTTTGGAGCTCATTAGCGGGAGAAAGATGCGTCGAAGGGCGAGCAAACCACGTCTAGTGACTTACGTTACGTTGTGGACTTTCAACAGCATCAAACTCATCTCGCTTCCTTTAAGGCTATTGAAATCACTCAAACATCGGCTACATTTATCAGCCGATAATTGAAGGTCTCTGTTTAGTTACAGAACTTGCTTTCAACCGCTAGACCATCCTTGTATCCTGGTTCAGCTTCCTTTGATGTAAGCATGACGTCATTCGACAAATGAAAAGGCGAATTTAAGCTCGAGTTTGAGAGTTAATGACCCAAACTAATTTTGGCTATATTGAATGTATATAAAGCCAACATGTTTGAAGTCTATTAATTCAAAATGTTTTGACTGTTGGACGTATTTTTTTAAATTTGACATTTTAAATATTTGAATGACGAATGTTTGAAGAATATGTCAATAATTTATTTATCTTTCGCTCAAATTAAATACAATATTAGTACTGAGCACCCCCGTTAATCTGGACTCTGTTAGGACTTTCTGATAAACTGTTTAGAGAGCATGGTGTAATTACATGGACGGTACTACTTAAGGGTTAATCGTTTACCCGTAACTTTGCATATTCGTATGATTTCAGAATGGACTGACGTCTTTATGAAGGTGACAAAGATGTTCCATCTTTGTACCATCACACAGCTTACATTGTAAGTGTCTATTCGTAGTTGATATACTCTCAAAACAAAGATATTCGAGTTTGAATAAATGACGTTCTAATATCTCAGTGTCGAAAACCTTCTTGGAAGAATATTCATTTGAAATCAGCATATCGTTTCCGAGTTAGATTCACATGTAAATGTTCTCAGAAGGACAATGGGACTTAACATGGCTACAGTACTCTATCAAAACTGATTAGAAATGCATGCAAGTTTCATGGGTATGGAATCCGAGAAGGGACATTGTCGCGTTGTCGCATTGTCGCCCTCCCAAAAAACAAGTAAAATGAGGCAAAATAAACCAAAACGCGACACGCGACATCGCGACAACGCGACATTTCGCCCAGATTGTAGTCGCGTTAATTTTGCCTCATTTTGCTTGTATTTGAGAGGGCACGCGACAATAACATTAACATACGGCTTGATTTTATCTTAAGATAGCTAAGTGAACATTAACATTAACTTACGGCTATCTTAGAAATCTCGAAAATCTAGGCCCTGGTTCTTTGGAGGAGAGCCTTTTGTGTGACAGCATAAGTGAAACGATTTATATGATGTAGACGTATGCATTTATGCATCATTTGTATTACGAGCAGTGGGCGTGTCCCTAAATTCAAAGTTTACACGACAATATACATGTGTACATTCCCTGGCTTCACTGACCAAGAGCTCTTAATATCGTTCGTATATATTCAGAGACTTTCACAGATCCTTTCAGCACTACGGTTGTCGTCTCTATAACTGGTAAAGTTTCGGTCTTGCTCAAAACTTCTCGGGTGTAAAGGCAAACATAACGTAATCCTGACGTAATTCTAAATATGTAAGAATTTTATCTCAAGAGAACAATGTAATGACATGATCATTAGGTTACACTGCCAATGGCCGATTGCGGCTGGTATACTCATGAACCACTATCCTTGAACATTGCAAGCTTGGTACCACCATCCGAAGACCCCGAAAGCTGGAGTCCTCTGTCCTAGGCCATTGTAGTGAGTGAGTGAGTGAGTTTAGTTTTACGCCGCTTTTAGCAATATTCCAGCAATATTACGGCGGGCGACACCAGAAATGGGCTTCACACTTTGTACCCATGTTGGACAATCGTTTTGATACATCGATTCCAAAACCATATGCGTCGACAGTCGAGACGGGACGTCATTTCTGGGAACACCGATACCGTTTCTTGGCATGCACTGGTAGCTGGATTCGAACATACAATAAGTATACAAGTAATAAAGTAGTCATCATTACTAGGGCTGTAACGATGCATCCAACTATCAATGCATTGCAATTGTTCAGTCTCCGATAGCAATTAATCGACGGTAGAAACGAAAAACTATCAATGCATCGATAGTATGTGTGACTATCGATAGTTTGGTAATTGACTTCCGTTGATAAATGCGCAGCGCAAAATACAGGAAGTTCCAGATCCGTTCACTTTGGTTTAAAGTTACCCGCCCCTGTTACCTCTTAAACAAACTTGAACTGGGTTTCAATTTTCTTGTCAGTTGAAAGACTGAAACTACTTCAGCTTGGTTTCATTTCATATAAACTATACATTCATTTGGGAAATGACTTCAAATGAGATAATTCGAGGAAAAAACCCTATTGCAATAGTATTGCACTATTGCTTGCAATATAGTTGACTATCGCTATCGCAATAGACTATCGCTATCGCAATAGTTGTTTCCCCTTAATAGTCACCCCTAGTCATTGCCTATAGTGAATAGCTCCTGAAAGTCAGTACTTGTCAGGCTAAATATATCAGCTGTACACAGTGGTGATCGACACAGATTCTCGCTGTCGATGATACACAGAGCCGGATTACAGAGGTAATATCACAAAGAAGAGGCATGTTTAGACAGTTCAGTAACGTACCGCTATACATGCAGTGAAACCTCGTCAGTCCGAATAACCATGTTGGAACATCGATAGCTGCATAGTACTACCCAAAACAAGTTAAGGAAAATCCCTTTCGTTAATATTACTGCAGCTGATCTACCATGGCATGACATATTAACTATGGCAATGAAAGAGTAGTATATCAAATATTGAATGGGGCGTTTACACAACCTGTGGCTTTGCCATTGGACGAGAGACCAGTCACATGACCGCATAACTGACATTTACAAGTGTCGAACGTTTTGACGTTCATGCGGATGTCAGGTTTCCGAGAGTCCATATTCTTGAAATACTATAATCACTAACGTACTACATACGCATTACTGGAAAAACACACACAACACAAACTAACAACAACACAACAACACACAACAACACACAACACCACACCACACCACACCACACCCCACCCCACCTACCCCACCCAAAGCCATTGTTTCTGATCGTTTAGACATTTTCATCTTCAACTATGGCTATTTTTATACATATTATTTTGGAAAATGTCAGTGCTTGGCTATCACAAACACACGCAAAGGCAAATCAATATTGTTCAACAAACAGGGAACGTTGTCTGTTGATAACCTGAAGTATAAAGAACATTTAGAAATGGTCCCCACTAAAGGAATAATACCATTTTGGTGTGTCTTGGAATTTGTACAATTGTCTTTTGCACTGTATATTCAAATAAATAAATACTGTAGGGAGTTTAGGAGAATTGTGTCGAAGCAAAGTTTTGTGAGTGTGTGACGATGTTTTTAAGTCGCTTTATGCAATAATGGGCAACGCCACGCCTGGTGGCACCCAAATGGGCTTCGCAGATCGTACCCAGGAAAGGAGTCGAACGCGTATCTTCGGCGTGACGAGCGAACGCTTTACGACCCCAGTTTTATGGGAATGTTAGTTTATAGGAATTCATTAAGCCTTAAATGAACACTACGATTGGTCATCATATCAGGATATGACTGTCAGTCTTCCGTTGAAAGATGGCAAGACATGGAATAGTTGTTATCCCCTAGCTTCCAGGATCCGCTCATCGTAGGATCACAGATCCATGTCCTTGAAATCGGCGCCTATCGCCGCTCACATTAAGCTACCACACAGTTATGTATAGCAGCGTTATTCCAATACACCCAGAGAAAACACCGGATTGCATACTCGTTCTTTAAAGTAAGGAATACGTGACTTCGCTTTTTATCTTTCTTTTTTATCCACAGTCATGGAACAACTTTTGGTTCAGAGTTAAAACAGTTGTCTAAACTACTTATTTTTCAGAAAAAAATGTCTGTGTTTACAAAACACTAGCTGCTTGTTTCTTCCACGGTGGATCTAAATTTGCATCTATTTAAAACATTATATAAACTCATCTGCGTAAAAACACCAAACCAAATACATGAACATAATATTTTGAAAGCAAAACATAAACATTTCATTTGTCACAGCACCTCATGGTTATTTTTCATTTCGATTTAGTCTTTCAAGACAACTTTTTGTATGAACCTTATTTCCCAGAGTCCATCGATCACTTTCCGCTTGAAGGCTGTTCTAATCGATACTCGAAACAAACCCCGCGTACTCCTTTCTTTCCCATAGCGCCGCACAATACCTACTCAATTAGAGTGTCGACTCAGGATTTCCTTGCGTACACAGTTAATCTAAAAAGACGGAATTGAAAGTGAAAGGACTAGGAATCGGTAAGTGTCATCAAAACGGACAAGGATTGGATCTAATTTCTGATAATAAGTAACAAAAAGATCAACTCGGCAGATCAGAAACGAAGAGCGCAACAAGAAACAGTCGTTACATCGGAATCATCCATTCGCCCCCTTGTTGCTTCGTCTTCAGGCTAACGGGGGTGGTTAAAGGCTTGCTGGAAAATTCGATGGAGATGAAAAAGGTTCAAGGGGGCACGATTTACGATGCCAGGTTGGAAATTGAGAGAACATTTGGGACTTGTTGGAAGATTGAGCATCCATTACGAGATTTAAAGAGCTCTCCTGAAACGAGAGTATGCAGCAAGGATTGACGATATGGTAATGATTTCGTTTCGTCATAATGGGAATATTTTTTTTCTTGCTATAAAATTTGGTTTGAATTTTATTTTAATTATATCACATCCTAATCGGCAGTGCAGGCGAGGTGTTAAACAATTAATGAAGGTTGTCTCAACGAGAGGTGATATAACCACCACTCTTTTCAAATGTCAATTAAAGACCGGGTGACAATATAAAGTTAGTTTTTTAAACCTAAAATCCTAAAGAAATATTTTTGTACAAAAGCAGAATTTTATAGCAAATAGTTTCTCAATGAATTTATATTTTTCGACTTAGTCTTTTCTCCAGAGTACAAAATACTATTAATTCTGAGATGTTAAACCTTCTTTAAATCATATAAACCCGTATCGCCGACCGTGTTTTCTGTGATTTGCAATAATGAATTAATTCCATGATGTAACGACCAAGGCCAAAGAATTGGAGTTGATTAAATCAAATATCAGCATTTTATATTTTTGTTATTTGGAATGACACATGTTGTAGATAATTATATCGTGTGTATTTTAGTTTGTTTATTTCACACGGCAAACAGCAATATTCATACTATAAGGCGGCTGTCTGTAAACAATGCAGGAGCGGGCGTGACAATCTATACTTATAGAAAACTCTGAATATGTATAATCTTGATAGAAACACCATTTAAATTGAAAAGGAGCCCCAGTGTGCTGGGATCCTGAGCCTGAGGAAAATCTAGACTTGCTTCATTTAAAGTGAATGAGTGAGTATGGTTTCACGCCGCTTTTAGCAATATTCCACCAATATCACGGTGGCCACCAGACACCAGAAATGGGATTCATACATTGCACCCATGTGGGGAATCGAACCCCCGTTTCACAAAGCTCTCGTAAGCTTAAGATCTCGTAACATTTCTCGTAGCATTCGTACCTCCTATACTGTAACATAGCCTAAGATCTCGTAACATTTCTCGTAGCATTCGTACCTCCTATACTGTAACATAGCCTAAGATCTCGTAACATTTCTCGTAGCATTCGTACCTCCTATACTGTAACATAGCCTAAGATCTCGTAACATTTCTCGTAGCATTCGTACCTCCTATACTGTAACGAATGCTACGAGAAAAGTTACGACTGACTGACTGACTGAGTTTGGTTTTACGCCGCTTTTTAGCAATATTCCAGCAACATCACGGCGTGGGACACCAGAAATGGGCTTCACACATTGTACCCATGTGGGGATTCGAACCCTGGTCTCGGCGTGACGAGCCAACGCTTTAACCATTAGGCTACCCCACCGCCCCAGAAAAGTTACGAGATCTTAGGCTTACGAGAGCTTTGTGAAACGGGGCCCTGATCTTCAGCGTGACGAGCGAACGCTTTAACCACAAGGCGACCCCACCGCGCCTGCTTCTTTTAGGGCTTTCGCATTGCAGAAAGGGCCGGGAGAAAGGGGAAATAATGTGTTTGAGGACTACGGACAATACAGTGACTGGCAACATGAGCATCAATCCACGCCTTGAAGATATGATGACATGCAACGCACCTTGTTATATCCTGCAATCCTTGGATACAGAGGGACCTCGTTAATCGAGACTGTCACTGCTCGGAGGTAAAACGAAAGTAGTTCAGCCTTTCTATCCACATCCATCTGACATGATGTGGTGAGGTGAGGTGAAATTGGGTTTAACGTCGTGCTTGAGAGTATTTCGCTCATATGAGGATGTGCATGCGTATGTGTATGTGCGGCTGCTTGTACTATAGTACTTTAGCTGGTTTTATAGTGATACCATGCCACAGTGAAGCATGAATACCCCCCTCAGACACATTATACTGACTCCGAGCCGACCAGTCCTTGTTGTACCCATTAATGCCGAGCGCCAGGCAGGGACCAACAAGTACCATATTTTAACGTCTTTTGGTATGACGCGGTCGGGGATCGAACCCGCGACCTTCCGCTCTCCGGGCGCACGCTCTAACCACTACACCACGGAGGCGGTCTCCTGACATGATGTGTTTAAACGGAAATACTGTACAAAGCGACGTTAAACCAAACCTCCGTCCCTGCTGCACAGCATAAAACATGAAAGTGTGTGAGCTTAGTTTTACGCCGCTTTTAGCAACATTCCAGCAATATCACGGCGGGGGACACCAGAAATGGGCTCCACACATTGTACCCATGGGGAATCGAACCCGTGTCTTCGGCATGACGAAAGAACGCTTTAACCACAAGGCTACCCCAACGCCCCTGTTCACAAATAACGTTTGTTAAAAAGATATAACAGCAGTTCGTAAAACGCATTTCGACTACAATTAACATACAAGTGGTCTGGACTAAATACCCACTTTCGGATTTCGTTATAAGCGTGTTGGTCACAAGCGTAGTTTACTGTAGTAACGAGTGAAACAGGAGTGGTGTTATGTGTTGATTATTTACGCCAAAACCCGTGAAGATCCGGGTTAGAATTGATCTTCAGTAACCCATGCTTGTCGTAAGAGGCGACTAACGGGATCGGGTGGCTAGGCTCGCTGGCTTGGTTGACACATGTCATCGGTTCTCAATTGCGTAGATCAATGTTCATGCTGTTGATCACTGGATTGTCTGGTCCAGACTCGATTATTTACAGCCCGCCGCCATATAGCTGGAATATTGCTGAGTGCGGCGTAAAACTAAACTCTCTCACTCATTTACGCCTGAAGGAGGAAGGTGTAGCAATCAATGACAAGACGAAGGCGAGCATGTTCTCACGATTACACTGTTTTGTACCAATGACATTCTGTCACTCGCCCTCCGTGTCACTGCACAGTCTTGCTCGAGATCCTCAGTGGTACATAACGAAAACTGTTACGTATGGAATACTGTAAGGGACATTGTCGCGATCTCGCATTCTCGCGATCTCGTCTTGGCCAAATCTCGCGTTCCCGCGATCTCGCATTCTCGCACTTTTGGAACTTTTAGCTTGTTTCCAAAGGACGAGATCGCGAGATCCCTTACAGTATTCCATAGTTACGACTTTCTCTCGGTGTTCTGTTTTCCGGTTTTGGATTATCGAAGTATAACATTTTTTTCTTAAACTTTTATAATTCTACCGGTGATGGAACAAGGCAAAATATAGACTAAAGCTTAGTCTCAGAATATGTATATAATTTGGATAGTAACAATTTACCATGATTCGCTGCTTAGACACGCTATAGTAAAGCGAACTACCTCATACTCCATGCACTACTCTGTAACACATATACATGTATGTACATACTTATGTGTAATGGACCAATCAATTTTGTACCAGGGGCCGTTGGCCCACATCTGTACTGAAATATATAACATTGATAGTAACAAACAAACCCATTTAAATTGAAAAGAAACCCCTGTGAGACCAAAGATGTCTGTCTCACAGTCCCTAGGCAGTAGGGAAAATAATGTCGTTCAGTGACTTTGAGACAGACTACGCAAAATATACTCATGAAAACGAATACGGGAACACATGAAAGTACAAGTGCTCCTTTATTCTTTTTCAGGTTTCTTCACAAGGTGTGTATAGCACTGTGGGTGAAAATCTGGAAATAAATAAAGGAACGCTTGTACTTTCATGTGTTCCCTTATTTGTTTCCATGGGTATACGACTGTCGTACCTCCTGTACTGTAACATAGACTTACGACAGTCGTAGAGCTTCGATAGCTTTGTGAATCAGGGCCCAGTATAGGAGGTACGACAGTCGTAGCATTGCTTCCATAGCTTTAGGAGGTACGACAGGGCCCAGTATGTGAAACAGGGTACGACAGTCGTAGACAGTCGATAGCTTAGCTGTGAAACAGGGCCCAGTATAGGAGGTACGACAGTCGTAGCGCTTCGATAGCTTTGTGAAACAGGGCCCAGTATAGGAGGTACGACAGTCGTAGCGCTTCGATAGCTTTGTGAAACAGGGCCCAGTATAGGAGGTAGGACAGTCGTAGCGCTACGATAGCTTTGTGAAACAGGGTCCAGTATAGGAGGTAGGACAGTCGTAGCGCTACGATAGCTTTGTGAAACAGGGTCCAGTATAGGAGGTAGGACAGTCGTAGCGCTATGATAGCTTTGTGAAGCAGGGCCCAGTATAGGATGTACGGCAGTCGTAGCGCTACGATAGCTTTGTGAAACGGGACCCGTTCTAACCTGAATATTCACGGGTCGGTTCCTATAAAGAATGAATGTGCGAAGAATAATTAAGTGGGAAAAGAAGAAAATATTGAATGTATAACACTCCAGTGACGAGTATTCTATAACTCGATTCTTCTACCATGTGAAAAATCAACTAATTCTCATCAAACGCGTCTCTGGAATCGACAATTAATTACTGCATATAAACGATTCAATTACCAACCTGACAGCAGTTGACATGAAATTAAGGTGACATTGATCACTCTGTTACAACCAGCTGTTTTGCGCCCACTACGTGTGACCCCTACATAGATGTCAACGAGTACAATACGACTCCCAGATCACATATGTTCATCTTCACAGATCCAGCCGTCTTGAAGTAATGTTTAGTAATAGGATCACTACCAACTGCTGTCCAAAACAACACCATACTCTTTTCATGTCATTTCACCCGCATGTATGACAAACTTCGATGACCGCTATGGGACAGCCCTGGTCACAAGGGATCCATCCCCTATAACGCGCATATGAGGCGCCGTATGGGCTGTTTATGATCATTTACCGTCAATCCGAACTCAATCTGACAAATATCATTTGATAATAAAATTGATACTGTGCTGCCTTGAAGATCAGTCTTTCTTAACGGTTTGTGGTTTGCGACGAAATCCTTCCCCTCCTGTCGAAGAGGATATGTTTACGCTTCTTTGGGATGTAGTAATCGCCATTTTGATACGGGACCTTTTTCGCTCGAGCGCCTCCGCTCTGTCAAGTAGTGCAATTTTGTGTCGATTTCCATCAATCAGAACGGACAACGTGTGTTATTAAACAAGACGGTATAGCTTGACATGAGACAGACTGACGAACAGGCCTCCATTGAATCTCGCTTGGCTGAGCTGAGATGTTTGTCGCTAAAATCAATCCTTAGAGCACGCGAGTTTTGCTTGACAGTTTCAGAGGCAGGTTGTAATTTTCAGCCTAAACTGTTAGAAGCAGCACCTAAATGGCCCCTCGCTAATGTAAGGATGTCGCCAATCTGTTCTCAACACCGAGGTTTTTTATTACGAAATTAGAGAGCAGTTTACAGGGAAAGTGAAGATTGTATTGTTTCCTTCGCTCGCCGTGTCTCAAAACCCATCGGAGTTTTAAAAGGAGGGTTTCATAGTGCAAGTAAAGGGCAAATGCGGGTATCCGCTTTGTGACACTACGGATTATTGTTGAAATTTGAAATTATCCGAATTGTAAAATCTACGTGCAAATATAATGTAAGATGTACAACATTACACATTTACATTATCAAATACCGACTAAACATATTTCGTATATTTCAGTTTAGGAAACTAGACTGTCGATTTCAGATGACAAGAAAAGTTGATATATGTTTTGATACTTTGATATGCAATGTTATTTTCATTTATAATTAGTTATTATTGTTATTAATCTATTCTTATTTATATCAATTTAGGAAACAAGACTGTCGATTTCAATGACAAGAAAAGTTGATATATGATTTCATACTTTGATATGCAATGTTATTTTCATTTATTATTATGTATCATTTATTCTTATTTATTTCAATATAGAAAGGTAGACTGTCGATTTCTGGTGTCAACAAAAGGTAGTGCACTATATGTTTTGATACTTTGATATGTAATGTTATTTTCATTTATTATTATTTCTCATTTATTCTTATTTATTTCAAATTAGAAAGGTAGACTGTCGAGTTCTGGTGTCAACAAAAGGTGATGCACATATATTTTGATACTTTGATGTGAAATGCTATTTCTGTTCCTTCAACTGGCTGTTAAAAGATCGGCATTTCATTTAATAAAAACCGGGCTACACATATCTGTTATGAACACGAGGTAATTTATGTTTTTTAAAAAACAAAACTGTGCTGTGCAAGGTAGGCAACATAGACTATGTGTTAATCCATTTCAGCGTGTATGCTAATGTGTAATTTGTTCACATGTAATGTAATGCCTTCCTTTTTACATTACACGTGCAGACCATTGTTAGGAAGATGGTTTGCTCTATCCTATATTTTGAATACATATTCAGGTAAAATGTCTACATATGTAAGAACTATAAATTTGTTGAACCTCTATCACATCGCATACTGACAAGGCACATATTAGTTTAATTCATTAAATGAAACGATGTCCTGTCTCATCGACAGCTGTTTGTTATTTTATCGAAAAAACATTATTTAAAAATGTGTAATTGCGATCAGGGTGAGTGGTGGGTCTTCAAGCAATTTTCAGCAATTGTTTTTTATCAGTAGAAGAATGATCAACACATTTTTTACACATTTTTGAGATGACGCAAGGAGATTTGTATTGACACAGTAAGAAGTAGGCTGCTACAACATATTTCTATTATCACAGTGAAACCAAAAAACCAAAAACAAAATCCAACAAAACAACAAACAAAAACCCAAACCAAATATTAAAAATCAATATAAATCATCATGTACTCCCGTTTAATGTATTTTTGGACATCACCGTTCATGTGCATATACACAACGGCGACGACGATGATGATGGTGATGATATGGTGTTGATGGCCACTACAGAGAATTACATCGACATCAACACCATGTGAGTGACAATAGTCAGCAATGGAGGTTACGGGTATGGTCAATGAAGCCCATTTCTTGTATCCCCGCCGTGATATTGCTGGAATATTGCTAAAGCGGCGTAAAACCATACTCACTCACTCACTATGACAGAGACTTGTGTACACGAGCGTCACCTAATATTTGATTGGGAATCATAAACAAAAACGTATGATACTAAGTCGTACTTGTGCAGTTATATTTTACAATTAGCATATATACCGTATCGTTGTGATTATATAGTTTTTGTCGCGGTTATTGAATTAAACCAATGACACAGGAGTCTGAAAAATAAAGTTCCAATAAATGATACTTTTATAGTATTCCAGTAATGATATTTTCGCCTCTATTTCTTCTTTGACCGAGACTCGTTTATTCAATACTGCAGGCCCTATGACCTAAAATACAATTACACACGTGGATTTGATATAATGAACAAAACTTTGAATTAAGAACGGCGTACATCAAATACAAGCTTCAAATAGAGTGATAGTAATTTGATTGTTCGTGGATTTTGTGAAGAAATAAGTTTTATGAATTTACATTTCTTTGGTCCAACAGAGGTTAGCCAAGGTAAATATTTCATTCCAAGTGCAGAATATTTGGGACAGGAAAATAGTATGTTGACTTCATCTTCGATGCAGAGATCCATGCAATGTTCACAGCAGATGTTATAGTCGTACTGTTGTTTCTCTTTCCTGCATGCATTTAACTTCATATTGTTCAATTCTATTCTGAATTTACAGAGTGAACGTACCAAAGACTTGGAGTCTTTGAGACAGGTAATATATGTTTCTGTGTTCAATATTTAAATCAAAAGTTCATCTTTGGCGCCCAGTGGAATCGATTTCGACGGATGATCAAGACTGGTGACTTTCTGGCGTTGATAGATTAATTATTTCATATTTAATGCATTTCTTAAAGTTACAGCCTGCAAACGTATAATGATTATACGAATAAATGCTGTGAGAATTGAACAAGACTTTTAAAATCGAAACATCAATCATGTAGAAATATTTATTGACTTCATAACCACAGATATAGCTGTTTTGCTTGTTTGTATTGATTGGAATTAAAGTTATTTTAACAAACTGTAAATGAGAAAAATACAGTTCCATTTTATAACACTGGACCAGCCACAGATCGATGAAGCGTTTCAACTGAAAGTCACACGGGAGGACCCCGCTATACAGCCCTATCTCACATGTGCTGAATGTGCAAACGCCTCTTGACATATACACAATAACACGGAGTCCAAATGGTGCCTATTTCACCTTCAAAGACACCGACAGAAGTATGTACGCGCGAACCTATTGTCTCATCCAGCGCTTCTGGTTGCAAAACAGCACACACCCAATTAAACACTCCAGTGCAATAGAATCGAACCTTGTCTGTTATGAAGCGAAAATATTTCTCGATACCAAATGTGTTAGAAGTCCGTTGCGTTCCGCTGTCCATTCAACCTCTTCACCGTTGCTTCTTTCAACGTCGCAACTGACAACTGGCAAAGACTCAGAGAATAGGAAAAGCTAATTATCCCCGCGCGTTCGCACCTGCGTCCCTGCGTGTGAGATTGTCGTAGAACAATACAGCCGCGTTCGGTGTCTGCTGGTGAAGAGTAAAAGTGTGCTTGGAGACAAAAATCGGAAGACAGCGATCAGCTAGTTCCGCAAATACGGAACAAATTGAAGAAAAAATAATATAGAGTTACACGCTATTGCAAGTAGCGTTCGTGGCGTCACTTATACGAATGCGGGTTTATTAGAAAAGCACCTTTCAACATTTTACCTTTTTTGACATAAAGTCAATATTTAATGGATGATTTGTCGACTTATCTTAATGTGTTTTGCACTTAAAAGAACAGTTTTGGAGAGTTATGTCAAACGACTCATTTGATGTGAATTATGTGAAATTATTTGGTATAGTAAAATAGATAACGTTTTCGTATGGCTTAAACGCGGATTATTAGGCTGCCCTTTGATGTAGAGTAGCCAGTTGCTTCTAATTGTGATTAATACAAGTGCATTCGTTTAAGCTGAAAAAGCAACATTGATTTTCTAATGCAAGACTTTATCCCACAGTTTAATTATGTTTTATCCTTTAGATATTATTACAGTTTGATCATTTGTTATTCGTTCACTGAAATAATAATAATAATAATAATTATTATTATTATCCTCCTCCTCATTGTTATCATTTCTATATCTATAGACTAATATATTTTTCATTATCAGGCACCCCCATAATCAGAAGACAGGATTCATCACCATTATCATGATCATCATGATCATGATCATCATCGTTGTCGTCGTCGTCATCGTCATCGTCATCATCATCGTCGTCGTCGTCGTCATCGTCGTCGTCGTCGTCATCATCATCATCATCATCGTCATCGTCAAGCATACTGAAGGCCAATTCTAACCTGGAACTTCACAGGTTGCGCGGGTTGGAAGCACCGAGTTCCTGCTACTTTCCATTGACATCATTCTGGGCATCCTATGAAATTCAGATCTTAATGCTCGTCAATGCAAATCTGAGGTGATCATCCCATTTTAGGTCACGTCATTTTGCTACACCTGAGGCATATAGAATGGACGTGTATATTACTGTATATGTGGCATCTAGAATGGGCGTGTATATTGATGAATATGTGTCATATAGAATGGGCGTGTATATTGATGTATATGTGGCATCTAGAATGGGCGTGTATATTGATGTATATGTGGCATCTAGAATGGGCGTGTATATTGATGTATATGTGGCATATAGAATGGGCGTGTATATTGATGTATATGTGGCATCTAGAATGGGCGTGTATGTTGATGTATATGTGGCATCTAGAATGGGCGTGTATATTGATGTATATGTGTCATATAGAATGGGCGTGTATATTCATGTATATGTGGCATATAGAATGGGCGTGTATATTGATGTATATGTGTCATATAGAATGGGCGTGTATATTGATGTATATGTGGCATCTAGAATGGGCGTGTATATTACTGTATATGTGGCATATAGAATGGGCGTGTATGTTGATGCATATGTGGCATATAGAATGGGCGTGTATATTTATATATATGTGGCATATAGAATGGGCGTGTATATTACTGTATATGTGGCATATAGAATGGGCGTGTATATTACTGTAGATGTGGCATATAGAATGGGCGTGTATATTACTGTATATGTGGCATATAGAATGGGCGTGTATATTACTGCATATGTGGCATATAGAATGGGCGTGTATATTGATGTATATGTGGCATATAGAATGGGCGTGTATATTGATGTATATGTGGCATATAGAATGGGCGTGTATATTGATGTATATGTGGCATATAGAATGGGCGTGTATATTACTGTATATGTGGCATATAGAATGGGCGTGTATATTGATGTATATGTGGCATATAGAATGGGCGTGTATATTGATGTATATGTGGCATATAGAATGGGCGTGTATATTGATGTATATGTGGCATATAGAATGGGCGTGTATATTGATGTATATGTGTATATAGAATGGGCGTGTATATATAATATAGGGCGTGTATATTGATGTATATGTGTCATATAGAATGGGCGTGTATATTGATGTATATATAGAATGGGCATGGCTGTATATGTGGCTTATAGAATGGGCGTGTATATTGATGTATATGTGGCATATAGAATGGGCGTGTATATTGATGTATATGTGGCATATAGAATGGGCGTGTATATTGATGTATATGTGGCATATAGAATGGGCGTGTATATTGATGTTTATGTGGCATATAGAATGGGCGTGTATATTACTGTATATGTGGCATATAGAATGGGCGTGTATATTGATCTGTAAGAAGCGTGTATACTTAACGTGGAGATTTGCGTATTGGTAAGACGTATAGATGGGGTGTGAAAATTGGGCGTGTATATTACACTGAATATTGGCGTATAGCTGAGTCACGTAGTTTGTTTGTCGTGCAGCACCGCAATTTTGCCGCTAGATGACGGAAGTCTGTAAGTAACCGAGTCTGAACGTGTCCAGTTACTCACGTCATGAACATCGATCTAAATCCCGATAACGTTTGTCGCCTCTTACGAGAACATGGGATAGTAAAGACCAACATTAACCCGGCTCCTCGGGAGCCTGGCGCACATGCAGTGTAGGAACTGGGCATGTAGATTTGCGTGCAGATGAAGCGTGACAATCGATTTCAGTTAATGACAAAAATGTCAAAAAATGAATCTGAAAAGATTTGTAAAGACCATCACAAATACCTTTGTGCTTAATACTTAGACAGAGATGATTCCCAAACTTGATGAAAGTACTGTCAGTGCACTTTGTTCCTCTGCTGTATGTTCAGGGCCCTGTTCCTCAAAGCGATCGTAGCGCTACGATAGTCGTAAGTCTATGTTAAAGTATGGGAGTTACGATCACCTTAGCGCTACGATCGTGTTGAGGAACGAGGCCCTGGTGTATATCAACATCAAGTTAGTGAATACCCTAATTGCACACACACAATGTCCCAGACTATCACACACTACAGCTTAAAAAGTGAAAAACCTGCAACGAAAATGGGGATCAGATCCAGGTGCACTGTCTCACTTTAAAACCCTGGGCCCCGTTTCAGCATTCTTAGCTTATATTACAGTTACGAGATCTCGTGCTTACGAGAGCTTTGTGAAATGGATCCCTGGCCCTTTCACACAAAGCGATGTTAGGGCTACGCCAGTCGTAAGATAATGTTAAGCTGAGGGTAGGAAAAAATCCCACCCGGACAAAATCCCATAGGACAATATCCCATAGGACAATATCCCATACGACATAATGTCTGCACACTGTCAACGATGTCTTCATGGACCCACGACATTCTAATGCAATTCTTCTTGAACATTCCCACCTAATACTACTCTTAATTGTAACTTTCTTAGTGTACAAAAATCCACCTAATGCTATTTTAACTGGTCCCTTATTGCTCTTCAGTACTTCCATTTTTGGGTGTTAAACGTCCTACTATGTTTTCTATCAAGTGAGTGAGTAAGTTTAGTTTTACGCCGCACTCAGCAATATTCCAGCTATATGGCGGTGGTCTGTAAATATTCGAGTCTGGACCAAACAATCCAGTGATGAACAGCATGAGCATCGATCAACGCAATTGGGAACCGATGACATGTGTCAACCAAGTCAGAGAGCCTGACCACCCGATCCCGTTAGTCGCCTCTTACGACAAGCATGGGTTACTGAAGATCAATATTCTAACCCGGACCTTCACGGATCTTTTCTATCAAGACACACAGTGGTCTGAAATCCAATTAAAATTAGTGTCACAATGCCCCGGGTCTTTTCCGCTGATATGTGTCATCGGCTGGTTACGGAGTAATAACTGAATGGATTCGTAATAAAACATGTCTTTAAGCGATGACAAAATATAGTGTACATTTTCTGCCTTGGCTGTTTAGTCACCAGTAACAACACAAGACACTCTACTTTTATATTACCATGGTTGCAGAAAATTGACAAACAATGAAAAACGAATAATATCTACCTCCCAAATTTACCCTGTAGGATTATTTTCTTGTTTGTTTTTCATTTTTGATTTAACTCTATGCTCGGCAATATTCCAGCTACATGTATATCACAGCGGCCTGTCGAAAATGGGTTCTGGACCCCGCATGCAATGGTCAGCACTCAGTCAAATCACCGGATCCAGTTGCGTTTAGTTGCCTCTTATGACCGTCTTATTTTGCTGATGAGGTGTTGTCTTGTTTACAAAACAATACAAAGAATGTATAGTTAGAGTTTCCAGTCACTTCTTCCGAGAACACTAAAACACTAAAACACATTGTACCCATGAGCCCAATGATACGAACGAACGCTCTGACGTCAGAGCCCGCTGGTGTTAAGTCACAAAGTCCTCTCCAGGAACTGAAGACCGCCAAACGAATTAACAGTATTTGTAACTTAAGGGCATTTAATTGATTTTTGAACGTTCATTGAAGTAAATACCAAATATTTGTTTTAGAAGCCAAATTCAAATATGAATTATTGGCCGAGTGAGTCTTCAATACATCCCTAGAGGTGATAAAAGAAAAGAGAAAATACCCTTGACGTAGGCTATTTTCTTATGGCATTGGTCACATATGCTTTAGACATGAAAAACGCGAGATTAAAACAAAGTGGGGAATTTCGAGTCTCGAAGCACAATAAATGATATTAATTGGATTTGAAATAATCCCTCAACACTTCACACGATCATGTATTCATTTCAATCAAATTCGATTTCTTCCAAGTAACGTGTGTTTATAAATCCGCTTATATTGGAATAAAAGTTTGCAAAGATAACAATTATCTCGTCCATGAAATCGATTGAACGGCTTGAACTCGTGCTTCGGGGGAAAACCAGTGTAGTCTGGAAGTAATGGGTGCAGCATCCAAGTACGAAACAATGGCTGCCAGTTAGAAACTCATGTCACGTGATGCTATCGACCGGAAGTGTTGTTCAAGGTCTGTGGAAAGTCTTTGAGGTGGCGGTTGTGATAATTACCGATGGAAAGACACCGTATGCCGTATAATCGTTGATAGACGTACAGATGCAGACTATTTATCATTCCCTTGTCATCAAATGTCTATAACAGGTTTACACAGAGGTGCGAGCATAGAAATGAGTTTATTTAGTTGGTTGCATCGTTACATCCGTGACAGAGATCATAGTAGATTTTCATGTGGATCGTGTGGATTGTATTACCGGCCATCATCATCATCATCATCGCCGTCAATATAACCTCAACATCACAACAAAGGTGTTTGGGCCAGTTAAAATTGTTTTATCTTTTTATACGTTGTGTTTGGTATTTGTTTTGGGATTTTTGCAAAAAAGGGAATAATTAATCATTGTGATCAGGTGATGTCACTCACTACAAACGTTTCTGCCTCTTCGGTATGATTACACTTTAAGCAAACAATCAAGAAGCGAAACGAAAATCATAATAAACACTGCTTTAAACGAAATTTGTTAATGGAAAAATTATTGAACACACTTAGATGCATTGAATCAAGTGCAGTTGTGTTGGAATTAGAACCAAACATTATATTATGTACTCCCTACACAAGACAAAACACCCACCAAAATAACTGTCTGAAAATCTGTTTTCAAATTTTCAACTTTACACTTTCAAACTGCTTTTTAATTTTCCCGTTATCGCAAGCTGATCGCAGATCTGAACAATCAACAAGCCAACTACTATAATTATCTTGTTGACGATGATTAATCTCCCCTTAAAACGACCGTGACCTTCACGCCACACGATGGGTTTAACACGCCAGCCACCATGTTGCCATGGGTTAATGAAGGTGCTTGATCCCTTTTTAATTGAAGATTCCATGACAAATGGCGATTTGTATTACAATTATTTTAGATTTGGGTAATTTTTGTGAAATTTGCTGAGAGTTGTAGATCCCCTGAGCCGTAACACTGGTTATGTTGCCTTGGGGACTTGCCGAATTGCAGATGTGTCGGGTTTACAGGTTTGTGTCCGCGTGTTCAAGGTCGTCGGCGATGTTTATGTACGCAATTATGAAGCCAAGTGGCGAACACCGTTCACGTCGTTGTCATCAGTTTCCTCAACAAATCTACGATGACTTGTAGTGAGTGAGTGAATATGGTTTTCCGCCGCTTTTAGCAATATTCCAGCAATATCACGGCGGGGGACACCAGAAATGGGCTTCACACATTGTACCTGTGTGGGGAATCGAACCCGGGTCTTCGGCGTGGCGAGCGAACGCTTTAACCACAAGGCTACCCCACCGTCCATTGACGTGTAGAATAAGTGTATAGATGTATCAGGAGGGTTTGACGAGAAGACCACTGAATTGGATGTGTGGTGCAGATGTGCCGTTTAGATTGAGCGTGCAGATGGCGTGTCCAAAGTGAGCGAGTACATGGGGCTTGAGGAGTTAACGGGAAGATGGGGGCATGCTGGCTGGCGTGTGGATTGGCGTGCAGATGGTTAGGGAAGATTGTCATTCAGATGTGGCATGTAGAATGTTTATATTAGCGTAAAGATTGGCGTGTAAATATGCGTGCAGATGAAGCGCGGAGATTGGCGTGTCGATTAGAATGTTGGTGTGGAGAGTAGACTGGCGTGTAAATTTGGCGTGTATGTTGACGAGAAGATGGAGCGTGTGTGGCATGAAGATGGATCGTGTAGGTGTAGACTAGGCGTGTATTTGGTGCGCGTACTTGTCCTAAAACTCATACGGGTGGGGGCGGTGGGGTAGCCTAGTGGTTAAAGCGTTCGCTCGTCACGCCGAAAACCCGGGTTCGATTTAACACATGGGTACACTGAGTGAAGCCCATTGCTGGTGTCCCCCGCCGTGGTATTGCTGGACTATTGCTAAAAGCAGCGTAAAACTAGTCTCACTCACTCATACGGGTGGCTTGGCGGAGGAGGTATTTACAATATTCTCTTAGAACAGACCAAAACGACATTGCATGTACAACTGTATGAACGTAAATATAGTTAGCAGATAACTTTACAGCCAATGAAAACACACACCAAGGGTACAGTAACAGACCCGACACCGTGTCACAACCACACATCGTATAAACTACCGCGTGTATGCACAACTCGTACATTAGTTCCGAATTTACCCCAGGCGGTGGGGTAGCCTAGTGGTTAAAGCGTTCGCTCGTCACGCCGAAAACCCGGGTTCGATTTAACACATGGGTACACTGAGTGAAGCCCATTCCTGGTGCTCCCCGCCGTGGTATTGCTGGAATATTGCTAAAAGCGGCGTAAAACCCAACTTACTGACTGACTTCCTCCTTCACACACAGTACCACATCACAGGTAAGAGAAGATCCGGGTTAGAATTGATCTTCAGTAACCCATGCTTGTCGGAAGAGGCGACTAACGGGATCGGGTGGTCAGGCTCGCTGACTCAGTTGCGGCGTTAAACAACAAACCAACCAACCAACCAACAACTTGACGTGCTGAAGTCATTACAAAATCGAAATCCGCCTGTTTTCCCACAACGTACAGTATAATATGTTTCCAATGTTATCAAGCAGTTCTAATTAAACATATGAATTTTATTTTTGTCCGTTTTATTTCGGAACACCCAAGTTAACTGTCAAGAATCTAGTAAATACTGGAATGCAGGCAATCAAGAAACTCTGGCAACCATGATCAAAGATTTTTGGCAAGCAACGCGCTGAAATACCTTGAAGATGAGAGTGAGTGGGTGATTTTGATTTAACGCCGCTTTTAGCAGTATTTCTAATTGCTTGATAGCATTTCAGCTGATGAAGATTTTCGAGATTTACCACTGTAAGTAAATTGCAAGTAAAGTCATTACTGCTGAAGGAGCGAAAGCGATCGCTCGTCACGCCAAGAAACCGGGTTCGATTCCCCACATGGGTGCAATATGTGAAGCCCATTTCTGGTGCCCCCCGCCGTGATATTGCTGCAATATTGCTAAAAGCGAGGTTAAACTAAACTCACTCACTCACTCAGAAGGAGCGATCGATCGAATGAGAGAAACTAAAGAAAAATGTCTCAGGTTGAAAATACAACTGGCAAGTCGTGTCCGTCGCTATATATACTCATGGAAACGAATAAGGGAACACATGAAAGTACAAGTGTTCCTTTATTCTTTTCGAGAATTTCACCCACAGTTCAATACAAAGCTTGTGAAGAAACATGGAAAAGAATAAAGGTGAGGTGAGGTGACACGGGATTTAACGTCTCACTTAAGAATATTTCGCTCATATGACGACGTGCATGTCTGTGTATGTGTGGCTGCTTGTACTAGCCCAGACTGAAGCTGGTTTTATAGTGCTAGCTCACTGAGATACCATGCCACAGGTAAGCATGCATATCCCACTTAGACACATTATACTGACTTCGAGCCGACCAGTCCTTGTTCACATTAATGCGGAGCGCCAGGCAGGGACAAACAAGTACCATATTTTAATGTCTTTTGGTTTGACGCGGCCGGGGATCGAACCCGCGACCATCCACTCTCCGGGCGGACGCTCAAACCACTTCACCACGGAGGCAGGTGGAAATGAATAAAGGAACACTTGTACTTTCAGGTGTTCCCTTATTAGTTTCTATGAGTATATTTGAAACAGCGGTTACCTCTGACAGTTTGGAACTCAGGACTCACCCATAGCTACAAATCGCAACAAAAGCCCGATGTTCTTTGTTACACAAATAAAGTCAGTTGTACACTTTGGTAAGAGCATGACACTCACCAAAGTTGAAGGTTATCACATTGCATACATTTGTTAACAGCTACGCCATAACTCAACCATTCATTCAGACTAGTATTTGTATAGCGCCAATATCCAGCTCAGCTGCTCAAAGGCGCTTTGTTTTTCCTTCGATCACTGGATTCAATCTCAACGGCACATCGTATTTACAATCTCAACTCCCTGGGGATCATACAACTCGTGCAACCATTTATGCGCACCAAGTTTATGTGGCTTTTAGATCCTCACAGCTGGATTTACAGGGACACATAGTCACAGTACTTTGTCCAAGTTCACTGCACGTTGCTGTACCCGGAACTGGGTGTTTGCACGTATTCATGTGCCCAGCATCTGGTCATTTACCAACGGGCTCGTGGGTTCTTTTAAGTGCACAGGGTTGTGTACTGTACCACTATGTTTTACCTATATGACCAACAGCAGAATATTGAATAAGGCGTACAAGGTGCCGTTTACACCTTGCCCTGCACCTCTCAGGCACAACAACAAAAGCCCATGGCATAAAATTTAAAATGTCGTACCCAACTACTGTGCCAAGTTTCATGCTGTTACGGGAATGTGGACAACGTTTCAGGAATCTTCCATCCTGGTAATGTTCTCTGTTGGTTATCTGACGTGTCAATCAACCTCAATCATAATGTATTTTATCAGCGTTCACTATACTGGTAGCTGTTGGAGGTCTTCCTGTCTTGAACGTTGGTGAAGGGTGGAGCATCCGAGTTGACGTTCTGCCCTCATGGCTGGCTGTTGGTGCTTGCGCAATGGTCAGTTTTGTCCATTTGTCATTAAAAGAGAATATCTAGTAACTTTTACTGCTATACATAACAGCTTGGCTCTGTGTTTGGTAGACTAACATCTAGTCTCTGAAATGAACATATATTCAGAAAAACGGTTCTTAAATTATATTAATAAAATATGCTAAAAATGATCCCAGAGTCTTTAGACTTGCCACAGTCTAGACTTGCATGGGCTTTATTGGGTATATTTGTATTATTATTTTTGGTATATTTATATAGCGCACATATCCACGCAACTGGTGCATGCTCAAGGCGCTGGTATTTTTTCGCTCGATCATTGGATGTCATTCTCAACGGCACATCGTATTATCAATCTCAACTCCCTGGGGAGTATACAACTCTTGCTGCCACTAGGCGCACCGAGTTATTGTTGCTTTCTCATCCTAACGAGGTACCCATTCACAGCTGGGTGGACAGGGACACATAGTTACAGTACTTTGTCCAAGTTTACTGCACGTTGCTGTACCCGGAACTAGGTGTTTGCACGTATTCATGTGGCCACCATCTGGTCATATACCAACGGATTCGTGGGTTCTTTTAAGTGCACAGGGTTGTGTACTGTACACTAGGGGTTGTGACAACACGGAAAGAGTCTGCACACAAAGTTGACTCCAAGGTTTTTACACCCGGTCACAGGTGGGCTCGATCCCGGCGCCTGAACCTCGCTGGATCACTAACCTGGCGCCTTAGCCAGCTCAGCCAGCTCGCCCACCGCGCCCCCTGATGCGGTATCTTAAAGGTACAGAGGTATGCATGGCTTTAAGGTAATTACTGGTGATTTGGTTGGCTATTTAAAACTTATATTGTAAACACTAAAAGACGGTAAACTATACTCACTATTGGCGACTTTGCTGTCAGTGTGAAGTTCAAGTGAGAAGACTTGTAACATCACTTTAAAAATATATATATAGTTATATTTTTATGATTATAAGGATATTGTTCCTGTTGATAAGATATTGACGCTCGCGATACCAAAACACCAATGTTACCATATTAGGTAAAAAGTCAAATAACGTCACAGATAAAATATTAATGCTACAGACGGTTCTGAGCGTACTGAGGACGTGATATCTACCGACAAACCGATCAACACTCACGTTTCACGTCTTTAGTCATATTACGTACGCTTCTTTTAGAGAACCATGTTCCGCACGTGAGATGTCCAAATTCCATTTATTATGATTTTTATTAACTTCACGAGTGCAACCCAAAGACCTTTGTCTGGTGTCCACACTTTAACATGATCAAATACGCGTTCGATTTCAAAAGAAATGTTGATTCTATGGATTGGGCGTAAACATCGTCTTATGTTTCAAAGACAGGTGTTTTCTCTATTCTTCCGAACCCGTGAAGATAATATATAAGGGGTTAAAGTACTCACGGAAATAGAAAAAAAAATGGTTTTGGTAGATGAGTTTACAGGATAGCAAGTGGTGTTATTTTTACCCCTTGAAATTCCCTTAGTCAAAATGTAAGTTTCTGAGGCAAGCTATCTAAGGTAATATCATACCACATGGAATAAAATATGATGTTGAGTACCTCAGTCTTGTAAAAGGTTGGCTAAAATTACTGGAGTTTCTTACTCATAACGTGCCCGGTTGCCTACTGTAGGTGGGGTATATCCTGAAGAAAAACTGGTGCAAGACCTTTTTGAATTTTATTATATAATGTTAATTTGTAACTTCTCCTTCTCTCAGAAAGTAAATCCCATCCCGTTTCACAATACAATGAACTGGAAGATGCATATCTTGGAGGACCAGTAACAATGCGAGCTGCGCCAAGTCGGAGGTTTTCTAATCTATTGGCTTGTTCAATCATCCATCCCATACTTTACACTCGTACTCAAAATGTGGCCTTATAAATATAATAGATATTGTTTTCTAATGTTGTTCTATTTAGGATCTTTGATTTCCGAAATGCTCCAGTCATTTTAGATGTCTTTTTGACAATGTTTTCAATATGATGATGCCAACTCCCGTTTTACGTGAATGTGAAACCCAAAATGTTATGAAAACCAACTGTATATTGCAGCAATCAAAATTCAAATTAATGTCTTTTCTGCTATCTTTCAATAAAAAAAATATTGCTTCAGTTTTCTTTTCTTGTGTTTATATTTGGACTATTCCATTGTAATGTGCAGGTAACAGGTAGTAGCTAATCTGTTCATTGAACCGTAAATGTTGTTACTTTAAGGGGTCTGCAAACTGCCTGTCTGCGTAATGGGAGGATACCAATCTATAGTATGCAAATGAGATGTACTCTCCATAGGTTCGCATACATTTTATGCAAAGTGTCATATACCAGTCATCCTTTATTTATTTCATCCTAATTGATATACAAAATAACTGATTTAGGGATTTTCTCAGTACAGGTTTCATGCATGTACTCTTGTTGAAAGTTTACTACTTTTACGAGTTCATTCATAGCTTTGATTGTCAATTGCACAATCGCTATGGTATCTTCCCATAAGACAGACTGAGTGAGTGAGTTTGGTTTTACGCCGCTTTTAACAATATTCCAGCAATATCACGGCGGGGGACACCAGAAATTGGCTTCACATATTGAACCCATGTGGGGAATCGAACCCGGGCCTTCGGCGGGACGAGCGAACGCTTTAGCCACTAGGCTACCCCACCGCCCCTCCATAAGACAGACCTCCCAAAAGACAGACCGCTTAAAACAAACACGTTTTATTGTTGGTTGCATAAGGCTTAATTAAGCTGTACCCTTGATAATAATGGTATGAGCCCAGATAAAATAAGACAACTTTAGGTATTAACTATAGTTTTATCAATTTATGTAATGATTTATGATTATTAAATTAAGACATATTGCATCAACATATATGTACATCAACATATATTTGCCAGATCACATTTACTTGTGAATATTATCAAAAACGATCATTTATACACATGTACCTATCAAACATATGAGACCAAGCACCATATTATTTCACATCCCATGTTTGTTAGTGCACAGATAACACTTATTAGGAAGTCACTTGAACACCATCATTTTCTCCTTTCACCTTGTTCTTGGCATACAGGAAGCCATCTAGAAGGGTGATCGGAAAAAGTCATCGGAGAAAAGTCATGGGACAAACAACTATACTAAAACATCCTGTTCTCCAGTTACATACTTTGTTTATACTGAATTTTATAACACTATTTCACTTTCATCTTCAGTAATAAAAACATCCTGTTCTCCAGTTACATACTTTGTTTATACTGAATTTTATAATACTATTTCACTTTCATCTTCAGTAATAAAACATCCTGTTCTCCAGTTACATACTTTGTTTATACATATCTTCAGTAATAAAACACATCCTGTTCTCCAGTTACATACTTTGTTTATACTGAATTTTATAAATACTATTTCACTTTCATCTTCAGTAATAAAACATCCTGTTCTCCAGTTACATACTTTGTTTATACTGAATTTTATAAATACTATTTCACTTTCATCTTCAGTAATAAAAACATCCTGTTCTCCAGTTACATACTTTGTTTATACTGAATTTTATAAATACTATTTCACTTTCATCTTCAGTAATAAAAAAACATCCTGTTCTCCAGTTACATACTTTGTTTATACTGAATTTTATAAATACTATTTCACTTTCATCTTCAGTAATAAAACATCCTGTTCTCCAGTTACATACTTTGTTTATACTGAATTTTATAAATACTATTTCATTTCACTTTCATCTTCAGTAATAAAAAACTGTTCTCCAGTTCCTGTAACACTATTTCTTTCATCTTCCAGTTCCAGTTACATACTTTGTTTATACTGAATTTTATAAATACTATTTCACTTTCATCTTCAGTAATAAAAACATCCTGTTCTCCAGTTTCATACTTTGTTTATACTGAATTTTATAAATACTATTTCACTTTCATCTTCAGTAATAAAAACATCCTGTTCTCCAGTTATTTGCAAAACTCAGTAATAAAAACATCCTGTTCTCCAGTTATTTGCAAAAACTAATTCAACAACAACTGCTGTTTATACTTTGTTCATTGACTTTGTTCAATGTTTTAATATGTATCAATATGCTGTATGTTCTCTGTGTCACTATGTGTGATTTTTTAGAATAAAATTGCTCTTCTGTTCTGTTCAGTAAAAGGATTAGTAATATGTTTCGAGAAGGGCATAGGAGATAGGAGTGTGTTGTTACTATACTCTGTAGTGACTCTGGGTCAGCTCATTAATTAAATAGGGGTGGACAGCATGTCTCAGCTAATTAGTGTACTCATTGAGTCTGTCTTATGGGAGGTCTGTCTTTTGGGAGATCTGTGTTTTGGGAGTGAACCATCGCTATGGCAACGCACGTGCAATTGCATCTCCCCGTCTAATCAGTGCTGCACGTTGTTATCATTTGTTGATAATATACAAATTTTGTTATTTTTACCTGTAAAATGGTATTTTGGATGATGATTAGAGGACGAAAATATATGGTCTAGTTTGGAAAAACATAGTTATTTAGATATTTGTTAAAATTAACTATGTTTATGAAGTAATAAACAGATAAACGCAAAAAACCAAACATTTTATTTCCGTGAGTACTATAGAATTGGCATTCAGCAACCCATTTTAAAAATCGTATGCATGTATATTAAGTGTTTATTGAAAGTGATTTATAAACACATGCTCACAATATTATCGACTCGGCTTTAAGCACAGATTTATTTTATGACTATGATAAGGATACTATTTCGATTGAACAAACTATTATCACATTAGGTAAGCAGTTTTTAAAAGGGTGAAAAGTCAAATAACGCCCCACCCCTTTGAAAATGACTCAAGACCACATAGAAGTTACCGGTTTGCATTGGCGGAGCGAAGAAAATCCTGGATCCGCCTATGAACGCCACACACAAATGTCACCGACGGTCCCGAGTTTACAGAGGACGTGATATCTACCGACAAGCTGATCTACACTCATGTTTCACCTCTTTTTAGTCATATTACGTACGCTTCTTTTCAGTACATGTTGAAACGTGAGAACGGGGGACTATGTATTCAGCGGCGTCCGTCCATACGTCCGAACGTACGTACGTTCCGATTCCTGTTAACGCGATATCTCATGAACTGTTGTATGTCTTCAAATTTGGTGACAGCCATTTGGGGATTACGCAGACACCAGTCGATTTGGGTGATCTTGACCTTGATTCTATGTATTTGGCGTAAAAGTCGGTTAATGTTTCTCGTCTCAAGGGACATTTACTCGTCTGGCATAATGAACAAGTGCTTAATCTCTAGAGTAGGAATGAAAGTGGAAGAGCTTAAAGAGATAAGGAGAATTTAAGAAAAGTTTCCGATTTTTTAATGAATTAATGAAGTTCAACAGAGACCGAGAAGATCCTGAAGTAAACAAGTGGATCGGACGAGCAGCTGGTTTACCCCTACTCCCCCAGAACAAGATCCAGGACACGTGGGTTGACGCCATGGACAACACACTAGACGTGCCCAGAGCTGACGCATTTAACGACTACATCGTCACTACCTGGGTTGACGACGCAGCTGATTCCCCTTGCTCTGTGGAACCATCACACTACAACAGGTCCCAGGACAAACAACAACCTGGAGGGATTTCACACCCGGCTCAACCGAGGTCTCCCAACATCTACAGATTTGTGGAGGGCAAGGAGGCATATATACAGATATGAAGTAGTGTTTTACAATAGAGCAGAGAAGCCTGTTACGTAGACACCGCAGAAGATCTAAGGAACTACGAAAGCGGAATATCATATAATCCACACTAGATAAGAATATATTCCTGCCAACTAAACATTGTTAAAGCACGACGTCATGAACTTCCTCTGAATCTTTTAAATATGAAATTTAATTACACTGCCATATATCAAATGCACATATACATAAAGAACTAAGTTAAGCCCCCCTGACATATCTCACTATTGAATGAGCCCCGATCTTAACCCTTTGGAGCATATCTGGGACAAAGATATCCTCCAGTACAGAAGCTGGCCCAATAGTAATGGTTTTGTCTCTTCTATTTACACTCAGTACTGACCTTGAATCAAGTAAGACAAGCAAAATGACATTTTGAATGTTCACATTGACCAATTAATTCAACATTAAACATTCCAGGACCATACTTGTACAGACATGGGTTTGTATGAAAATCAGTGTTTTGTTTTTTAAATGAGCAATTATCATCATAAAATCAACATAGATTCCAATCATTTTGTCGTTTTTATGAGACAACGGATCATACGGGTTTTTCCATCGAGGTCATCACGAGAAGTTTTAGGTACGTGTTGAAAGCCTATCATTCCAAAAATACAGGGGTGCTTAATTAAGTTACATATGTGGATATGTCCTGAGAATGTACACGTGATCTGTGTCGGACAGTCCACCAACTCTTCACAGCAGTCTGTATTTACAAACAAACCGATACTTGCTATTGCACCCGACGTCATCCCAACCTCCACTTCTGTGCGGATTGTAACTTACACAGTGTTCTCCTGGGTTCCAATAGTTGGATGTCAAGGCCGAGCCATCTGCCCAGACCCAGGACTGTTCCGAGGCAATGTCATTCAGTCCAATCCATACGACTGAAAACCAAATTAAACAGTGAATCTTTGTAGAGAAAACATGTCCACGTATTGTGTAGCACCAGATTGGCCTATGATAGCGTCTTGTCGATTTCGATATGTAAGACACTATTAAACCAATTAACCGAGCCTGACCATTCACAAGACCATTCACATCAGTTCACAGGAAGCGATGGCTGTTGGAAGCATTTTCCATCCTTTTGCCATTGAAGTATTCCTGATTTTGAGAGGTTAAAACAGGTATCCTTTGCCTAATTGATGCCTTGAAATTGAGTCTTTTTCCACGGAACCGTGGACGCCTACGCGTCAATGCATAAACAATGCTGTCGATAAAATGTTGAATGTAGGATATGTTTGATATCAAAGCAACAGCTAATCAAGTGGGACGACATCTGTTTCAAAAAGCACCAAAACAAATATCCTGATCACTGTGTCGGGGCTACATGAAGTCCCCGTCGTATCGCCGTCTGGACACAGCATGGCCATACAGCAGGATGTTGCTGTGTAAAACATATGCATTGCTCATCAGCAATATGGATGAGCGTCCGCCCGGAGAGTGGAAGGTCGCGGGTTTGATCCCCGGCCGCGTCATACCAAAAGACGTTAAATATGGTAATTGTTGGTCCCTGCCTGGCGCTCGGCATTAATGGGTACAACAGGGACTGGTCGGCTCGGAGTCAGAATAATTGAGAGAGTTAAGATTTACAGTCACATCAGTCATATTTCAGCCATATCGTGACTAAAACAAGTTTAGAATTCACCATAAATACATGTAAATTATAAAAACCTGTCATCGAAGGACAGTAAAACAACTAGACTATCACAGATATATCTTTAGAACTAGTAATTAATTCTAAAACAATTTCACTATAGAGGACGATACAATATGAAAACAGGCTGTAGGTCGCTGAACAACTGAAGTTAAATCACCATACTAGGGACCATGGGGACTTACAGTACCTTTGCTACCTACATGGACCCTAGTTGGATTTACACCATCCCTTCTGCCGCTGGCGATTGTATGAAAATCTTGCCAAAATTAAAATCACAAAAATACTACTTTTAAAAAATCCCGGTAAGTTTATATTTACTTTGAAAGTTTTGGGACTTACCTACCCTCTCAGGATGACAATAATTTTACACTACTTCAACCCCCTTTGAGGGTACAGCCACTAACAAGCTGTTACTAATCTAAACTACCAATAATCAAATATTTATCTATTTACAAACCATTTATCAAAACTAATCTAGCAATACTATTTCTTTTAACAATTCAATGATTAAATGATAATTAACATTAAAAAGATCCTTCACATTGAAATATTTATCCCATGGGATGGAAAAATCAATACAGTCAAGTAGGACATGCTTGACCGTGATTCTCTCGTCACAAGGGATGCAAAACGGAGGATCCTCACCTTTTAACAGGTTTGGGTATATCTAGTATGGCTAATACGACATCGTCGCATGATGACCTCTTCAAATCTGGACTGACAGCCAAAGTAGGTGTAACAAATATAAGGTTTTATTTCATGTAATTTATTGATACCTACTTGGGTGTCCCACTTCTTCTGCATCAGATCACGGACATAAATTCTAATGATAGCTTTGTGTATGGAGTAAGAGGTGGTGTCACAGCTTTGTAGAGTACTGCTTTAGCAGCAAGATCGGCCATTGTGTTACCAGAGATTCCAACATGGCTGGGTAACCAACAGAGGACGATGTCGCATTGGCCAGTAGCAAGATCATTATATAATTCAATCATTTCTATTAAAAGTGGATGTTTACAAGATACGTTTTTAATAGCCTGAAGGCAAGAAAGAGAGTCAGAACAGATATTATATCGTTTATGCTTAGTATGCCTTTGAATATATTTAAGAGCGGTTAAGATGGCGTTTGCTTCTGCTGTATAAATATTGCTGTTATCCGGTATTCTAGAAGATATTGTTCTGGATCCAATGACAGTGGCACATGCCACCGCGCCACCATCCTTGGACCCATCTGTAAATAAGGAGTTGTATGTATTATATTTACTTTTTTATTGATTATATTCTTGTTTATATTGTAATTCATTAGTTTCTGATTTTTTTTTAACTTTGTCAGCATAAGGAAAACTTGTGGCCTAACTAATTGCCAAGAAGGAGAAGAAAGAAGCCGGCTCAATGCCAGCAGCGGAAAGGAAAGGTTTCACTCTTAGTCCCAGAGGAGGAACCAGAGAAGTCTCTTTGTTGTACAGATCCCCATAAAGAGGATTGAAAACACAGTTAAATGCAGATTAGACTCGTTGGAATAGAGTTTTGTTATATACTGTAAGGATGATTTTATACGGCGTTGGTTAAGGGATGGCAGACTGTCAATAGGAGAATTTCTAAAAGACCCAAGACAAAGTCAGAATCAAGTAGTTTTAGGTTGCTTTTGCAGGCTACACCATATACGATGAGCTGTAATCAAGTTTCGAGCGGACGAACGATCGATATAGGTGGAGAAGGGTAGTGTGATCCCCACCCCACTTTGAATTCCAAACAACTTCAACAAATCGAGTGCCTTCAGGCATTTGGCTTTAAGTGATATATACTGAGTCAAAAAAGAAACTTCACATTCTTTCTTCAGGGCACTATAAAAGAACAAGATATGGAATGATGGTGAAATTGTTATTATTTCATTGCTGACATCTATGTGATGTACTCGATACACTGACAGTGCCATAATCAGTTCCATTAGGCTACACCGCCGTTCCAAAACATGGGTATACAGAATGTCAAGTCACAAGAATAAAAATGCGAAATTTCTCAGTTCAATATCGTGTATGGCATTCACCACTGCCAAACACCGTCTCCTCATCGACTGCCTGATGCTTGTGAACACGTGGCTAGGGATTCTGCGCCATTGCTCTTGCAAGGCAGCGCCAAGTCCCTGCAAATTCTGAGATAGGTTCCTAAGACCACGAAGCCTTTTCCCAAGTGCATCCCAAACGTGCTCAGGGGACCTCGATGGCCAGTCCATGACGTTGATTCCAGCGTTTTGAAGGAAATTTCGTGTCAACATCGCGGTTTGCAGCCGAGCATTATCATGCTGGAACTGTAGACCTGGGCCATGGGGCGCCATGAAAGGGACGAGTTCAGGGGTGAGCACCTGGTCACGGTAAGGAGCAGCTGTGAGGTTTCCACGGATGACCAGAAGTCGGGAACGGTTGTTCCCAAAGAAAGCACCCCACACGATGCAACTTCCGCCCCGGAATCTGTCGACTTCCTGTACACAACATTGGGCATACCGTTCACGACGTCGTCTCCAGACTCTATGCCTGCCGTCCGCGAATCCGAGGGTAACCCTTGATTCATCGCTAAAGACGACTCGATTGCAGTCTCTCTGGGTCCATCAGAGGTGACGTTGGGCCAACAGCAGACGTTGACGTTGATGAAACGGCGTTGACGTTGATGAAACGGCGTCAATATTGGCCCACGATATGAACGTCGAGAATTGAGATTGGCAGCCCGCAACCGATTTCGATTGGTCTGTGAGGACAGTCGACCTCTAAACATCTCAGCCCTAGTTCGTGTAGCCGGCAGAAATCTGTCACGTAGGTGACGTAGGACGATTTGACGTTTTTCTGCTCGTGACGTCACACGTAGACGACCCGACCTTAGGCGATCAGAAGTGGTGCCAGTTTGGTGTAGACGACCTCGCAAGTCATACACAGTACGACGGCTGTATCCCATTGCTCTTGCGACGTCAATAACTGATCTTCCCGCTTGCAGCATGCCAACGGCACGTTCACGTTGCACATTTGACAGTCGTGGCATTTCAAGTACCGTTAGAACTGTGGTTTAAAAGAGTTTTTTTTAATTCTTGAGGCCAATGCAAACACGTGCATATGAAGAAAACTTCGATGCGAAGATCACGTGATCGACTGCACGTCATTTGCACGACGAATGGATGGGTTTGGGTGGGTTTTGCTAACGTTTTTCTAGAGTCGAAAAATAGGGATCCCATTTCGGATACAAAGATGTATCATCAGAGAAAAATTATTCATTATTTTTCAAATTACATTTTGTGAAGTTTCTTTTTTGACTCAGTATATATGTAGCAAAAACAATTAAATGGGAGTCCAAAATTAGACGCAAGAACTTTGACTCCTTTACAACTTTGATGGGAGTGCCATTTAACGATAGTGAAAACCACATTGAATATTTGTAAAATAGTTATTGATTTCAAGACACCATGTTAATCTATTATTTACCATTCGTTCCATGGTTTTACAGACACTATTCGTTAAAAGGATTGGTCTGTAATTAGACGGATCAGCATGATTGCAGCCAGGTTTTTGAATGGAGACTACAATGGCATTACGCCATGAAGTCGGGAAAATCTCTGTAGTCTATATCATATCAAATATATTTAGCAGCGTTTCGAAACATGATTCGGGCAAATGCTTCAGGTGCTGATAGTGGATATCATCAGCCCCTGTGGCTGTATCATGAGCATGCTCAAGGGCGGTATGTAGCTCATGTATAGAAAATAATTCATTATAATCTACACCATTGTTTGAGTTAAAATTGATTTTTGTCTTCTCCTGTTGTTTCTGATGTTCTTGAAATTCAGGGACATAATTTGATGATGAAGAATGCTTGGCAAGAGTTTCGCTTTTCGCTAATTTCATTTGCTATTTCAGCTTTATTAGTTAATAGATTATATCACCATCCTACAGATGGTGTACAGTAGACTGAGAGCCTTTGCCCTTTATTCTTTGGACCATGTTCCACACCTTGGACATAGGTGTACGTGAATGTATTTTGGAAACATAGTTCCTCTAAGACTGATGCTTATTCTGTTTAAATGCGCGTCGAGCCTTGGCATTTGAAATCTTAGCGTTGTCTAAATATAATGACCAGTCAGTCCTGGCTAAGTTCCTTCTTGATAAAGGTGGATCATCACCAGGGTTGATTGTTTTGAGAATGGTGGGGAAGTGATCACTCCATCACAGGTCATCATTGACCGTCCATTCAAATTCATTATAAAAGGTTGAATCGGTGAGTGATATATCCAGGGAAGAATATGTTCCCGTAGCTGGATGGAAATAAGTGGCTGAATCATCATTAAAAATACATGAATTATTACCAGAAATGAATTCCTCTAGGAGTTTTCCTTTAGCATTAGTGTGGGCACTTCCCCAAAGCGGGTTGTGTCCGTTGAGGTCACCCTTGATGAGACATGGTTGTGGATGCTGATTATATAGATTTTGAAGATCTGACTGTCGAATGTCAGAAGAAGGAGGCATATACAAGCTGCACAGAGTCAATGCAACGTGCAGGGTCAGACGAACAGCTACGGTCTGAAGATTAGTATTGAGAGATACGGGGCTATGAATAATACCCTGGCGCATCAAAATGGTAGCACCCATAGTTGCTTTATCTCACGGAGGAGAAAAGGAGTGATAATCAGTATATTGTCTCAGATTAAAGTTTTTAGCACTTTTTAGATAAGTCTTCTTGAAGACATAATGCTGACGGTTTACAATCTTGTGTCAACAAGTGGATCTCGTTGAAGTTATTTTTAAATCCTCTGCAATTCCACTGCTTCAAAGTCGACAACTGGGTCATGGTGCCTCAATTGGTGATCGTTCTCGTGAATGTGAGGAGCAACTATGTGTAGACAGAGTAACCTCCATATCTAGAGGCCAAAAAAGAGTTTTCTAGAGGAACCTCTGAAGATGAAGGGATGGTAGGGGTTTTCTGTTTAATTTCTTTTCTTTCTTTTCTTTGTATTGGCATAAGATGGTTGAAACGAGGACGTTTGAGATGAATTGCCAGACAGACTGTCTGTTTGGCATCCCGACGTAGACTTTGTGACCGGGGACGGAGACTGAGTGACTGCGGCTGTAGTTACAGTGGTTGACACAACTGGTTTCTCTGACTTATCCCAAGTAAAATCAGTCTGACAGGAAATAGATGACGTTGCTACAGAGCGTGTAACTGCAACAGAATAAGTGATATTTGACGGAGTTGATGTTTGGCCTGATAACAGTTTTTTAGCCTGTACGAAATATTGTTTTCACACTTTGGTCTCATGATTTTGGACACCTTCTGCGACGCAGGGCATGACCTGGATGAAGCAGGATGTTGACCACCACAGTTTTCGTGATCTTTCTGATCTTTTCTCATGGTGGTCTGCACAACGGCGACAGACCAGAGAGTTGCGACAAGACTGTGATCCGTGGCCGAACTTCTGACATTTATAACACCGGAGTGGATTGGGGACATACACCTCTACTCCGATGTTAAAATATCCTGCTTTAATTGACGTTGGAATATGAGACCGAGCAAACGTCAAGAGATAGGTATTGGTGTTAATGATAATATCATCTCTCTTGGCGGTAAAACGTTTTACTGCCGTCACTGCTCGTTCTTTTAGCTCAGTGGCAATGTCCTCATCACTCATATCAGCAAGACATCTAACCCTGTCACGAACGATGCCGCGACAGGAATTTAAAGTTCTGTGCACAGACACAGCAACATCAATGCAATGATAACAAATTGAGAGATTGCTGTCTCCGTGCAAACTCCACAAGAAGTGAACCACTACGAAGACGGGTGACATTCCTCATTTCGGAACAAAAACCGGGTACAGCCTTTGAAATGGCAAACGGATTTAATTTGATTGGCTGGAAATCTGCAGTTTGAAGAGCTCTTAGCGTTACCCAGCACCCAACACGAGGAGGTGGCTCTTCACGGGTGCCCAGAGTCAGTATAATGTGTCTGGGTGGGGTATTCATGCCTAACTGCGGCATGAACAGTAAACAACTAGTGTATCACAGATAGAGATATACAACTAGCATGTAACTAAAAGTTTTACTATAATGCAAGACAAAATAATATAAAAACGGGCTATAGATCACCAGCAACTGAAGGTAGATCACCATACTAGGGACCATGGTGACTTAGTGTTTTTGCTACCTGCATAGACCCTAGTGGGATTTACACCAGCCCTTCCTTCAGCCGTGGCTGACTGTAGGAAAATTTAGCCGAAATTTAAAATAACAAAAATATTACGTTTAATTATTTGGTAAGTTCATGAAGTTACTTTGAAAGTTTTGGAACTTACGTACCCTCTTCGGAGGACAATAATTTTACGATATTTCAACCCCTTTTGACTGTACAGCCACTAACAATCACAGTTGCTAATTTATACTACCATGTTTAATATGCCATTTATTTATTTATTTATTTATTGACAAAACATAATATTGAAAATTTATCTAATAATTCTAATTCCTTTAAAATCATTTATTAAATGATAATAAACATTATAAAAAGATCCTTAATTGTTGTGACATTGAAATATTTATCCCTTGTGTAAGGTGAATTCGATGCAGTTAAAGTTGATGTGCTAACATCACTTGCGGTCGGAGTACAAATAATATGGACATATACAGGCTGAATTTGTTTGCAAACATCTGTGCCCTTTGGCCTGTTTCATGCTTACCAATATCTCATATATATATCAGCTGTCGCTAAACATTTCTTTGCTTAAGGTGGAGACAAAACAGTTATTGGTTCTGAAGCATCCAGTGAGATCTTAGATTTGCTAACAAAATATTTTCTGACGTTTTTGCATTATTTTCGGTGACGACCGCAATTTATGAGTATATATTTTGCTGAATCACTCAAATTTACCTCTATTCGATATCAAAGATCTCATCAGGTCACGTGTTTTGTCATCATGGATAGGAATCAGATTAGCACCTGCTGAGGCACATTCCTGTTGAGCGTCCGTCCATTCTTTTGTCTCAGTGTAGTACTTATAGCTGGCCAAACAGTCTTGAGAAGTCATATCCATTGTCTGCTTTGCAACCACGGGCTGTACATGATATGGCACCTTGTTAGGTGTGTACATGTAAATAAATCTAACAAAAATTTAACAGAAAAATATTTCATGAAACCGTCAAGGAACTTGTGTTTTTCGATTTGGCACAAATTATAATCCAAAATACACAATATTATCTCGAACAGTGAAATGGCTGCTTCTGAAATGAATGATTCGATATTGGTTATGCACTCATCATGCTACGTGGTGGAAAGGAACTTCATTGGACTTCTTCACGACATTATGAACCCCTTTATTATTTAATGTCCTAACTGTTTCATGATTCATGCATGCTTTAACATGAATTGCAGCTGGGTAATGACGTGTTAACCCGAGGAAAAGTGGCCAAAAGAGAGGATAGTACTTGTAAAATACCCGTGAAGGTCCGGATTAGAATATTGATCTTCAGTAACCCATGCTTGTCGTAAGAGGCGACTAACGGGATCGGGTGGTCAGGCTCGCTGACTTGGTTGACACATGTCATCGGTTCCCAATTGCGTTGATCGATGCTCATGCTGTTGATCACTGAATTGTCTAGTCCAGGCTCGAATACTTTCAGACCGCTGCCATATAGCTGGAATATTGTTGAGTGTGGCGTAAAACTAAACTAACTCCCTCAAATTATTGCAAGGTGATCACGGTACTCGGTGATTGTTCTGTTTCACGTTAGTTTCACGCTTAGATTCACAGATTACCCTGTGGTTTAACCGAATCCGCGGTATCGCAAAGAGCGTTATTGCGAGGGATGACTGTAATACATTTCTATAGCAGCTGTATACAGTGCTGATGATACAAAATTAGAGATGATGTCGTTGAGTGCTCTGGTCTTTTTTGCGAATTCATTGTTTGCAGATGGGAAGATAGTATACTCAGTTGATTGATGGCGTCTGGTGTGGAAACAGTATGCTTTTGTTAATTATCTTTCGTTGAAGTCATGGGGTACGAAGCGTAGAAGGGCCGCCGTGAAACATATTTTGGTCTTACTATCTCCTACGTAGGACGTGGGAGGTATTTACTTTTCGAATCGGGATAGTGAGTGACGCTTAATGTCGTAATTACGATCGTTAACATGCGTATGGAGTTGTTATCGCCAATCGTAGCAACTGAATTATTGCAGAAAAGGTTCCTATTTTAGGTTCGTATCATGAAGTATTGGTATTAAGTTGAGAAATGTTTGGCTATGCAGGACGTTCAATGGTAGAAATGTGAGTCAGTGAATATTCGTGACACAAACGCAGTGTTACTATACAATTAGTTCCACACATGACTTTAATAGTGAATGAAACACATGGAAGTAGACTCTAATAGTGAATGAAACTCAAGACAGTACATTGTAATAGTGAATGAAACACAAGACAGTAGACTAATAGTGAATGAAAAAGGGAAACAGGAGGTACTAAGATAGCAAGTCATACGTAGGACATAGTATGTCGTTCGTTGTAAAATATTTACATTAAATTTGGAAATATTTCGGTCTGTGAAACCCAAGAGAAACAAAAATAAAATCAGTAGAAATAATCATTACTCATCAACACATGCAAGTTTCCCAGTATCTTTGAACTTTGATTGCATTGAGGACCATCCATTGATTTTACATTGAATATGTCGATATGATTCATATAACTGTAATGCATTCTCGTGATATTTAGGGCTCCTTGCTGCATTAAATTACCTTGTCGAAGGATACTTTCAACCCAAATTTCTCACAAAATTTAATATTTCCAGCACCTGAAACATCTTTTGCTGATGAAATAGCTGAATCTTGTCATAGAAACAGAAATAGTTGTTACTAATTTTGTTAGTCCTAATTCAAGAATCAATTAACGAACATCATTTGGACTGTAGTGGTACGGTAATGAAATTCACCTGGAAATGGCATTAGAATTTTGCGTTGATTTTACATCAGGTGAACCACCAAAGTGAAGGCAGTAAATGAATCTTACGTGCACGGACGTTCTATATGTAATTCGATTGGGTCCTTTGTAGTTGTTGTATTAGATCACTGGAATCATTTGTTTCGTTATTTGAGATAGACCTACTCTTCAATTCATGTATTGTGAATCACATTAAACTTTTCACCTTTTTCAGCTAAGGCTACCAAATCTTCTGTTTTTCTTGTCAGTTTGATCAACAGGTTCTTCTGCCTTGAGATCCCCGTTTTACACGAGACATCAAATGATATTCTTAGATCCAGATCCAGATCCAGGAATGCAAGCTTTGCAATAAACTGATCTATTTTTACAGAACGTCTAGTACTTTCAGTTAAAAACGTTTTCAGCCAGCACCATAATCTGCTGGGGATGTCATACATTCAGTTAAAACAAATGAATGATTTGCAATTAAACATGCAACCATTATTCTTCAAATTTCTCATAAAGCCAACAACTGTTTCCAAAGCCATAAGTGGCATTATCCAAACCATACCACACAAGCCTTCGTATCTAACCCTTGACCATAAGAATTCAAAGTTAATTACTGAAGCATTTCTCATTACTGATAGTGATATGATCCATATTAACTATAGCCTTTACTACTTTAGACATCAACGTGACAGGTACAAAAGGCTAGATTGTATTAAAGCTAAAGAGCCCTACATCGCTGCTATATTTAAAAATAGTTTTATGCTATAGTGCTGCAGGTATTTGCAATAAGTTCTTGCAATAACGAAAATCTTTGGTTAAGATTGATAATAGATTTGTCAATGTATAATTATTTAAAGCTTTTTAACATTTTCAGATATATTTATACATTAATAGTTTTGTCCCTCCGTAATGACGTTGGACACAGACCCTTAAATCAGAAGAGTGTAAATAACCAAATGGTCATTATGTTGTATCGAATATTGGTTATGTGGAATGGTACACGTATATTTTGCAAACTATATGGCATTGGATAGATGTTTTCAAATTATTCTTGTGTATTTTGTTTTCAGACACATTCTTGCTAAGGTATACACATAACAGGAATGTGATGACAGTAATATCTTTCTTAACAGTAATGAGGTTTGTTTTGTGAATTGGTTTTGAATCTCTAAGACCAGGACCATTGCTGGTGAGGTAACCAAATATCCATTAAAACCTATGTTATCATTTGAATACAAAGGTAGAGGAACACATGTCCATTATGTCTGTTTTAGTACACATGGAAAACATCCTATCTGTGTCGTTTTACCTGGGTTCGCACCAGTGACATAGTATGCAATTAGTCTATGTTTCGTGATTATGTTTCGTGAATGCAATATTTAGCCATTAAAACACTTTGTAAGGATGTTCAGATTTGGTTCGTGAGCACATATTTTCAAATATTAATCGTGTTTGGTCAACTGAGTAAATCGCCAGTTAGGCCACACCCTATTTCACGGGTTTGCGCTCGTTAACAGTGTCCGATAGTTTATCAAATGAAATCAGTTTCTATTATCTTATTAAACATGATACAAGTTACAAATGATTTTTCAATCAACTTAAACCAATTCTAAAAAATATATAAATTATATATCAAATGGCATAGCACTATTTTTCGACATCAGGATGAATCAGATATTTACGAAATATATATGGAATCCCTTCGGGGCACTGTTTGCAATACTATAATTTGCCAGTTGGCCATCAGGGCCTTCTGCCGCTTGAAGGCTTTCAAATCTACAGGCCCTGAATGAAATCTGCAGGCCCATTTTGTTAAAGTCAAACAAAAGGACAAAACAAAATAGACTACACTGTACACAATTTCACACTGTTTCTACAAGATCAGTTTATGGCGCAGAGCGAACTTGACATCCTTATAACAAGTGCTGAAATACCAAGAACTGAAACTGTACGTTATCGTAACATGATGGATCATGGATGATTGCAGAACGTTAATAAAGAAAAAAAATATGGGAAAGATTTCAGTTGAAAAAAAGTGACAGGTAATTTACTGAAGGCCACAAGGGCCTGCAAATATTTGAAACTGTCGGCCCGATACAATAACAACCGGCGCTGGGTCTCCGGGCCGGCGATTATTTCGAACGCTGCACTCACTCACTCACTCATGAACTTCCACTGAATCTTTTAAAGAGGAGAAAACATGATACGATAAGTTGAACATTGTTAAGCAATAAATTACACTGCCATGTATCCAAATACACATATGCACTGACAGAAACACACATATGAGTCGCTGAAGATGTGATATGTGTCCGACAGTCCACCAACTCTTCACAGCAGTCTGTATTTACAAACAAACCGATACTTGTTGTTGCACCTGACGTCATCCCAACCTCCACTTCTGTGCGGATTGTAACTTACACAGTTACTAACTCTGGAAGCTAATGGTTCTCCTGGGTTCCAATAGTTGGATGTCAAGGCCGAGCCATCTGCCCAGACCCAGGACTGTTCCGAGGCAATGTCATTCAGTCCAATCCATATGACTGAAAACCAAAGTAAAAAGTGAATCAATCTTTCTACAGGATATGTGTCCACGTGTTGTGTAACGCCAGACTGGCCTATGACAACGATTATGAACCGATTTTGACACTATTAAGCAATTCACTGACCATTCACAAGTATATTCCAATACGTCTATTAGAAGCAAAGGTTGTTGGGAAACCTACTGCCAGGATATCGAAGAATTCCCGATTCTGAGAGCAACATGATGTTAGAAACGGACTCGGGATTCGAATCTGAATATTTTTTTCACATTCGGGATTCGAATCCCGAATATGTTTTTTTTCCAAATTCGGTACGTTTGCAGATTCCACACTCGGCATTCGGTATTTGAACCATCATATGTCATCACCTTTCTAATGTACTAGGTGCTCGTTGTAAAAAATATAAACATCCAAACTTCAGTTTTCGATATTTGGACCTCAAATCTGAGTTTCTTTAAACATTCGGGTTTTGGGATTTGAATCCCGAATCTGAATATTTTTAATATTCGGCATTTTTGCGACATTCGGCATTCGGTATATGAACTCTTATTATGCATTTCCTTTACATATTTGGAATTCGGAACTTCAGTGTCCTTGTAACTACACTCTTTGCACCTTCATCTGTCAAACTTATCTATCTTTGACGTTGCCGTGCACCCTCGGAGATAGTGAACGGTCCTGAAGCTCTTCCGTGCTTGTATGCATGAGTTCTCGTTGAAGATGGAAGAAAGACCAACAAAGTCAATAATTTGAAACACACTTTTATTGAGGGCAATAGTGTATCAATAGCTATGTGAGATCATAGGGGAAATAAACCAGAAGGAAATCTGTTTGTTTGTTTCGTAATTCTGATAATTGTATTACACATTCTTTCTTACTGCTCATGAGAAAATTTGAGATTGACACGTTTGAAGGCAATAATGCATCAAAAACTAGCTGAAGACAAAGGGTAAATTAAGCAAGGTTTGTTTGTTTTGTAATTGTGGTAATTATATTAAACATTCCTCCTTTCTGATAACTGGATTGACTCATTTGAGAACGGAGCTCATCTAGAAACAGTATATAATAACACCCGCACCTCAGAAAGGTTCATATCCAAAATGGAGTCTGAGAGAGAGTTGCGTTTCATACGTCACCTGTATGAATTGTACAACACCAACAAGCGAGTATTGATTTCAAGAGATGAATATCAAACGACCATAAATGAATTGCTGGAAGCTGAAACATCAACAAAGAAGTCTTCCCAACAGTGTTATCTGCTCAAGAAGTATGCAGTCCTTCAATGGGGTGATGTGAAGAAGTTGATTAGGAAGAAAGAAAAACATAAAGATCCTGTATATTTCGTCTCCATTTGAGACACTTTTGGCATCATCCAGAGAGCCCATACTCCAACAGGGCATGGTGGTAGAGACAATATGCTTAAGAACGTTACCAAGAAGTATGCCAACATCACGCATGAATCCCTGAGTTTTTTTCAAGTCTTCCTGCATCCAATACCCACAGAAAAGGAAAAGGACAACTACCAAGGGCGTTGTTGTTCGCCCGATCATCTCCCAAGGACTTCATGAGCACAAGTCGATTTGACAGACATGCAATCCATGTGTCAAATGGATTATGCATTATCATTACCATCTCACTGAGTTCTGTTCCTGTTCATTGGTGCACCAGCAATCTTACAGAGTGACAATGGTTCAGAATTTACTGCTGCTGTCATTGAGGAGGTGTCACAGATGTGGCCTAGCACCAAGATTATACACGGTAAACCACGTCACCCCAAATCCCAAGGTTTCATTGAGCATGTCAGCTGTGATGTGAAGGACATGTTAACATCCTGGATGTCTGACAACAATACTACTGATTGGCCCATGGGACTCAAGTTTGTTCAGTTCGAGCTCACACAGCGGAATCAAGCAGACACCATTTGCTGCCTTTACTGGATCGGATGCACCAACTGGACTAAATTTCTCCAAGCTCCCAGATGAGGTCATTTCAACACTGAAGACGGAAGAAGATCTCATCAATGCCACCATCGCCATGACACATCCTTCAGACCAGCCAGCAGCACCAGATGCGCCACCAGTTACTGTAGCTGTTTCAGATCCCTTATCAGGAGCAGCCATGCCAGATCCAAATCCACCTGTTGTAGCAGATATGCCAGTACCAGATCCACTTGTTGTAGCCGCCGTTCCAGATCTGCCATCATCAGCAAAACTCCTTGCTGCAAAAAGACGTCAGTAGATCAGTATCCAGAGGAAGAGGGCAGTAGACTCTCAGTTGCAACAAGCCGAGAGAATGGTGAAAAGAAGTAAAGTTGTTCTGCCTGAAGTTCAAGTTGGTGACAACATTACAGTTCCCATCCCATCCGTGGACAGAGGTAGAGGTGATCCCTGTAACTTGATTGGTGTGATTACTGACATTAATGACATTGGAATTAAAAAACGAAGAAACAAATTTCCCCCTTGGCTTAATTCCCCTTTGATCTCAGATAGCTTTTTAATGCACTATTGCCCTCAATAAAAGTGTGTTTCAAATTATTGACTTTGTTTTTCGTTCTTCCATCTTCAACGAGAGCTCATGCATACAAGCACGGAAGAGCTTCAGGACCGTTCACTATCTCCGAGGGTGCACGGCAGCATCGAGGATAGATAAGTGTGACAGATGAAGGTGCAAAGAGTATAGTTACAAGGACGCTGATGTTCCGAATTCCAAATGTGTTGATAACCGTGAAGGTCCGGGTTAGAATGAGCCTTCAGGAACCCATGCTTGTCGTAAGAGGCGACTAACGGGATCGGGTGGTCAGGCTCGCTGGCTTGGTTGACACGTGTCATCGGTTCCCCATTAGGCAGATTGATGCTCATGCTGTTGATCACTGGATTGTCTGGTCCAGACTCGATTATTCACAGACCGCCGCCATATAGCTGGAATATTCCTGTGTGCCTGTTTTTCTGTCTTTAAGTGAACATATGTTGTAGCAGATAGATTGCTAGACTAACAGCTAGTCTCTGAAATTAACACATTTTACAGAAAATAAAAGTTTTTAAATTAAGATTGTAAATACAATAAAAGGAGCCAAGGGACCTTCTTCAAGCTGTGGAAATCTTGCCACATTTTCTAGACTTGCGTGTGCTTTCTTGGATATATTTGCTTCAGGGTCTGTACGACAGACTAATAGATTGCTTGAGCACGTATTAGACCGATGTTCATGCTGTTGATCACTGGATTGTCTGGTCCAGACTCGATTATTCACAGACCGCCGCCATATAGCTGGAATATTGCTGAGTGCGGCGTAAAACTAAACTCACTCACTCACTGCATGAAATGCATAATAAGAGTTCAAATACCGAATGCCCAATGCCGAATGCCGAATGTGCAAAAGTAATACACCCGATTGTGAAAAAAATTCAGATTCGTGATTCGAATCCCCAATCCGTTTCTAACTTCATGTTCGCGATTCTGAGTGGTAAAAAACAGGTGAACTTTGCCCAATTGATGTCTTTCAAACCGAACTGTATCACACAAAACACCCATCTCTCGTCAGCCAAGGCTCATATGCATAAACAATGCTTGTCGATGAAATGTTGAATGATCGATATATTTAAGATGAAAGAAAACACTAAAGTGACGATATCTGTTTCAGAAAGCAGAAAGCATGTGTTTGGGCGCATGGAGTCTACCTCGTGTGGTCGTCTAAACCAAAGCACGACAATACTGCAGGGTGTTGTCGTTGGCAGCCAGTAAATCAAAAATAGACTCAAGAAAAATAGGCAAGGGCACCAGTTAAGTTCTATTACACGTCACCCTGAGGTGATTCAAATCGCTACCATTGGTTTGTATTACAAAGGGGTAAGCGCTGTAGTTGGATAAGTGAAAAAAATGCACGTGCGGTAGATGAGCGTTATTTTAGACCAAACCTACTTGTTCTCGGTGTTTCATTTAATGTGCATTCCCCCTTGTAATACAAACCTATAATAGCGATTTGAAACTATAATAGTTTGTTAAACAACTTTTATCCTAAGTTGAATAAAATTCTGAGATTTAAACGTTCAGTTGGCAAGGTAAAATTATAAGGATTCGCAGTTTCAATTTCACTTTATTCGATTTACTTTTTTGTTTAAAGTGAAATTCATTCGGCTAAACGAGAGTTTAGGGAGACAAAGAACCATTATAAGTTTTCATTTTCTGATACATTTTCTAACGTTTTCTCATTAGTTTTGGTGTTCAGTATAACATAACGACCGTCATTTATGAGTATATATTTTGCTGAATCACTAAGACTTACCTCCATTCGATATCAATGATCTCATCAGGTCACGTGTTTTGTCATCATGGATAGGAATCAGATTAGCACCTGCTGAGGCACATTCCTGTTGGGCGTCCGTCCATTCTTTTGTCTCAGTGTAGTACTTATAGCACTGGCCAGATAGTCTTGAGAAGTCATATCCATTGTCTGCTTTGCAACCACGGGCTGTACATATGTACAAGTAAACACGTCTAATAATACCATAGGAAATGTTAAAATGAAACCATCTAGGGACTCGTGTTTTTCGATTTGACACAAAATATTTTCCTCCTTTCACAAAGTAAAGAAGATTTTTCGAAAAGTAAAATGACTACTTCTGAAATGAATAATTTATTATTGAATTCATGCTCTCTCCAACATTAGACGTAAGTTGTAGCTGTGTAATGACGAGTTTAAGCCGCAGAATAATTCTCGAAAGAGATGATAGTGGAATTATTACATGTGAAACCTATTGAGAGTGGGAGAGTACAGTTTCACGTCGGATTATGCAAACTTCCAGCAGTAGCGTCACGCATAGTACCCATGTGGGGAATCGAACCCGGATTTTCGGCTTGACAAACTGATGGATGCTCTTGCTACTTGTGGCAGATATACCTTTGTACATTTATTATTTTAATGGATTTTATTATTTTAATGTTTTCTATTCTGTATATATATAGACCAACTCAAGCCATGACGTGATCAACTGATTGGCCAAGCTAACCCTCCAAGTTAAACCCTTTGTCTAATAGCTTGCACTCAGTCTGCACAAAGTCACTCCATAGAGAAGTTGACAGGGACTGTTCAAATCAGATATATTCTGGAAATATTGCTGTGCTGGTCGACACCCCAGTCTCATCCACAGGGGTGAATTATCGACTAATAAATGCTCCTTCGGGCAATAGCTCACACCCGTAGCGTGTGTTTGTAGTTTGTTGCATTCACTGCCCTGCTACAAATGGAGCCCCCAGTGAGGATATTGCCACCACGGATGACATAGATTGAATGCCAGGAACATCCTGTGAATATTCCTGGAATATGAACACCTGTTTCTGATGACTTTTGACATTGTCTAGTCTGGTAGGATGGGTACAGAATTCAAGTCCCGTGGAAGTTTTGTGATGAAAGCAAGACATTGTGTTTTTTGTATTCATCAGACATGCTAGTTAAATAAAAAGTTTGGTTCCAAGCTGAAATATGGTGCAAATAGTACTTTTGAGCACTGTACAAAGTGGTTGTGGAAAAGGTTGCTAAAAGGTCAGAAGGTCATAATGGGAGAGTTGAATATTTAAAGTTTGAGGTTATTAACTTTATCCAAGTGTGTTTCTCTATTTCATGAAATATTTTATTAAAAGAAAACCCCAAAATATATTTTTTAAATAAAAAAAAATATATAATGAACACTCCCTCTCTCAAAATGGCAGCTAGCAGACGAATTTAAGCAGATGTAGGTTTTGTGCATTATGTAAGTATATGATTGCTTCATTTCATCAACTCAATGTAAATCAAGTTATTAAAGAAAAGTTATGTATGAAACAAAAAAGAGATGTTTATTTTTGTTTGGTGAGACTGTCAGTAAAGGGAGCAGTCCTTATTTCAAAATGTAGTATGTCAATATCAGATTATGATTTATCAATTTCTTATTATTACGCTTGAGGTTTTCTTCTAAAAGCAGAGTTCTTTGAAAATAGATAAGAATATAATGAAATGATGGGGAGAAAACACTATTTTCTGCTTCACACTCTCTCAATTAAATCCCTTGAAATAATTTTCAAGTCATCAGATCGAATAACTTTCTAAAATGGTTATAATCTTTCAAAAAAAACGTATACAAATAAATGTGGGGAGAAATATTTTTATCAGCAGGATAGGAGAAGACACGGTGTCCATATTTAGCTTGTTTGACTTTGGGGATAACAAGAAGGTGTTGATTCCCTGATCTGAGAGATCTAGATGGTGCATAAGCCTGAAGAAGATCTGAGAGTTAGACTGGAGCCGTGTTAGTCATGCACTGGTATGCGAGACAGAATAGTTTGAAGGAGATTCTTTGTTTCACGGGCAGCCAATGAAGGTCCTTTAGAGTTGGTGTGATGTGCTTTTTCTGGTGATCTGGGAGGTAATGCGAGCAGCTAAATTCTGTATGCATTGGAGTTGGTCAGTGACACAAGATGGAGATCCGGCCAAAAGGCTGTTACAGTAGTCCATACAAGATATGACTAGGCTGAGGCAGAGAGTTTTTGAGGCATCTTTGGTAAGAACGGTCTGGCCTTTGATATTGTGGAGATGGGAGTAGCAAGTTTTAGTAACATATTTGACGTGTTCTGTCATACTTAGATCTTGATCGATGACAACATCCAGATCGTTGACAGTGGAAGAAAGAGGAATGGTTGCTCCACAGACACACACAGTAGTAATGTCACACTGCTTGCGTTTTCCAGCCTGTCCCAAAAGAATGGACTCTGTTTTCTCTTAATTTAATTTCAAGGCATTTGATGACATCCATGAATATCTTCTGGCAACAGTCTGATGTCTGACAGAGAGACGCTCTATAGCTGACTCTGTGTTTGGTTGAAATAACTTCCACAGCTGCGTGTCATCTGCGTAGAAGTGGTCAAGATTAAGGTTTGCTACAACAAAGCCAAGTGGAACAGTGTAGAGGGTGAAGATGATCGGACCAAGCACGGATCCTTGAGGGACTCCGCACTCAAGCCTAGATGTGGTTGACACAGACTCACCAACAACAACGGTTTGAGTCCTGTCCTGTAGATAAGATGCCAGCCAGGATAAAGCTGAATCCAAGTTCTGTATCAAGTCTTTGAGGAGTCTCTGGTGATCAGTCGTGTCAAAGGCACTGCTTAGGCCAAGTAATGTGAGCAGGGCCACTTGTCCTGTGTCAATACCACATCGTAGGTCATTCGGGATCTTCAGCAGGGCCGTCTCTGTGCTGTGGTGTGCTCTGCAGGCTGATAGGAACACCTCATAGAGGTTATGCCAGGAAAGGTGGCCCATGAGACGACTGGAGACTGCACGTTCAATGAGTTTGGATATATATGCTAAGTTTGAAACAGGCCTGTAGTTTTTTTGATCCTCCTAATCAAGGCTTGATTTCTTCAGATGTGGCCTAACTAGAGCTGACTTGAGTACACTTGGGGCATAACCAGATGAAGTAGAAGAGTTAATAATCAGCACTAATGTTGGTAAATATCAGTGAAACTATCAATATGAGTAAGAGGCGTGCCATCAAACATTTTTGGAGGAATATCAGCTTCATCCATAGCCGCAGAAGACGAAATCTTGTCATGAATGTTCTTGGATCTTTTGGTAGAAATAATCCGAAAATGTCTGTGCTATTACTTCATTGTCATCAGATGTCGGAAGTGTCGATTCAAAGTGTTTACTCAAGATACTGAACAAAAGTTTGGACAGCAACTTTAGACTTGACTCGTTGGCTTCAATCTTAGAATTGAGATGTTGATTTGTCTGATGACCGTTGTTGAGTGATTTTTGGCTGAAATATGCATTTGGAGATGAATCTCCAGGAAAGATTGTTTTCCATCTGCGTTCTGCTTTCCTCTTGTCTTTTTTTCGCTTGTCGAACTTCAGGTGTGAAGTCCCAAGCAGATGTTTTAGTGACTGGTCACAAATTGTCTTTAAAAGTATCCATATCCAGGGAGCGCATGTTCCTACAGCGAGTAATCTTCACATTTGGACTGGGTATTGAGAGGTCCAAGCTCACAAATATATGGAAATTGTCAGAGAGCTGTAGATCCTATACAGGTACACAACTGACACACGCGTCTGAATCATGGGTAACTATCCAGTCCAGAGTGTGTCCACCTCTGTGGCTTGCCTCTGACACGAGTTGTACACAGTTGTGGACTTCAAGAAGATTAATTATTCGTTTAGTGTCATGGTTATCCTTGTTGTCAAAATGGAAATTGAAGTCGCCTACGATGATAATAGCTACTTCGTCAACTTATCCAGTCTGTGCCGAGACGGTGCCGAGCAGTAATTGCTGCCAATGGTGGCCATACAAAGAACTGACTTTGACGCCACCTTGTGGACTCAAGAGAACAGAAACACAACAGTAAAGGCTTTGTCTATAGACGTTTGAATTTTCACCTTTTTACCATTGGGATTACATGAAATAATAGCTCTTAAACTAATGCAAGAAATTCTTCTAAAAAATGGCTTGTGCGTTTCTTTTTTTTGAAGAGTATATTTCTGGGTCGCAGTTTCATGTAAAGACCTCTTCTATAGTTGATAAACAGGGTAAAAAGTATATTCCTTTTTCATATTGTACTAGTTCTATACAAAATATATGCCTTGTGAAGAAATGGGTTTTTTATTCATCATTAAAACTTTTAGAGCTAAAAATGACTCTTTAATGTAAATTTAAGACTAAAATCAAACTAAAAAGATCTGGTGACTTACAGCATATGAGAAATATATTCCGTAACCAAATATGCATGGTATTTGATATTAAAACTATTGTTTTGTTCTGAGTTTTTTGCAACTTTTTCAGTTCCCGGTTAAATTTTGGCGGCCATCTTGGATTTTGAGCTAAAAATAGCTTTCGCATCAATATTCAGATTGGAACCAAACATTTTTTTAAACTCCTTTAACATATAAACACAAAAGAATATATGATTTGCTTTCATCAAAAACTTTCACGGAATCCCATAAGCTCCTTGACTAGCATTATACATGCGTATATGTCAGCTCCAGCCTGTGTACACCTGCCTAGGTTTCTTACTGTTGTATTTCTGTATACAGCTTGTGCTGTTTCAGAGTGATGTTAAACACAACTCGCCCACTCACCCCTTCGTCCTTTTGTGTATATATTTATACATTTTCTTCTAGTGTGCTTTAATGGGAGGATTTGTCTTTAGATTGGTTCGGTGTTAGTGTCTGAACTTTCCAGACATTCCACTTGTTCTTTTGTTCGCCATAGCAATTTGGGAACTGTTTTAAACAGATATCAAATGACATGTAGATATCATTGTAGTTCCCTTGTATTCTGATATGGACAGCATAATGTGCTGTTTGCTTCATTATTACTTACCATAGTTGAATCACAGCTCAGTCGTACTTCTATGTTTTCCCACATGTGGCTTTAGTCACAGGGATGTTATGTACCAGTAGGGCACTTTATGTCATTGAGTATTCGCATGTTCGCACCACGAAATTGATGCTTCCCTGATTACAGTGGCTAGTCCTGCTACCTTGTTCTGCTTTTGAGCGATTGAAGTATTCCTTTGTTTACTTCTGCTACATCAATTAACCATGGAGTTCAAGGATGAAGAGTTGGACGGAATGGTCACACTCTTTAAGAGGCTGGGGATGCAACCAAAGGCTGATACGCCTGAGGATTTTAAGGCCTGGATCAAGGGCATGTATTCCCAAGAAGGTTCTCTTTAAAGGGAAGAGGAAGAGACATCTGGACCTGGTGTTACTCATATCCCTCAGCCAGTAACACCAGATGTTAGGCCTGTAGCTGTAGCTTATCATCAGTTTCAGAAGCTACCTTTGTTTAGCGGTGATTTTCAGGGCAAGGATGCTTCATTTGACCTTTAGACTTATGAAGTTGATTGTCTCTTGAAATCAACGCAATACACCCCAGATGTTATGGATCAGGCCATTAGGCATTCCTTGAAGGGCGAAGCAGCAAGAGTAGCAATGAGATTAGGATCCAAGGCTTCAACACAGGATTTGCTGAACAAACTCTACAGTATTTATGGTACTGTTCAACGCAAGGAAGCTCTGTTAGCTTAGTTTTATAGTGCTTCCCAAGGTTAAACTGAGGACGTGGCTACTGGGGGATGCCGTTTGGAACACCCGTTATCGAAAGTCACAGATCATCACACCATTCCTTTTCAAGATCAGGATGACATGCTGAGGAACATGTTGTGGGGTGGCCTTAGGCCATCACTCAAGAGTGTATCTGGTCATAAGTTCGATTCAATACCCTCTTTTGATGGACTGAGGATATCCTTGAGGGGGATCGAGTATGACATGAAGCAAGGACAAGATCCAACGCCATCAACTAGGAATAGGACAGCTACTGCTAAGATGGCCTCAGAGTCAAATGTGGTGACCAAGAAAGATATTGAATGTCTGACTTCCGCCATCCAACAGCTACACAGTGGGGTCTCCGATATGAAGATCAAGCAACAGGAGACAGCCCATGTCCACCAGCACCAGTCATTCGCCTCCAGTCAACAAAGTTACCCTAAAGGTAGATACCAATGTAGTTTGTCATCTAACCCTCAGGATGAGACTGCAATCCCATTGGGATCCTACTTGCCCCAGAGCTTAGGTAAAGGACCATATCACAGAATACCACCAGGCACAGGTGATACCGTTAATCCTGACTACAGAGGTACTGGAACTGACTCTAGTCACAGGAGATTTAGACTTACATCACCTATGTCTAGTTCCCAGACAGGTGCACCGAGGAACCAGTACCAACCACCAAACGAGAGAATTTATCCTCATTCTACAAGGTCACAGGAAGTCATTTGCTACAGATGTGGTTACCCAGGACACATTGCCATTGGATGTCGAGTTCGTCTGGACCATCTTCGTCATCCTTTAAACTGGCAAGGGTGTATGGGCAGGGGTCACCAATAGACTCGCTTCAGAACCCCAACAGAGTACCTGAAGAGTTAGTTGGTTGTGCAAACGAAGACAACATCCTGCTTGATGGTAAACCTGTTCGAGCCTTGCTGGACACCGGAGCGACTGTGTCCATTGTATCTGAAGCATTTTTATGAGAAACAGTTATAGCACATTGCCTTACAGCCACAAGGAGATATATTGGACATTGAGTGTGCTGGCGGCGAGACATTGCCATACAAAGGATTTATTAAAGTGGATGTATCTGTCACTGGAGGAGGTGTTGATGTTGGTGCTTCTAGGAACAAACATCTTAACCTGTTTATTGAATACCTGCAGGAATCAACATGGAGTCAAGTTTCTACAGAAAGCCCCATTGCACACACCATGGTATTTAACCTACAGGACTATTGTTCTGGGAGAAAAGGAACTGGAAAGGAACAAGTGGAGACTTGGACTGGTGAGGAGCGCTGAGGAGAAGAATGTTATGATCCCTGCTAATAGTATAGTTGTAGTGAAAGGTCAGCTATCAAAGGGACTGAAGACACCTAGACTTTGTGCCCTCTTACAACCAACTTCCCAGGCCTCCATTTCTTCTGATGTTGACATAGCTCCAACAGTTATCACTTATGATAAGAACAGTCCTGATGACATTGAAGTCCATGTTTTCAACGTCACCACCCATACTATAGTTATACCTCCCCGATCGTTACTTTGTGAACTGCAACCAGTGACTCTGCAAGAAGCACCATGTGGACAACCTGTAGATGAGGAGACTCTAATGGAACAATTGGATATAGAGAAAGAGGATTTGACGTCTCAGGAGATAGAGCAAGGTCTTGATGTTATCCTGAGGTTTAAGGAAATTTTTTCCAAGCATGAAGGGGATCTTGGCCACTCATCAGCTGTTCAACACAGAATTGATTTAACCAATGATCATCCTTTCAAACAGAGACATCGTCGAATACCACCAGCCATGTTTGATGAGGTTCGGAGTCACTTGCAACAACTCTTGTCTGCCGGGGTCATCCGAAGTTCTCACAGCCCTTGGGCATCAAATGTCGTCTTAGCAAGGAAGAAGAATGGAACTCTGAGGATGTGTATAGATTTTAGACAGCTTAATCGTCGTACCATCAAGGATGCTTATGCCTCACCACGTATCGAGGAGCTGTTAGACTGTTTGGGAGGTATGACCTACTTTTCGGTTCTCGATATGAAGAGCGGGTACCATCAGGTTGAGATCAAGGAGAGCCATAAGGAAAGAACTGCCTTTACTGTTGGACCTTTGGGTTTCTTCGAATATAACCGAATGCCATTTGGACTCTCCAATGCCCCAGTGACTTATCAGCGTCTTATGGAACAATGTCTAGAGGGTCTCCATCTGAAGACTTGCCTCATCTACCTTGATGACCTCATCATCTTCTCCAAGACATACGAGGAGCATATTCGACATCTGGAGATGGTTTTCAAGCGACTCCAAGAATGTGGCCTCAAGCTTGCTCCGAAAAAGTGCAAATTTTTCAAACGCCGGGTGAGATATGTCGGGTATATCGTTTCTGCTGATGGTATTGAGGCAGACCCAGAGAAGGTGGACAAGATAAAGAACTGGCCAACACCATCAATACCTGAGGAAGTTAGAAAGTTTCTTGGATTTGCTGGTTATTACCGTAAATTTGTGAAGAATTTTTCCAGTATTGCAAGACCTCTGTTTGACTCGATGCCAAAGACTGTCAAGAAATCAAGGAAACAAACCTCAAAGACAAAGGATTTTGAGTGGGGTCAGGACCAGCAAAGAGCCTTTGATAAGATCAAGATGCTCCTTTCTATGCCTCCGGTTCTTGGGTATGCTGACTACACAAACCCCTTTCGAGCTTCATACAGATGCAAGCAGTCAAGGTTTGGGAGCAGTGCTCTATCAGCACCAGGATGGCCACCCACGGGTCATAGCATACGCAAGTAGAGGACTGAAACCTTCTGAATGAAACTACTCTGCCCATAAATTGGAATTTTTGTGCTTAAAGTGGTCAATTTCAGAAAAGTTCCACGATTATTCGTATGGCAATGACTTCATCGTGATGACTGATAATGAAATAAGACAAGACCAGATAGGACACAGTTTCTTGAGAATCAAGAGATGACAACCCTGTTGAAGAGTTTTCAACACTTTCAACTGAAGCGAGGTGTTCTGTATCGAGTCATCAACAGAGATGGAGAAGAACAGGAACAGTTAGTCCTTCCAACCAGATGTCGATCGGCCGCATTACGAAGTCTCCATGACAATGTTGGACATCCAGGGAGAGACAGGACCTTGGCACTTATCAAAGACAGATTTTATTGGCCTGGAATGACAAAGGATGTAGAGGCCCATGTTCAACAATGTGTACCATGTTTGCGTCGTAAAACACCAACGGGAAGAGCACCACTGGTCAGTATAGAAACCTCACAGCCTCTAGAGCTTGTGTGCATGGACTTTCTCACTCTAGAGCCATCAAAGGGTGGGCAGCAACATGTTCTAGTAGTGACTGACCACTTCACCCGTTATGCCAAGGCCTACCCAACCAAGAACATGACGGCCAAGACAACTGCTGAAGTTTTCTTCAACAATTCCATCATACATTACGGGATTCCTAAACGCATCCACTCGGATCAAAGAGCCAACTTCACTGGTAAGCTCATGCAGGAGTTATGTCAGCTGCTGAAGATCAACAAGTCACGGACTACACCATACCACCCAATGGGGAATGGAATGTGTGAACGCTTCAACAGGACTCTCTGCAACATGCTTGGGACTCTTGATCCGGACAGTAAGAAGAATTGGCGAGCCCACGTTGGACCATTAGTGCATGCATACAACTGTACTCGCCATGAATCTACAGGCTTTGCACCATTCTTTTTGATGTATGGACGCCATCCACGTCTCCCAGTGGACATAGCCTTTGGACTTGACATGGAGACAGCCAAGCAGAAGTCCATGGCCAGTTACACTAATGAATTGAAAGATCGCCTCACCCAGGCCTATGACATAGCCGCTACTGCTGCCAGGAAATCCCAGTCCAGGAACAAGAGTCTCTACGACCAGAAAGCTAGAGCAGCCATTCTTGAAAAAGGTGACAGAGTACTTATGAAGGTTGTTGCATTTGATGGCAAGCACAAGTTAGCTGACAAATGGGAGCAAGACATTTATGTTATCTTGGACCAACCAAATCCATCCATACCAGTGTTTGTCCTTGGTAAGGAGAATGGACAAGGACGGACAAGAACCTTGCATAGGAATTTATTACTTCCCAAACCAAGAAAAAACAAGCCTTCACAACCAACACCAAAAGTTAAGCAGACACCCACAGAAGACACCACAGGCAGCTCACAGAGTGAAGAGGGACTAGACGAAGGAGAAGACATTGTGTTCATCTCCACTCAACATTTGGATTCTTCAGGGTCAGCTCTTTATCAAGCTGACAGGCCACTTGAAGATAAGCTGAATGAAGATACTGAGAATGAGGACCAGACCAACTTTGAAACTGAGGAAACTGTAGATGCTGAAGAACACGAGCAGCATTCGGAAGAATCTCCAGTTCAGCCTGTGGATGTCCCAGCCGACACAGAACCTCCAGCTCATCCTGTGGATGTCCCACCAGACACAGAACCTCCAGTTCAGGTTGTGGATGTCCCACCAGATAGAGAGCCTGCTGCTGATACACCACTGCCACCAGACCCTCAACCAAGGAGATCCGTTCGAGATCGGAGACCACTCAGTTGGATGAGCAGAGGCGAGTTTGCACTTTCGGCAGTTACTCAACCAGACTGGTTAGCTCGAGCAAACTATCTCAGTTCTCTAATAGAGGAGGGGGGTGCTCGAGGGCCAACCAAAACGTCTTTCCGATGCATTACTGGATTTGGTCACCGGAAAGAATAAATGACGAGGACGTCATTTCAAGGAAGGGGGAAGTGTGTGGCAGATATAACTTTGTACATAGGGATTTTATTATTTTAATGTTTTCTATTCTGTATATATATATTTATCAGTAGGATAGTTAAGATATAGGTCATGTGTCCCTCAAGCCCTTAACAAACTCAAGCCATGACGTGCTAAACTGATTGGCCAAGCTAACCCTCCAAGTTAAACCCTTTGTCTAATAGCTTGCACTCAGTCTGCACAAAGTCACTCCACAGACAAGTTGACAGGGACTGTTCAAATCAGACAAATATTGCTGTGCTGGTCGACACCCCAGTCTCATCCACAGGGGTGAATTATCGAAATGCTCCTTCGGTTCACTTCATGGTCAGCTAAACGTTCTAAAACAATCATTTGCGTATATTAAGAGTGTTTTGAAAACAGATCAAGAAAAGAAATGTGGTATCTGCAGAAATACACTCGCATTTGCAAAACATAATCTTCCAAGGGGAACCTTTACAGATTGGTAATCCTGACCTCTTGTTGAAAGGGTGCTTTGGTAGGCAAGCCATGCCGACGGCCCGATCTCAAACATGTTATCATATGTAAATTGAAATGTCATGTCGAAGATCCGGATTCGATTACTTAAATGGGTACAATGAGTGAAGCGCATTTCTGGTGTCCCCCACCATGGTATTGCTGGAATATTGTTAAACGCGTAACCATAAACATTCATATATACAAATGAAAGTTGTCAAAAGAGTAGATGTGTTTCTTTATATCTACCTTTGTCAATTATATAGTAGCGAATGTTGAGTGCTTCTTCCAGGTCCCCTCTATGGTACACCGGGTCCATCAGTGTGTTGGAGAGGTAGCAGTATCCGTCGCGTTGGTCATAGAAGAAAGAGTTACATCTAATGTCCTCCAAACACTTTGAAGCACATTTGACACGAGACATGGATACGTTCACTGGGATGACGTCTGAAGGTAACAGTCGAGTAAATCCCAAAATAAAGTTAACTGACACACACAGGAAACAGGACATTTTTACAACTTGTTCTTGTCGCCCTACTCTGAGAATAGTACATGTTGTCAGGAAACTGATGAACACATACATTATTTCAGGCTTTGTTAATGGAATCGATTCTTGGAACGTGGTTCCACCAATAGATTCTGTGTACCAACTGGCTATAACGACACGCACCTGCAATTCTTTACATAAGATCTGCGATGACACAAAGGGGTTTCAAATTCTACTCAATAATTATAGACTGAAACAAGACGACTGGTAAACAAATAATGCCATTCTTAATGTTAAAGATACAAGAACATTGAAACAGCGATTTCCTCGCGCATTAATTGTCAACTAAGACATAAGGCCTGTAGCTTTTCTCTGGACTACGAGAATGCTTGTCTGTTGTTGATATGTGTGTCTATGTTGATGCATGGGAGTTACATTCGCCTTCGTGTTAACACAGCTTCGTGTAACGAGACTCTCAAACATATTTGATCTTGTACTTTGTGACGGCTGTGTCATGGCACAGAGCTTTGAATATGTACGGGCTATTCTCTGTGTTGTATATTTCAATGCCTGTAGTACGAAACTGTGAGTCGTAAGACAATAATCGCAAATTGTAAAATGATCGTTGTCTTTCATGCCAACTAAACAAAGCTTTGTTTGATAACCTTCAGTCTATTGTTGCCTGAAAACCCTCTGCAATACGTTTTTCTCTCTTGAGGATGAAATGAAATATTTATTCGGGTACTGATTGACATGAAGACTTCCATGAAGTGAAAGTCGCATCAGTGGAAAGGAATGAAGTGATCTCACACAAGCAATGTCTCCTGTGGGAGCCAGTTTTGGATCATAAATACATTCATGCAACTGTTCTAACCAGCTGATTTATGAAGTCGACCATTTGGCATTGAAATGGAACTCATTTCAAAAGATTGGTGTTATCATGAAACACGTTCAAATAAATTCATTTAACAAAACTGTGACACACTTAAATGAAGAATTACAGTACTTTATTGAATTTTCTGATTGTACCTCAAAAGGGTGAAAGTCAAACAAATGTCGCCGCCTAAGCATTGCTGACGGGGGTGGGGGTGGGGGTAGGGGTGTGTATCCAGGAGGAGGGTATTGCCATACGTGAGGCGGCGAGAAGACTTTGTTTCTGCAATAATTGACCTTAACCACCAATAAAATTTGTTTTCATCGTATCATATGTGTTTTCTTTATAATACACAAATTCGTACTGGTTTGCTGTCCTTTGTTTACAGCGTTCTTACAGAGGTGTAGTCACACTTTTAGTCTTATTTTAAAGGTTAATAATTATAGGTATCTTGGGGTTGTCTTCACACCAATTTTGTCATGGTCAAAGGCACAAAGCTGTTTAGCAGCTCAGGCTAACAAGGCACTGATGTCATTATATAATTATCAAAGAAAGCATGGTTTTGTCTCTTGTACTGATGCCTTCAAGATATTTAATACGATTTATTGTTCCAATTATTTCATATGGAGCTGATTTTTGGGTACCCACTATTGTAAAACCATTGCATAAGAACACATGTGATGTTATGGTACTTGGTGAATGTGGTAGAGTACCACTTCAGTATAACTATATGTTAAAACTAATAACATATTGGTGTAGAATAATTCAATTAGATTATAATCGTTTACCTTGTCTTATTTAATGCTTTAAAACCTTGATGATGTGGGTAGAACTACTTGGGCCTCTCATGTGAGAAACATTTTATTTCAATTCGGTTTCGGAATTGCGTGGATAGGTCAAGATATTCGCCATGTGAACATGTTTATTTCTATTTTTACAGCGATTGTTTGACTCCTTTGAGCCAGGAATTGTATTACTTCACTCCTTGAGGCCAGGAATGGCCAGGAACTGTATTACTTCACTTGAGCCAGGAATGGCACTTGAGCAAGTGTCAAACTTATTGTCAATTTAAAACAATGTTACATGTTGAGTCTTATCTTTCAATTGACATTCCACGGCATTTAAGAACTGTTATCTGTAAATTCAGGTGTAATAATTTCAGGGTAGCGATTGACACAGGCAGGCATTGCAATTTAACTGCTAGTGAAAGATTTTGCCTATATTGTCATAGTAAAAAAATTTCTTGTTGAAAATGAATTTCATGTCTTGATGATCTGTCCGTTATGAAGAAAGAAGAGAATGTCTTCATAATAGCATAGGAAATAGCCCTTCTATGGACAATTTTGTTAGAATTATGTCAAGTACTGGTAAAAATATAATATTTAGTTTGTAAAGGTTTTTATATAAAGTCTTTAGGATGAGGTGAAATACAACAAATTATAATTAGATCTTCAGTGTACTATGCTGAAATATTATTTGATAGTTTAGTGTAGCATCTCTATTGTTATTTTACGAGAGCTTTTTTGTCTCGTCCGGTGACAAGATACCTGCAACATGACCAGCATGAATACACTTGTTAAACCCTTTTGGAATATATGGGCCATGGCCCTGAATACTCGAAATAAATTGTCTGTCTGTAGTCACAGTTGAATGCAGCACCGTCGAGGTGTCCATACATTATAACACTCGCACTACATGTGTCTAAACGTGATTACACGTAATTATTTATTTTTAAACTCTAGGCCCAACAGAAAACTGTCTGAAGTCCTCAATCAACGGAGTCGCCTCCGTTTGCCACCACCCTCCTGTTCTGCAGTCGGCCAATGAGTGCACAATGGGGGATTAACCATAGTCTGTTTTTATTTTTGCCATGAATTGTGGTGGCAAAGGTCTAATTGAAGTGTCTAGTAGACAAGGTAAGTGTAGATATACAAAGATAACTGTAGGTAACAAAATAAATGTGGTGGCAAAGTGAAATCAAGCATAGATAATTAGGTAACAGTAGACCTTTTGCTTGTTTTTATGTGTGTTTTTAAAGCTTAATTTTAATTTTCACTGGTTTAAAACATAATTTTATTTCGCCAAAGCAAAACATGGATGGGCGAACAACGTATGATGAGACAGCAAACGCCGCTGTTGTCTCCAGCAGCTGGATACATACAACCATCATGGTTTTAAGTTCATTCAGGGAAGTAGCGTTAACAGCTTCATCGGGCAAAGAATTCAACGACATAATCGCGCTCGGAAAATATTATTGAGAATATCTTTGCGTTCTACAGTTAGTTGTTTGAATAGAAATACTGTTTCTAAGATTATACTTGCTTTGTTGAATTACTCTACCTGAAACTCGTTCAGATAATCAAGAGTCAGGCGATGATACATTTTATAGAAAGTTAATAGTTTGAGCGATATGGTCTTTCTTTCAATGTGCTGTAATAGGTTCCCCTGTATATTTTATCGTGACTGGTGCCACGAGCCGCATCCAATATAGTTATTGATGCGTCTAAATGTAATTTTGCCAATACAATCGCCTGTCCAGTCGTACAATTATCCTATATATGACAATAGTAGTCGAGGGAAGGTTATACTCCCTCAGTCTTACTAGGATTAAAAAATAACTTGCCACTTTCTAGCCCAATCTGAAATCTTTGTTAATGTTTATAAGTTTGGTGTTATAAAATATTCGTGTGAAACGTGTACATATGTTTTGTTAATATCCTTGAATTTATATTGTACAATAAATGTAACCTCAGATTGATATTGTTCTTTTCCATATTTCTTGTCAGTGGACTTGCAATTTTACATATAAACATACGCTATCTAACCAAAGACGTCAACCACATAAGATAGGAAACAGACTATAACAAGAAATTCACTGAGCTGTAGGCCCTAATCCATTAAAACAACTGTGGTGGTGGTGGCAAAGTGAGACTAAAACCAATCAACAGAGAACAAGGATATATCATCCCATCGACCTACAATGAACTGATGGAGACAAAGCAGAACAAAGCACTCCATCATTGCTGAATTCATCCGATCAGCTATAAGTTGCAAGTTATTCCGCCTCATGAACAGATGGCTTCCTCCTATTATTGTTACTGCATTTTATTACCATTGTTGTTATTCATTGTACATTAATCCGCGCCTTCTTGATGCATACCGCCATAACTTCTTTGAGTGGCATTGTTTAGATGTTGAGAGTAATATACAGACAAACTTTATGGATAAACAACTTCTATATTCAGGTAGATGCGACGTTTCGATACAGATTCTTGTTTCGTTGTCAAGCAAGTATGGTGTAAAGGTAGATAACAAGGGACTATATTCAGTATATAATAAACTAAAAACAACAAGGACGTGAATTGGGATGTACAGTAACAATGTGATGACAAGGATTACAAGTAGAAGCCAGTGACTAGAGATACAAGTAGAAGCCAATGACTAGAAATACAAGTAAGAAGCCAGTGACAGAGAGAGAGCCCTAAGGGTGTGATTTACAAAATAGACTGCAACTGTATTGGACAATCATATATTGGTGGAAACATCAAGACCAATCAACACCAGAGTTAAAGAACACTTGGTGTCTGCAAGCAGAATCGGAGAAGAAAATGTTCAGTTATCTCTGAACATACCATAGGAACAACCTCAGTCATCAAAATCAACTGGACAGAGTACACACTGGCAGCCATGTGATCTGACTTCACCAAACGAAAATTATCCAGAAGCCATCCACATCAAACTGACACCGACCCCTGATCAATAGAGACCAAGGTTATTTCATCCCCTCTGCATACAACGAACTCATCAACCAACCATACCTACCTGTATAACTTATATAAACAGACTCTTTACATCCCAACTCTAGTGCTTGTATAAACTTGTATAAACATACTCTGTACATCCCACTGGTTTCAATGTGTAAGCCCTTGTAACTCGCTTCAACATGCACTCCCTTGTCATCACATTGTTACTGTACTTCCCAACTAAATTCTTTTGTAAATCATGTATATATACATAGCCCTTTTTCATACCTGCTTGACAACGATACAAGAATCTGTATCGAAACGTTGCATCACCTGAATAAAGAAGTTCTTCATCCATGAAGTTTGTCTGTATATGCATACAGACCACCGCCATATAACTGGAATATTGCTGAGTGCGGCGTAAAACTAAACTAACCTCACTCAGTCAAATATTGATACCAGCTGTCGCATCCTGCAACACCAGTGGCACGCGTCATAAGCATAGGCAAAGACGGGTCAGAATATCGCTGAGTGCGGCGTAAAACTAAACTCACTCACTTACTTCAATCCAAATGTTCTGTGTAAATCATTCTGTGCTGTAGTACTTCACTCTTGCTTGACAACGGTATCGAATCTATACTGAAACCCCGTGCATCCCTTAATACCATAAAGGGTTATGTCATCCATAAAGGCGTCTGTACCTTTCTTATTAATCATCAAATTCTCAAATGTCAATAAAAATGGCATCACTATGGGACCAAAGATGTAAAATATGGTGAATGGCAGGTGCGATGAAGACACACAAGTATGGCGTGGGAGTGTATATTGCCGTTCCTTAAAGTGAAAAACCCGAGGATCAAATCACAATTATTAAAGCGATTTGCTGAATGTTCAATGAATTATCTATATTCGTACTTTTGGGGAGCCTATTTCCTTCCTGGAGAATATGATAGTTAGGGAGAGAATTATAGCTGAACAGGACTTTCTGTGATAGTAGCGACCACTGAACAGTATTGTTCTATGGAGTCCTTATAGGTCTTGAAGTCTATAAAGGTTTAACAGCACGAATACAGGACATGGAACACAACTGTTTTTATTCAGTTGAATGGTTTTGCAGAGCCATGAGATTGTTCAGTGTTGGGCAAATGGCCATCCCATGCTGCCTCCAACAGTGGTTAAACTATTATCACAAAAGGAGCCAGCCTCTGTTCCAAAAATATAACACGCATACACACGCAATTAAAGAATGTATAGTTTAGCACATTGTGGCCTATCCCACCTTGAAAAAATTGAATAAGATTTCGTTTAGTGACAGTTACTGCGAATGGTGTTTCTGTGTGTCGACTTTGTATCAGGATTAGATGCTGGCTGGCTTTTTCCTTTCACCAAGTTTAATCTATGTATATTTTATCAATATAATCTCATCCCTAATGGTGTTTGGAAGCATACATAGACTGTCTGCATAGTTTGCATGGCTGCAGATGTTTTGTATTAAGCAAACGCCATAAAAACAGACTCCTAGTAGATACCAACCTTTGAGAATTCCTTGAACATACACGTTGGTTCCATTGACAATTCAAACAGTGCACACATGACAGTGATCTTATTACTACACTCTGTACATTGACTTTTTTGATATTTTGAACAGGAAGGATTTGGCATCCATCTTTTAGCTTTAGATCAGATCCTCCTCCTGTAGGTTTCCATTGAAGTCCACTGGCAGATGGAAGCGAAAAGGACCCATGGACTGCTGCATTGCAGGTATTGGAAAAGTTAGGACCATAGTGAAGATTAAGGATGTAGACAGAAGTTCACATTAGTTCCAGTTCTGTCATCATGTTCTGCACCTTCTAACACTCCGCCCTAAAAAGGATTTGAGGGGCAGATTCGTGGGATAGACTAAGGCGATTATTAGAAGATGCCAGTGTTGGCTTAGCCTCTCTCATTATCCATCTGACGTTCCTGGAAGAACTGTTTCATCTGTTCCTAGCGACTGGAGATAGGTGTCCAAGCCTGTGGGTACAAGAGCTGCTTTTCTTTATCTTTGCCTGATGGGACGGATGAGATATCTGGAAACCATCTTTGTCTTCCTCTTGGCTCTGGGAACAAAAAGAGCAAAACTGGAAAAATGCTTTAAAAATGAATGGCCTGAAGTCCGGTGTAGATGTTCCAATCAAATAGAAATACCTCTTTTTCTCTCATGGGGTCTCCAAAAACATTCAAAAGTCTATTTTAAATCCTAACCCCACCTTTTACTCGTAGAATATGTGTGTCTTTTAAATATATCGCTAGATCTGTATGAATTAAGTTAACAGCCGAAGGGATGGTGGGAATCCAGCTAGGGTCCACGCAGGAAGCAAAAGTGTGCTGTAAGTCCCTATGGTCCCTAGTATGGTGATCTACCTTCAGTTGCTTTTTGGCAACATATAGGCTGTTTTACATTGTTCTTGTCATTTCTACTTAAAATGTTTTTTAGATTTAATTACTAGTTTTAAATGGATATCTGTGATATACTAGTAGTTTTACTGTTCTTCGTCAACAGGCTTTTATTTTTTTTCTAATTTTATTGATCTATAATATAATTATTATTAATTGTCTTCGTCACGATATGGATGAAATATTGCCGATGTGACGATAAATATTAACTCACCTACTCACTCTTTTCTCTCAAGATATACCTTATGTACAGTTTTCCCCGAAATTATTGATAAAAATCCTTGTTTCGTAATAATTGGATAATAGAATTTTAAAATAGGTGTTACATTATGTATCATTACGATACTCAGTGTGGGAGGTAACTCTTTGTGGGCTTAAGAAATGAACCTTACTCACAAGAATATCCAGTCAGGTGCTGGGATTGGAGCACATGTCAGGGCAGGGAGGCCAAGGAAGCTCATTACTACTGATCAACGGCGACTTGGGTGAGATTGTAAGCAGGGGTGAAATGCCGCTGAGTAGAATATCCGAAATGATATGATTACTAGGAGGAAGTCCCTAGGGTATGTAATGAACCCTTGGGAAACAAGAATTGGCAAATACTTAACTGAATTCGAAAAGCATGGAATTCCCCTCACCAGTGATGAAAGACTGGGATAATGTTTTCTTTTTTCTGATGAAAGTTTCTCTGGCTTTTTCCAAACTGTGTGAATATTTGGACAAAAACATACCGTGAAACCCATCTACCATAGCCCCAAACAATTTCTACATGTGGGGTCGGGATATCCTCACGGAGTGACGCCGTTGTGTATTTTCACTGACATTTGACGAAGGAACGATATGTTGACATCTTAAATGATCACCTCCCTTCCAACGGCCCGAACAACCATAGCGAAGATAATTGGATTTTCCAGCACGATAACGACCCCTCAACACACTGCGGGCTACAAAACAGTGGCTGTCGGACGAAAATGTTCAAGTTTTAGGACTGACCCAGCAACAGCCCAGATTTTAACCCTATTGAGAATGTGTGGGGACTAATGAAGGACAGAATAAACCTAAAAGGACTTAGAGAAATGTTGAGGGTATGAAGAAAGAAGTTGTCGAATATTGGGATACGCTGTCACACGATTTCCTACAAACTTTGATCGGTATTGTACCAAGGCGCATTCAGTCGTGCATTGCAGGACAAGGAGGTCTCTACTAAATGTACTGAGAAGACACTTAGACTGCAAGAGAATCATATCTCAACATATTCGGTATTTTAAGTAAAACTTCTATGGTTTATATATATGGCTGAAATATTGCTAATGTGACTCTAAATTTTAACTCACTCACTCACTCACTCTATGGTTTATAAACATGAATTAGATATTTGCCGCAACAACTTTCTCACTAATTTCCGGGAATATGATAACATAAGATATATACCTTTAAAATCATCATATAAATTCATGAAATGTGATAACACTGCTGATATATAGACTGTGTTCACTTAAAACCCAACCAGACATCAGGGCCTAGATTTTTGAAGCTCTTAGCGCTAAGATAGTCAGCGCCATACATTAGCATTAACTTACGACTATCTTGGCGCTAAGAGAGCTTCGGAAAAACGGCTCTAGACTGGTAATATTGCTGAGTGCAGCGTAAACTAAACTCACTCACTCCACTTAATTCCTGTCGTAAATGGTTGGAGGCGCTTAGTTCACATGTAACGAGGAGACATTATGGACTTGTTGACCAGACACGTGATGGTTTCCAGACTGTTAATCCGAAACCCGGCATCCAGATACAAACTATACACAAAGAACAGTTAACACACCCCTTAACACACCCTGCACCCCACATATCTCACGATTGAATGAGCTCCGATCTTTACTCCTATGGGGCATATGGTACATGATTGAGGTCGTCGTGTGCTGCTTATAGGGATCCTTTCTTGTACAGAACCTGACCCAACTGGAAGCTGCTTTACACGAGGGAATGGCGTAGACTGGCCTTTCCAGAGGAACAGAGGAGACTGACAGGGGGCGCTAGGAGGAGAGCATTGGCTGGCCATACAGTCACATAGAGGCCTAGCACCTCGGTATTGACCTTGAATCGTGTAAGACACGCAAAATGACATTTTGAAATATTCACATTCACTAAATACATTTCGCTTACTAAACATTCTAGAGCCATACTAGTACAGACGTGGTTTTTGTGTGAAAAATCAGTGTGTGGTTTTAAATGAGCAATTATAATTATAAAATCAATATGGATTCCAATCATTTTGTCGTTTTAATGAGTCAAAGGATCATACGGGTCAGAAAAACTCATGTTTTTCCCATCAGTCACAAGCCAGTTTTATGTACGTGTGAAATTGGGTTTAACGTCGTGTTTGAGAATATTTCGCTCATATGACGACGTGCATGCGTGTGTATGTGTATGTGCGGCTGCTTGTACTAGCCCAGACTTAAGCTGGTTTTATAGTGCTAGCCCACGCAGTGAAGCATGAATACCCCACTCAGACACATAATACTGACTCCGAGCCGGACCAGTCCTTGTTGTACCCATTAATGCCGAACGCCAGGCAGGGACCAACAAGTACCATATTTTAACGTCCTTTGGTATCAGAACACATGGACCACTCATGGACCCCTTTATACAACGTATGCGTGAACAAAAACTACTTGTTTAATGACAATATAATCATTTATTGTGGGACGAAATGAGGCAGATTATTAGTCTTGTTATCTCGAATCCCGTAGGAACCCAAGCCTGTATTTCTATTGCTTCGTCTAAATATAAACGTCAAACAAAGAGACTACTCCTGAGTCTGCTCTCCGACGGAAGGTCAAACAATATTAAAATGTTTATTAATGGATCACTGTAAATCAGCAGTGAAACCAAGTGTTGGCGAATTGGGCGATTGAATTGGACTAGGTGTCAGCGACTGATGTTATGGGTTACACTGATCGTAAGAGAGAGCTAAATGGGTCTGGTGGCCAGACTCACGGTATGATTCTTTGGTCATAATTTCCTCCATTGGCCAACCTGGTGCAGATTCGCAGGCCGTCGTGATGTCATTTGACATTTGAGTTATGCATGTCATGTAAAACAACAAGCTCGGGACCTGTAACCATTCGAAATGTTCGTGACCCGTGAAGATCCGGGGTAGAATAGGTCTTCAGCAACCTATGTGCTTGCCATTAAAGGTGACTATGCTAGTCGTAAGAGGCGACTAACGGATCGGGTGGTCAGTTTCGCTGACTTGGTTGATACATGTCATCGGTTCCCAATTGCGCAGATCGATGCTCATGCTGTTGATCACTGTATTGTCTGGTCCAGACTCGATTATTTACAGACCACCGCAAAATATTATATATTGTTTATGTTTGGGATGTCTTTGAATATATTTAAGGGCTGTTAAGATGGCGTTTGCTTCTGCTGTAAATATAGAGCTGTTATCAGTTATTCTAGAAGATATTGTTCTGGATCCAATGACAGTGGCACTAGCCACCGCGCCACCGTCCTTGGACCCATCTGTTAATAAGGATTTGTATGTATTATATTTGATTTTTAATTGATTATATTCTTGTTTATATTGTAATTCATTAGTTTCAGATTTCTTAAACTTTGTCAGAGTTAGGTCAACTTCAGGCCTCACCAGTTGCCAAGGAGGGGAAGAAAGAAGACGGGAAGGAGATATATTTTCCAGCTCAATGCCGGCAGCAGAAAGGAATGGTTTAATTCTGTGCCCAAGAGGCGGAACAAGAGAAGGCTTTTTGTTGTACAACTCCTCATAAGAAGGATTGAAAACACAGTTAAATGCAGGATTAGACTCGTTAGAATAGAGTTTTGTTATATACTGTAAAGATAGTTTGATACAACGTTGGGTAAGAGAAGGCTCATCTGCTTCAACATATCGACTATCAATAGGAGAGGTTCTAAATGACCCAAGACAAAGTCTTAGTCCTTGGTGGTGGACAGAATCTAAAAGTTTTAAGTTGCTTTTGCAGGCTCCACCGTATACGATGGAGCCATAATCAAGTTTCGAGCGGACCAATGAACGGTATAGGTGGAGGAGGGTAGCTTGATCCCCTCCCCACCTTGAGTTGGAAACAACTTTCAACAAATCAAGGGCCTTCAGGCATTTAGCTTTAAGTGATTTAATATGCGGCAAAAAAGTTAAATGGGAGTCGAAAAGTAGACCCAAGAATTTGGCCTCCTTAACAATTTGATGGGAGTGCCATTTAAAGATAGTTCTGGATCTTTATGCAGCTTATATTTTCTACAAAAGTGTAGACAATTAGTTTTGGACTTGGAAAATTTAAAGCCGTTTTCAAGACACTATTTATTTATTTTATTTAAACACAACTGCAATTGCCGTTCAATAGTATGCATATTTTTACCACGACAAGAAATATTAAAATCATCCACAAAAAGTGATCCATCAATTGAATCGTTTAAAACCTTGGATAAACTGTTTATCTTGATACTAAACAATGTGACAGACAAAATACTGCCTTGCGGGACACCCTGATCCTGATTGTAATGGTCAGACAGGGTTGAACCCACTCGGACTTGAAATTGCCTGTCATTTAAAAGTTGGATATAAAGTGAGGCAAACGGCCTCGTAATCCAAAGTCATGTAAATCTTTTAAAATCCCATGTTTCCATGTCGTGTCGTATGCTTTTTCTAAATCGAAAAAGATCGACACTGCATGTTGTTTATTAATTATGGCATTTTTCACAAAAGACTCTAAACGTACTAAATGATCGATGGTACTACGGTTTTTTACGGAAACCACATTGTATATTAGTTATAAGGTTATTGGTTTCCAAGTACCAAACAAGTCGATTGTTGATCATACGTTCCATGGTTTTGCAAACGCAGCTAGTCAGTGAAATTGGTCTATAATTAGAGGGATCAGTATGATCACGTCAAGGTTTAGGTATGGGAACAATAATCGCATCCCGCCACGACGAAGGAAAATTTCCAGATGCCCAAATGTCATGATTCAGGTAAGTGCTTCAGGAGTTGATAATGTATGTTATCAACCCCTGAAGCAGTATCATGAGCCTGATCAAGAGCAGTATAAAGCTCATGTATCGAAAAGGTTACATTGTAGTCTTCCCCATTATCTGAATTGAAATTAAGAGATTCCTTTTCCTGCTGTTTTTGATATTTGTGGAAGTCAGGTACATAATTAGATGAGGAAGAATGTTTGGCCAACGTCTCACCAAGTTTATTTGCAATATCTGATTTATCAGTCAATAACTGATTCCCATCATTGAGATGGTGAATGCTAGATTTAGAGCCCTTACCCTTGATTTTCTGGATCATATTCCACACCTTTGATATAGGTGTGCGCGAATTGATTTTTGAGACATAGTTTCGCCAAGAGTGGCGTTTATTTTGCTTGAAAGTACGTCGTGCTTTAGCGTTTAAAATTCAAAATTTGTCTAAATTGTGGACCATAGGATGGCGACGGAAATAATGCTCAGCTTTCTTCCTTGCCTTCCTTGCCTGTTTGCATTCGTTGTTAAACCATGGTTTTCGTACGTGTGGAATTGCAGAGGACTTTGGGATACACTCGTCAGCTATGGTATTTAGTTCATCTGAAAAACATTGTATGGCATCAGGAATATCAATAAAAAGTTCAGGCTTGAGGCTATCAGCACAGAGAATTTCATATAAAGGCCAGTTAGCCTTTTTAAAATTCCATCTTGATGATGGAGGAACGTCAGATGGATTCACAGGTTTTAGTATTGTTGGGAAATGGTCACTTCCACAAAGGTCGTCGTGGACTGACCATTCGAATTCACTCAATAGGTTGGAGTCAGTAATACACTCTCTCAAAAAAGAAACGCAACCCCTATCTAAATATCTGACATCATTTCTAGAATAAAGATGGTGAATGTAAATTAGAATTTTCTTCAAAATACTGTTAATACGTTCCCATCTGATCAGTATAAGCTCCCAAACGGAACCATTTTCACACATGATGACCTTTGTATCCGTGTTATTTGAGAAAGTGCGAAATTGTCATGTACAAAATGCTAAAAGCCTGTTGCACGTGCAAATCGTTGAAAACACAGTTCATGTAGAGGGTTTTAAAAGCACGCGTAGTTTGTAATTTTTCTCTCATAATTTGCTCTGCAAATCAAGTTCGAAAATGCCTCGTTTGAGTACAGCAAATCGAAATATTGCCATTGGTCGCATTGAGGCCGGGGAAAGCTTTGGAACAGTTGCCCGTCATCTAAACGTACACAAAACAACAATCTCACGACTTTGGAATCGTTACACACAGTTCCATGCAATTGAAGATCGTCCCAGGAGCGGTAGACCTAGGATCACCACACCGGCTCAGGATCGCTTTATTCGACTCAGCCACCTACGTAATCGGCATGCCACACCCACCATCACTGCAACACAGGTGCCAGGTTTGAGGAGAGTATCGGCCCAAACCATCAGGAACCGTTTACATGAGGCAAATTTACGTGCAAGAAGACCAGTTGTTGGGCCCGTCTTGAAACGCCAACATCGACGCCAACGTCTCAGGTGGTGTACTAACGTAAGGAGATGGACCCTAAGAAACTGGAGAAGAGTCTGGTTTAGTGACGAGTCTCGTTTTCTTCTTCAACGACGTGACGGTAGACAACGTGTCTATAGACGAGCAAATGAACGTTTTGCACCGAACTGCGTTCGACAGGTCGACAGATTTGGAGGAGGAAGCATCATGGTATGGGGAGCCATGTCTTACAACCAACGGTCAGACTTGGTCATCATTCGTGGCAATTTGACGGCACAACGGTACATTGATGACGTCTTACAGCCACATCTTCTGCCGATAATCGCCCAACAGAGGGAGTTGTTTCAACATGACAATGCCCGCCCTCATACAGCTCGTGCAACAGTGGCATTCCTACAGAATTCAAACGTCAACGTGATGCCGTGGCCCTCCAGATCGCCAGACATCAATCCTATCGAACATCTGTGGGACCAGCTGGATCGTCGTGTTCGTGCACGTACACCACAACCGCACACGTTGGTTGAACTGGCCGCAGCACTCCAGGAAGAGTGGAGAGCAATCCCCCAGGAAAACATCCGCCGTCTGATTCGTTCTGTTCCGAGGAGGTGCACTGCTGTGATTAGAGCTCGTGGCTCTACAACGAGATACTGAAGACAACGCCCCCTAGCGTAAATTGAGAGTTCGATACTGACCTGCATTAACTGTTACCTTATACCGTGCTGACCTAAGGTTCACCATGTCAAATTTCATGGCATTATCTTTAAAAATACAAATGTAATAACCAGTTAAAATTGATATAAACATTACCAAAAAAAAACAGGGGTTGCGTTTCTTTTTTGAGAGAGTGTAGATAAATCAAGAGCTGAATATGTTCCTGTGCCAGGATGTAAATAAGTATTGTCACCGTCATTATAAATGCATAAGTCATTATTTGAAATGAAATCCTCCAGTAATTTACCCTTGGCGTTTGTAGTAGATCCACCCCAGAGTGGGTTGTGGCCATTTAAATCACCCATGATTAAACAGGGTTTAGGTAGTTGATCATAGAGAGCTTGCAGATCTGTAAGGTGAACAGTTGATGAAGGCGGGATGTACAAAGAACACAAGGTAAAAGCAACCTGTAATGTAAGTCGAACTGCAACGACTTAAAGATTTGTTTTAAGTGGAACAGGGCTATGGATAACATTGTTCCTCACCAGAATTGATGCTCCACCAGAAGCTCCATCACCAGGAGGAGAAAAATAATGATACGCATTAAACTGACGTAGATCAAAATTATCTGTTTGTTTCAGATAAGTTTCTTGTATGCCAAACGCTGACGGGTTAAAATCTTGGACTAATAACTGTAAATCGGTTATATTAGTCCGAAGTCCTCTGCAATTCCATTGTATTATAGGTGAAGGTATCATTTCTTCGGAGGATGAACGGGATATCTACCCCTCACCTACCTTGAGGGTGACAAGCTATGTGTCCTACCATGGCTATGGTCTGACACATCCATCTCCTCGAGTGATCCAAACTTATTAAAAAGCTGGACCTGATTATTCGTCTCTTTAGGGGTTCTGTTACTTTGAGTCTGTTTGTACGTTTCACTGTTTGTTTTGGATTTGTTCCTTGCTGGTGGTTTGATACGTGTTTCTGGTTTGGATGATTGTTTCGAAGATTTAGATGAATCCTTCTCAAAAGATATATTGGATTGTATGATTGTTTTTGATTGACATGTGGTTTGTGAACTGGAGGTCGTTTGGGTTGGCTTCAACTGAATCTCAACTGATAGCAATGTAGGAGCGGATGTCATCGCCCATGTGTAGTCGGTCTGACATCCTACTGAGTTGCATGAAACACGTTTAGGTTTGGTGACCGGAAGAGATGAAGAAACAGTAGCAGAGTAAGTAGGGCCCGATGGTTCCTGTGCAATGACAATCTTCTTTGCTTCTACAAACGCGTGATATCTTGGACTGAAGTTTCCAAGTAGGGCATTCCTTGGAGGAGGAGGGATGACAACCAGAACAATTAACACATACGGGAGGTTTGTCACAAACGTTTGAATTCTCACATGATCCTGCAAATCGATGACAAACTGCTTGATTACGGCACGATTTGGAACCGTGGCCATATTTTTGGCAGGTATAGCATCTCAAGGGATTAGGGATAAAAGTATCTACCCTCAAGTTGCAATACCCAGCCTTCAAAGATGTTGGATGTATGGAAAGGCAGAAAGTAATGTCAATGTCACGGACGATGCCTTTACTAGTATTAAGTGATCTATGAGGAGAAACCTCAACAGGGACATTTGCTAAAGATTTGGTTGAGAGTAGGATCTGCGATTGGATCTGTTTCCAGCACTCAATTAACAGAGAACCAGATCGCAGCTTTTTGATTTCCTTTACCTCGCCAGCCAGACCTTCTATACCCTTTGCTACGGCAAATGGATTTAACCTTAGAGGACCACCATCAGGTGCTGACATGACAACGAAACGTGGCCAATTGTCAGTGTTGGTGAGAGCTACAGGAGCCTCATCCTCCGACGAGAACGAATCATCAGACTCGTGGGAACGTTTTTTTATTCGGGGTGCCATGGTAGAAATATATATGATTCACCTTCCTAGCTCCCCACCCACCATGGAGTGTCAACAAGGACGATGCCTCATGTCTGTGGATATCCAGCAGACGGCACCAAGGATTCTAGGAGGGTATACTCAAGCAGAAAATATCTTGAAAAGATAAATCCCACCAGATTGGCCCATGAGCCACCGCCTTCTGGGCATTAAGACTCTAGGCAAAGTTCATGATAAACATAATACAAAATCAATTAGTGTCAATAAACAAAGGGTGCCAAGACCAAAATGTAAACAATTCCAAATCAAATTTTGTGCAATTACATATAATCAATGCACAGGGCTTGGCGTGACCAGCCGATTGATGGAACTGGGCCAGTTCTACCACCCGTCTAGGTGAAGTGAGGGGGAAAGTGGTGTGTTAGGCAAAGGAACACTGTTCCTGGAACCAGTGCCCTCAACCATCAGCCTCCCGTCCTCCACCGACACAGGGGCGCAACCCACGGCAAACGGGTTGGTGGACCAAATGTTCCCCCGGGTCCACAACGGGAGGTCGAAGAGCGCTTAGCGTTACCCAGCACCCATCACGAGGAGGTAGCTCTTCACGGGTGCCGATCCAAGGATGAGGGCCAAGTTGCTAGTGCTACAATCATTGGATCCAAAACTGTCTCCTCTAGGATTCCCGACAACAGTTCCATTTTCACTGCCGAGGCCAAAGCTATTTTCTCAGCTTTGACCTACATTAAACAGCAGAATCATTCCAAAAACTTCATCGTTTTCACAGATTCATTATCTTGCCTTCAAGCGCTTCAAAACGCTACTTCAAATCACCCAATCATTCTGGACATTTTAGAACTTTACAACAACCTTTCTACTGGCCAATATGACATCGTCCTCTGCTGGTTGCCGGGTCGATCGGCATAGCAGGTAACACAAAAGCCGATGCTGCAGCTAAAGCAGCTCTTGACAAGTCCTTATATCCACTGCTGATCCCGTACAGTGACTTCAAACCCACTATCAAAAGCTATACTCGGGACCTCATGCAAAAGAGGTGGGACACTCAAGTAGGAAGAAATAAACTGTACGAACTGAAGCCAACAATTGGTTATACCTGCTTGGGTTGTCAGTCAAGACGTAATGAGGTAGTTTTACGACGATGTCGTATTGGCCACAGTCGGTTTACACATGACTATCTGCTGAAAACTGATGGTGATGGACCCCCCATGTGTGTCTCTTGCGATGAGGTTTTCACCATCAAGCATATTCTGCTTGACTGTGTGGACGTATCGTCTGCAAGGGACTTACATTATGATGCAACAAATCTGAAAGATCTGTTCTCCCGCGTGAGCGCTCATCTGATAGTGAACTACCTGAGGGAAGTTTATCAGTATCATAAATTGTAACTGTGTAATGTCACTAACAAATTCCCTGCCTTTAAATTTAGTGCTATGCCTTTTTCTGTCTTTAAATGAAAATGTAATGAATATATGTGTTTGAAATAAAACTCATTTGGACTCTGTACCTACAATGCAGACTTGTTCTCGTCACTATATGGCTGGAATAATGCCGATGTGACGTAAAGACCAACTCAACTCAACTCAACTCAAATAATCATTATTGTCTTTTTTTTCCGATGGAATCAGCTAAGCATTAAAACGGTTTTGTTTGATAACAGTTGCGTCATTTCTTTGAGCAACATTTTTAGAAGCTGCAGAATCGCCAGTAGAGCACGTAACGTGTACCTGAGATCCCGTTATGTGTACAAGCGACTACCTGAGAGGGGGTCACTCATTCGCGTGACTGTCTGATCAAAGACAGGGAAAGTCTGCATGTCCCACAAAAAACGCGTCCAAAAGTTTTATTTCTGAAAATAGTGAAACAAAATTTGCAACAGTCATTGATCACAATTCATATGGAAGTTTGGAATACATTCTTGAGCAAATCGTTGAAACTGTACTTCTTCCTGTCTTTAAGTGAACACATGTGAACGCTTAATATTGTATAAAAGTCTTGTGAATCACTGAAGCACAAGTCTTTGGCGTGACGAGCGAACGCTTCAACTATTATGAAAACTCACCACCCTGCTTTGTCTTATGACTACAGCCCAGGGTTCGTGCAAATGCTGCAACGGATTGACCGGCCTTAAACTCATGACACGTCCACGTACCTGCTTTGTGACTAAACTTATAATTATGATGCGTGTTCATGTTTAACAGCAGTTGTTGGCAATCTATATTTATATTGGATCGCCATTCATAGTTAAGATCTTTTAGATGTTCACACTTTTACATTTACAACTGTGATATTCTAGTTATTTTACTGTCCTTTGCAGACAGGTAAGTATATATCTCAATTTGTTTTATTCATTTATAAATTTACAACATTCTTAGTCACGATATGGCTGAAATACTGCCGATGTGACTTTAAATATAAACTCAGTCATGTTAAACAATGCTTGTGTGGTTGCTTCCCAATGCACGTCAAGGTGATCACACGACTCGGTGATTGTTCTGTTTCGCGCTTTATAATTAAAGTTTTCACCTTGGTCACGACGGCCACATTAAAAATGATCACATGTCTTTGTCGTGTGACTGGCACAGCAGGACACTAGAAGGAATTACCCAAGTTTCTAATTTTGTTGCATATACATGTATATGACTCGCCCATCACTGAATGAAGAACATGTAACAACACTCGCCCTTCAATGCTGCGAAGATGAAATATTGACTTTAGTCTGAAGACTCTCCGATTCGTTAACCTTAATTGCAGATATATTTGATTGACATTGTTGGCGAGTAACAATGAACGACAGATGTCTTTACTGGTGACAGCTTCCTTACTCTGTTACGATGCGTCGTTTTGGTGTAGATCCTTATAACGTTGTCAAGTAACAGACGTGTACCAATGGAATAGGGATAATAAGACAACTGGAGTGAATGAATAAAAGGAATGAACAACAGCCAGAAAAAACGGTTATGTGTGACTATTCAAGAAACCCCGAACTTTTTTAAGCATCTAAATCCCATAGTGGAAGGATATGTACGATGAACACTGTTTATTGCAATCTGTACTGAATTTCGCTAGTTTACAACATAATTAACTTGAGACACAACGGCGGATTTGTTCATATGCTATTTCCAAAGACGTGAAGATGTGTGATCGTGGGGCAACTTTTTTATGGGAGCCACAGATTACCCCGCGGTTTAACCGAATCCGCGGTATCGAGAAGTCCGTTATTGCGAGGGATGACTGTAATACATTTTTGTAGCAACTGTATACAGTGCTGATGATATTAAGTTAGATATGGTACAGTTGAGTCCTCTGGGCCTCCTTTCACAAAGCACTAAGGTGATCGTTAGTCACTAAGGTAACCTTAGTGCAGGGTTAAGGAATGGGAGTTAGGGTCAACCTTAGTAAAGGTTGCTTCGTGAAAGGAGCCCCTGGGCTTTTTCGTGAATCCATTGTTTGCAGATGGTATACTCAGACGCTCTTATCACGCATATCAAATGATAAAAATCTGGACGATAATGGTAAAACAACATGGGCTTCTCATATTAGGTTGATATTAATTCAATATGGATTCAGTTTCTTAAAGATATCTCAAGACATAGACTGTATATCCTCATTCATGGAAATGTTTAAACAGAGATTTTATGACTGCTTCACTCAATACTGGTATGCATCACTATTTTCTTCGTTCAAATGTATATTGCTAAAAGCGGCGTAAAACCAAACTCACTCATTCACTCACTCACTCACTCGTTCAAATGTAATTACTATTCACAATTTAAGTCACCTCTCGGCGTCGAACCACTTGTAACAGTGACCTGCCACCAACTCAACGTTAAATAACTCAGTTATGTCCGTGAGTTGTGTTAAGCAACAAATGAGCAAATGTAAGCAGTTTCCGCCTACATTTGTCAACAACCCGCAGGGATTCTGTTCATTACCTTTTTACATGTCGGAACTATCGCAATTTAAGAACAACTGTGTATTTTTATATTCAATGATACGATGTTAAAGAGGTAGCAGATGTACCACTGTCCCTATGGTACATACGCTAGTGGATCCGTGGTTTTGTAGAGCCTTAGTGTGTCTGTGCTGCTAATGTTCAACTATATACTACTCAAAAGAATCCAAGGAACAGTGGTAATTTTGGGTCAAGGGCTTTGAGTTAATATGCTGGAAGGTTTACAGAGATTGGGTGCAAAATAATTATGTCATTTGATCGACAACTGGTAATGGTTTAAAGGTCACATTATGTTAGGACGATAAACCGATAGAACTTTGAAGGGTTTGAAGTTGGAAATTAGACATTTCACGCATTTTTGAGTTGAGAGTTGAGGCTTCCATAGGTTTTATTATCCCGAATACACCCAAACCTCCTAGTGCACGTGATAGTGCAATCTCCATGACCATCATGCACAAATTTCCCTTATAAGCAGCGTTTGGAACACAGATCAATCACATGTTCAAAACCATGCCTCAACGTCGCCGCCTAAGCATTGCTGACGGGGGGGAGGGGGGGGTATCCAGGAGGGTATTGCCATACGTGAGGCGGCGAGAAGACTTTGTTTCTGCAATAATTTAACCTTAACCACCAATAAAATTTGTTTTCATCGTATCATATGTGTTTTCTTTATAATAAAAAAACCCAGGTGTTCCTTGGATTCTTTTGAATTCATACTGGTTTGCTGTCCTTTGTTTACAATGTTCTTACAGTGTTGTAGTCACAATTTTAGTCTTACTTTCAAGGTTAATAATTATAGGTATCTTGGGGTTGTCTTCACACTAACTTTGTCATGGTCAAAGGCACAAAGCTGTTTAGCAGCTCAGGCTAACAAGGCACTGATGTCATTATATAATTATCAAAGAAAGCATGGTTTTGTCTCTTGTACTGATGCCTTCAAGGTATTTGATGCAATTATTGTTCCAATTATTTCATATGGAGCTGATGTTTGGGGTACACAGTATTGTAAAACCATTGAAAAGGTACACACTAGCTTCTGCAAGCGAATATTATGGTTACATAAGAACACATGTGATGTTATGGAATTTGGTGAATGTGGTAGAGTACCACTTCAGTATAACTACATGGTAAAACTAAGAAAATATTGGTGTAGAATAATTGAATTAGATTATAATCGTTTACCTTCTCCGTTTTACTTAATGCTCAAAAACCTTGATGATGTGGGTAGAACTAATTGGGCCTCTAATGTGAGAAACATTTTATTTCAATTCGGTTTCGGAATTGAGTGGATAGGTCAAGATATTGGCAATGTGAAAATGTTTATTTCTATATTTAAACAGCGATTATTTGACTCCTTGAGCCAGGAATGGCACTGTATTACTTCACAGTTGAGCAAGTGTCAAACTTATTGTCAATTTAAAACTATGTTACATGTTGAGTCTTATCTTTCAATTGACATTCCACAACATTTAAGAACTGGTATCTGTAAATTCAGGTGTAATAATTTCAGGGTAGCAATGAAACAGGCAGGCATTGCAATTTAACTGCTAGTTAAAGATTTTGCTTATATTGTCATAGTAAAAATGTTTTTCTTGTTGAAGATGAATTTCATGTCTTGATGATCTGTCAGCGTTATGAAGCCGAAAGAAGAGAATGTCTTCATCACAGCATAAGAAATAGCCCTTCTACTGACAGTTTTGTTAGAATTATGTCAAGTACTGGTAAAAATATAATATTTAGTTTGGCAAGGTTTTTATATAAAGTCTTTAGGATGAGAAATACAACAAATTATAATTAGATCTTCAGTGTATATGCTGAAATATTGTTTGATAGTTTAGTGTAGCATCTCTATTGTTATTTTACGAGAGCTTTTTTTGTCTCGTCCGGTGACAAGATACCTGTAACATGGCCAGCATGAATACACTTGTTAAAGCCCTTTTGGAATATGGGCCATGGCCTTGAATACTCGAAATAAATTGTCTGTCTGTAGACACAGTTGAATGCAGCACCATCGAGGTGTCCTTACATTATAACACTCGCACTACATTTGTCTAAACGTGATTACGTAATTATTTTTTTTTAAACTCTAGGCCCAACAGAAAACTGTCTGAAGTCCTCAATCAACGGAGTCGCCTCCCTTTGCCACCACCCTCCTGTTCTGCAGTCGGCCATGATAAATGAGTGCACAATGGGGGATTAACCATAGTCTGTTTTATTTTTTGCCATGAATTGTGGTGGCAATGTCTAATTGAAGTGTCTAGTAGATAAGGTAAGTGTAGATATACAAAGATAACTGTAGGTAACAAAATAAATGTGGTGGCAAAGTGAAATCAAAGGGTATAGATAATTAGGTAACAGTAGACCTTTTTGGCCTGTTTTTTTATTTGTGTTTTTTTAAAGCTTGATTTTAATTTTCACTATGGTTTAAACATAATTTTATTTCGCCAACGCAGAAACATGGATAGGCGAACAATAAATGTATGGCTTATATAAACGCCGCTGTTGTTCCAACAGCTGGATACATACATGAAATAATTTAACAACAAAAGAATAATACTGAGACAAAATGACAGACACATGATTGACTAATGAATATGTTCGTTATGGTCTTGGTTATGTCTAGCAACGAGGCGACAATAGTAGTTTGAGGCGACAATAGATAATTTGGCAAAATCTAGTCTCAAAATTTAAATCAAAGTAATTGTAAGTTTCTGTTGGGTTTATCATGGTTATAAATTGATTCGGGGAAGTGGCGTTAACAGTATCATCGGGCAATAAATTCCACGACATAATCGCGCTCGGCAAAAATGACTGAGAGTGTCTTTGCGTTCTACAGTTGATAGTTTGAATGGAAGTACTGTTTCTAAGATTATAGTTGCTTTGGTCAAATACTCAACCTGGTACAAGATCGTTAAGATAATCAGGAATCAGACGTTGATACATTTTATAGAAAGTTATAAGTTTAGAGCGATACTGTCTTTCTTTCAGTGTGCTATAATTGGTTTCCCTGTATATTTTATCGTGACTGGTGCCACGAGTCGCACCGCATATAGTTGCGTCTAAATGTAAAAATCGCATGTTCAATCGCACAGTTATCCCATATATGGCAGCAGTAATCAAAACGTGGTAAGATAAAGAACTTACATGAAGTATTTAGAATCTGGTAGGTATTTAGGCTTAATAAAAGAACATAGGATATGTAAAATGTGTAATCTGAATGTAATTGAAGACGAGTACCATTTTCTTTGTATATGTCCAGCCTATTATATGTTGAGAAATAAGTATATTAAGAGCTACTGCTATGTACATTCTGATATTTACACATTCATATCCCTTTTAACCAATTCTAGTAAAGAACATTTAGAAAGATTATCTATGTATATCTATTACGCTACCACATACAGAAACAATTACATTCTCCAAACTTCTACTAACTGATCAATTATTCCCTGTTTTTGTACTATAGGCCTGAGGCCTTCTGAGTACGGAAATAAATATTGATTAATAAATTCGGTCTGACATAGATTTGCATTTTTCGAGGGAAGGTTATACTCTCAGTCTTACTAGGATTAAAAATAACTTGCCACTTTCTAGCCCAATCTGAAATCTTTGTTAATGTTAATAAGCTGGTGTTATAAAATATTCGTGTGAAACGTGTACATATGTTTTGTTAATATCCTTGAGTTAATATTGTGCAATAAATGTAACCTCAGATTTATATTGTTCTTTTCCATATTTCTTGTCAGTGGACTTGCAATTTACATATAAACATACATATCTAACCAAAAGACGTCAACCACACTAGATGAAACAGCCTATAACAAGAACTGCACTGAGCTGTAGCCCCTAATCCATTAAAACAACATTCAGGGTGGTGGCAAAGTGAGACTAAACCCAATCAACAGAGAACAAGAATATATCATCCCATCGACCTACAGTGAACTGATAAAACAACAGAACAAAGCACTCAATCATTGCTAATTCATCCGATCAGCTATGTCTGTGTTATTCCGCCTCATGAACAGATGGCTTCCTCCTATTGTTACTGCATTATTACCATTGTTGTTATTCATTGCTGTTAATCCCTTTGATGCATACCGCCATAACTTCTTTGAGTGGCATTGTTTAGATGTTGGAGAGTAATATACAGACAAACTTTATGGATAAACAACTTCTATATTCGGTAGATGCGACGTTTCGATACAGATTCTTGTATCGTTGTCAAGCAAGTATGGTAAGGTAGATAACAGGGGCTATATATTCAGTAAGTAATTAACTAAAACAACAAGGACGTGAATTGGGATGTACAGTAACAATGTGATGACAAGGATTACAAGTAGAAGCCAGTGACTAGAGATACAAGTAGAAGCCAATGACTAGAAATACAAGTAGAAGCCAATGACTAGAGAAACCCTAAGGGTGTGATTTACAAAATAGACTGCAACTGTGGACAATCATATATTGGTGAAACATCAAGACCAATCAACACCAGAGTTAAAGAACACCAGGTGTCTACAAGCAAGTCGGAGAAGAAATCAGCTATCTCTGAACATATACAGAACAACCTCAGTCATCAAATCAACTGGACAGAGTACACACTGGCAGCCAACCAATCTGACTTCACCAAACGAAAATTATCCGAAGCCATCCACATCAAACGACACCGACCCCTGATCAATAGAGACCAAGGTTACTTCATCACCTCTGCGTATGATGAACTCATCAACCAACCTTAACTGGTTGTATTACTTGTACAAACACCCGTAAACCCCATTGGCTTCTACTTGTAATCCCTTGTCATTGGCTTCTACTTGTATCTCTAGTCACTGGCTTCTACTTGTAATCCCTTGTCATCACATTGTTACTGTACATCCCAATTCACGTCCTTGTTGTTTTAGTTAAGTATTTACTGTATATATAGTCCCCTGTTATCTACCCTACTCATACTTGCTTGACAACGATACAAGAATCTGTATCGAAACGTCGCATCTACCGAATAAAGAAGTTGTTTATCCATAAAGTTTGTCTGTATATGCATACCTTCATGTTTTCTTACTTAATCAACCCGTGAAGATCCGGGGTAGAATTGGTCTTCAGCATCCCATGCTTGCCACAAAAGGCGACTATGCTTGTCGTAAGAGGCGACTAACGGGATCGGGTGGTCAGGCTCGCTGACTTGGTTGCCACATGTCATCGGTTCCCAGTTGCGCAAATCGATGCTCATGCTGTTGATCACTGGATTGTCTGGTCCAGACTCGATTATTTACAGCCCGCCGCCATATAGCTGGAATATTGCTGAGTGCGGCGTAAAACTAAACTAACCTCACTCAGTCAAATATTGATACCAGCTGTCGCATCCTGCAACACCGGTGGCACGCGTCATAAGCATAGGCAAAGACGGGTCAGAATATCGCTGAGTGCGGCGTAAAACTAAACTCACTCACTTACTTAATCCCTGTTAGATGTGTATGACTCTGTTCTGTGCTGTAGTACTTCACTCTTGCTTGATAACGGTGTCCGAATCTATACTGAAACGTCGCATCATAATACCATAAAGGAGTTGTCATCCATAAAGCGTCATACCTTTCTTATTATTCATCAAATTCTCAAATGTCAATAAAAAATGGCATCACTATGGGACAAAATGTAAAATATGATGAAAAACCCTGGTGCTATGAGGACACACAAGGATTGTGTGGGAGTGTATATTGCCGTTGTAAAGTGAAAAACAGTGATCAAATCACAATTATTAAAGCGATTTGCTGAATGTTCAATGAATTATCTATATTCGTACTTTTGGGGAGCCTATTTCCTTCCTGGAGAATATGATAGTTAGGGAGAGAATTATAGCTGAACAGGACTTTCTGTGATAGTAGCGACCACTGAACAGTATTGTTCTATGGAGTCCTTATAGGTCTTGAAGTCTATAAAGGTTTAACAGCACGAATACAGGACATGGAACACAACTGTTTTTATTCAGTTGAATGGTTTTGCAGAGCCATGAGATTGTTCAGTGTTGGGCAAATGGCCATCCCATGCTGCCTCCAACAGTGGTAAACTATTATCACAAAAGGGAGCCAGCCTCTGTTCCAAAAATATAACACGCATACACACGCAATTAAAGAATGTATAGTTTAGCACATTGTGGCCTATCCCACCTTGAACAAAAATTGAATAAGATTTCGTTTAGTGACAGTTACTGCGAATGGTGTTTCTGTGTGTCGAGTTTGTATCAGGATTAGATACTTACTCAGCTGCAGCTTTTTCAGTTTCACCAAGTTTAATCTATGTATATTTTATCAATATAATCTCATCCCTAATGGTGTTTGGAAGCATACATAGACTGTCTGCATAGTTTGCATGGCTGCGAATGTTTTGTTAAGTAAACGCCATAAACAGACTCCTGGTAGATACCAGCCTTTGAGAATTCCTTGAACATACGTTGGCTCCATTGACAATTCAAACAGTGCACACATGACAGTGATCTTATTACTACACTTGCATATTGACTTTTTTTGATATTTTGAACAGGAAGGATTTATCCATTTTAGTCAGATCAGATCCTCCTCCTGTAGGTTTTATTGAAGTCCACTGGCAGATGGAAAGGAAAAGGACATGGTTCTTGTCACAGGTATTGGAGGTTAGGACCATGATGAAGATTAAGGACAGAGACGAAGTTCACATTAGTTCCAGTTCTGTCATCATGTTCTGCACCTTCTTTACCTGCCCGGAAGAGTTTGGGGGCGGATTCGTGGAGGACTGAGCGTTATTAGAAGATGCTGGTGTTGGCTTAGCTCTCTCATTATCCATCTGACGTTCCTGGAAGAACTGTTTCATCTGTTCCTGGCGACTGGAATGGGTGTCAAAGCCTGTGGGTACAGAGCTGCTTTTCTTATCTTTACCAGATGGGACGGAGCTATAACTGGAAGCCATCTTTGTCTTTCTTGGCTCTGGAACAAAAGAGCAAAACTGGAAAAATGCTTTCTAAAACACTTGTCTTAGTCCGGTGTAGATGTTCAGTCAAATAGAAATACCCTTTTCTCTCATGGTCCCAAAACATTCAAAGTCTATTTAAATCTATCCACTCTTTTTAATCGAAGAATATGTGCTTTTTAATGCATGGCTAGATGTGTCTGAATTGCTAACAGCTGAAGGGATGGTGTAAATCCAGCTAGGGTCCATGCAGGAAGCAAAAGTACTGTAAGTTCCCATGGTCCCTAGTATGGTGATCTACCTTCAGTTGTTGGCAATATATAGCCTGTTTTACATTGTCTTGTCATTTCTAGTTAAAATGTTTTAGATTTAATTACTAGTTTTAAATGGATATCTGTGATATACTAGTAGTTTTACTGTTCTTCGTCAACAGGCTTTTAATTTCTAATTTTATTGATCTATAATATAATTATTAATTGTCTTCGTCACGATATGGATGAAATATTGCCGATGTGACGATAAATATTAACTCACTCACTCACTTTTCTCTCATGATATGCCTTATGTACAGTTTTCCCGGAAATTATTGATAAAATCTTTGTTTCGTAATACTGATAATAGAATTTTAAAATAGGTGTTACATTATGTATTAAGATACTCAACGTGGGAGGTAACTCTTGTGGGCTTAAGAATGAACCTTACCACAAGAATATTCAGTCAGGAGTTGGGATTGAGCACAAGTCAGGGGCAGGGAGGCCAAGGAAGTTCATTACTACGGATCAACGGCGACTTGGTCAGATTGTAAGTAGGGGAAAATTGAAAAGCGTTGAGAATATCAGAAATGATATGATTAATAGAGGAAGTCCTCAGGTATGTAATGAAACCCTTAGACAAGAATTACAAATACTTAACTGGGTGAAAAAGCGCGGAATTCCCTCACCAGTGATGAAAGACTGGGATAATGTTTTCTTTTCTGATGAAAGTTCTCTCTGGCTTTTTCCGAACTGTGTGAATATTTGGACAAAACATACCGTGAAACCCATCTACCATAGCCCCAAACAATTTCACATGTGGGGTGGGATATCCTCACGTGGAGTGACGCCGTTGTGTATTTTCACTGGACATTTGACGAAGGAACGATATGTTGACATCTTAAATGATCACCTCCTTCCAACGGCCCGAACACCATATGAAGATAATTGGATTTTCCAGCACGATAACGACCCTCAACACACTGCGGGCTACACAAAACAGTGGCTGTCGGACGAAAATGTTCAAGTTTTAGACTGACCCAGCAACAGCCCAGATCTTAACCCTATTGAGAATGTGTGGGGACTAATGAAGGACAGAATAAACCTAAAAGGACTTAGAAATGTTGAGGGTATGAAGAAAGAAGTTGTCGAATATTGGGATACGCTGTCACACGATTTCCTACAAACTTTGATCGGTATTGTACCAAGGCGCATTCAGTCGTGTATTGCAGGACAAGGAGGTCTCACAATGTACTGAGAAGACACTTAGACTGCAAGAGAATCATATCTCAACATATTCATTTAAGTAAAACTTCTATGGTTTATATATATGGCTGAAATATTGCTAATGTGACTCTAAATTTTAACTCACTCACTCACTCACTCTATGGTTTATAAACATGAATTAGATATTTGCCGCAACAACTTTCTCACTAATTTCCGGGAATATGATAACATAAGATATATACCTTTAAAATCATCATAAATTCATGAAATGTGATAACACTGCTGATATATAGACTGTGTTCACTTAAAACCCAACCAGACATCAGGGCCTAGATTTTCGAAGCTCTCTTAGCGCTAAGAGAGTCGTAAGTGCCATACATTAGCATTAACTTACGACTATCTTAGCGCTAAGAGAGCTTCGAAAATCTAGGCCCTGGACTGGTAATATTGCTGAGTGCGGCGTAAACTAAACTCACTCACTCACTTAATTCCTGTCGTAAATGGTTGGAGGCGCTTAGTTCACATGTAACGAGGAGACATTATGGACTTGTTGACCAGACACGTGTTGGTTTCCAGACTGTTAATCCGAAACCTCACATCCAGATACAAACTATACACAAAGAACAGTTAACACACACCCCACCCCCACATATCTCACGATTGAATGAGCCCCGATCTTTACCCTATGGGGCATATGTGGTACATGGTTGGTCGTCGTGTGCAACACAGGGATCCTCTTGTACAGAACCTGACCCAACTGGAAGCTGCTTTACACTAGGAATGGCGTAGACTGGCCTTTCAGAGGAACAGGAGACTGACAGGGGGTACTAGGAGGAGAGTATTGGCTGCCATACAGTCACATAGAGGTTACACTCGGTATTGACCTTGAATCGTGTAAGACACGCAAAATGACATTTTGAATATTCACATTCACCAATACATTCAACACTAAACATTCTAGGGCCATACTTGTACAGACATGGTTTTTGTATGAAAATCAGTATGTGTTTTTTAAAATGAGCAATAATCATAATAAAATCACATGGATTCCAATCATTTTGTCGTTTTTAAGAGTCAAAGGATCATACGGGTCAGATGTTTTTCCATCGTAGTCACCACAAGAAGTTTTATGTACGTGTTGAAAACCTATCATTGCTAAAATGCAGGGTGTGCTTAATTAAGTTCTTTGTGTATATCAATAGTGGAAATACGTACTTCAAACCAGTCACAACATCAGTACAAAATGCACACACGTTCCTCCTGATATGTAATATCAGTACACATGGTGAGGTGAGGTGAGGTGAGGTGAGGTGAGGTGAGGTGAAATTGGGTTTAACGTCGTGTTTGAGAATATTTCGCTCATATGACGACGTGCATGCGTGTGTATGTGTATGTGCGGCTGCTTGTACTAGCCCAGACTTAAGCTGGTTTTATAGTGCTAGCCCACGCAGTGAAGCATGAATACCCCACTCAGACACATAATACTGACTCCGAGCCGGACCAGTCCTTGTTGTACCCATTAATGCCGAACGCCAGGCAGGGACCAACAAGTACCATATTTTAACGTCCTTTGGTATCAGAACACATGGACCACTCATGGACCCCTTTATACAACGTATGCGTGAACAAAAACTACTTGTTTAATGACAATATAATCATTTATTGTGGGACGAAATGAGGCAGATTATTAGTCTTGTTATCTCGAATCCCGTAGGAACCCAAGCCTGTATTTCTATTGCTTCGTCTAAATATAAACGTCAAACAAAGAGACTACCCTGAGTCTGCTCTCCGACGGAAGGTCAAACAATATTAAAATGTTTATTAATGGATCACTGTAAATCAGCAGTGAAACCAAGTGTTGGCGAATTGGGCGATTGAATTGGACTAGGTGTCAGCGACTGATGTTATGGGTTACACTGATCGTAAGAGAGAGCTAAATGGGTCTGGTGGCCAGACTCACGGTATGATTCTTTGGTCATAATTTCCACCATTGGTCAACCTGGTGCAGATTCGCAGGCCGTCGTGATGTCATTTGACATTTGAGTTATGCATGTCATGTAAAACAACAAGCTCGGGACCTGTAACCATTCGAAATGTTCGTGACCCGTGAAGATCCGGGGTAGAATAGGTCTTCAGCAACCTATGTGCTTGCCATTAAAGGTGACTATGCTAGTCGTAAGAGGCGACTAACGGGATCGGGTGGTCAGTTTCGCTGACTTGGTTGATACATGTCATCGGTTCCCAATTGCGCAGATCGATGCTCATGCTGTTGATCACTGTATTGTCTGGTCCAGACTCGATTATTTACAGACCACCGCCATATAGCTGGGATATCGATGAGTGCGGCGTAAAACTAAACTCACTCACTCACTCACTCACTCGAAATGTCCGTAGAGAAAAGCGAGGTATCATCATTAGTCTAGAACGCACATGGGTATCATACCTATATCGTCACATTGTGTCATCACAGAAGATATCGAGATAAAATGGCTTCACCGAATATGTTTAAACATAGACCTTTCATTCAAGCATAAAATATTCTGTTTGAATGTGCTTATTAATTGAACGTATGTTTCTATATATTTGCAAAGACATCTGAACCGTTCAGGGTGCAAATAATGGATCCTTAACAATAGGATTTATTTCAACAAATAATTTCTGTTCCATTCTTCATCCACTGGCGCATACTTCGATAGACGTCGTATCATACAATACTCTGGTACAGGAAAAATATTTGTTATACCTTAAATAACATCAGCATTTATTTATCTTGAACTAGGAAACACACATCGTTTCTATAATTCATTTCTTATGTCAAGACAAGACATTGGTATCCAATTTAACGAAAACATGAACAAATGGCATCGCACTTGTTTGGCGATTTGCAAATTAGTATTTGGCTAAAGTACACATAGAAAACAAATTGAATATTTTTTCGATTATTTGTGTGTTGGAAAAGTTGTAAATAGAAATGAAAACAAACCATTATTGATTGACAGCAGCAAATATTAGAATTGCACTACTTTTGTACATAGCACGGAATTGATATCTGCAGATTTTATTTGCCCGTTGTAATACATTCACCATCGGCCTGTCCTTCTGTACACACTCCCGTACCCACAAGCTATTGGGATGAGATTAGAAAGAACATAATCGATGGCAACATAATAGAAGGTACAGAATGATGCCAATGTGATTACATATTGGAATAAAACAGTCAACACTCACCAATTGGATGTATATGCCTGGTTGGATAGGTAATTTTATGTTATGTTACAAACGTGGGAGAATGGAAAGGATTAATTGTAGAAAGTATAACAGAATGAAGGAGATGATAACATTAAAATCCGAAATATACATGACCTCCATTCGTTGGATTCCATTGATGTTAAATGTCCCACATTTGATTGCTACCTGCCTATATTGGAACCTGGAGAAACCAATGTGTGATACTATGAGCAATGGTCTACCTCAGTACTGTCCGAACCCGTGTAGTACTGCTGTCCAGGCAGTCGGTGTTCTCAGTGCAGTGTGGTAGTGCAGGAGTGAGTGAGTTTAGTTTTACGCCGCACTCAGCAATATTCCAGCTATATGGCGGGGTAGAGCAGGACATGTTTGCATCTGGCCCAGGATTATGAAATGTTGTCTTAAGCCAGGTTTCAATGTGTAAGCATTGTCTGGTTAGTGCGTATTACGTGTGCGCATTGACCAATTCCTTGTGTACATGTATAAAGGCTACGTGATGCATTAAATCAAGTCACAATTGCTGTCTAAAATGCCACCTTGTTTCTCAAAGAACGAACGTGTGTAGTCCGTTTTCGGTGTCCCCCGCCGTGATATTGCTGGAACAATGCTAAAAGCGGCGTAAACCATACTCACTCACCCTTCTTGCGAACACACAACATTCTCATGATTGGTGGATACATAAGCCCCAGCAACCTATGTCTGCACTAGATGACCTCATGGACCTAGTGGTCAGGCACGGGGAATGGTGTGCTGTGTACTGATGGCGTGAGATGGTCCTCATAATGTCAATTACTGGATGCTTGGTCCAGAACATATAAAGAGGCTGCTGTGACACAGCAGAATGTTTCTGAGCGTGACGGACACCAAGCTTTATTAAGTCGCAGATACAAGGTATTATGAAAGAATAAGTAGTACATATCCGACCAACATATGTGGTGGGCGTTCGTTATGCACGTTTCGAGGTTGTTGTTACATTAACGAATAGGATGTATTCTGTGAATTAGATATGTAAACAAAAGTCGAAGCTTTACCATTCACATGCATCTCCCTTGAGATTATCTCGGTATGTAGTGCTTAATTACCTCTGCATCAATATTTCATGGTGGATACAGATCTCATTTCGCCTGTCAACACAGTATACATTTAACAGACAATAAGGCAATGGTAAAGGAACACCGGCTTCCGCACAACTGGCAGTCAAAGCATACTTGAATTTGAATCATATAGCAACGTCATTAAACTTGCATTCTTCATCTCTGATTCAATACGTCCCTGTTTGAATATCGGATACATCAGTCGTGTAAGGTGAACATTATATATTTAAGCCAGTCGAAGCAGTGAAGAGTTTTTGTACGAGTGGGCGAAACATTCATACAGACAGGGTTATCGTGTATTGCATGTCAGAGTGAGTGAGTTTAGGCTTACGCCGCTTTCAGCAATAATCCAGCAATATCAACAGAAATGGGCATCACACATTGTATCCATGTTGGGACTCGAACCTGTGTCTTCAATATGACGAGCGAACACTTTAACCACAAGGCTACCCCACCGACCCGTATTGCATGGCCGAAATGCTATTATATTTACTGAATTGTGTGTGTGCTCAAGGACGAAACAAGGGTATAAAATCTAGATATTTTCAAAGTATATAAAAAAGCTCAACTATAAAACTATAACGCTGCAATCGTCAGTGTTATGACCACTACCTTCCCATCGAAACAAGGACCTGGTATCACTGATTAAAAAACCGACACAGGGAATGAATTCCACTATCTTTTCATGTATCCAGTATTTGAATCCAAAAGACTTAGCCATCTACGTATCTCACGTAACGTACTCGTGATGCAGCTCAAGCACATATAACCCATTCAGTCGAAATATTTAGAAAGATTTAGAAAATGTACGCTTCCAAACTGTGTAAATTTAAGTCTTAACCGACCTTTTACAGCCAGACTGCAACTTAATGTTTCTTCCATAAACCCATATCTATAAATCGGCGTACGTATTGTACATGGGTACTGAGTGTTTTGTTTTGTGGAAATGAGCATTATAAACTAAGCCCTCGAAAATACCAAAAATGTGTAAACTGAAGGCCTCACCGACCCATTACCACCAGTCTGCAACTTGCTTACAATCCCATATATATAATATACAGTATATATCGGCGTACGTATTGTCTATTGGTCCATCGTTTTGTTGAAACGAGGATTGTAACATAAGCTACGGCTATAAAGGATCATACACCTACTTTGCGAACACCTGGTGTCTTCAGTGATTCATGAATTGAATTTCGTAAAAAAGAGAAACAGAGATGCCTTAGAACTCCAGAAAACGTTTACTTTCATTTGCAAACTGACAGTGTTAGATATAAACAGAGATCCCATAACTAGTGTAGTTCCAACAATGCAGATGGAATCCTGGTTCTAATCTGTCGCCAACATCCTTAAGGTGTCAGTAAGAAACAATTAGATGAATCGGATGGTTTGGGTAGGCGACATGGTTGATGACATCGTCATAACGTGTCTTGATAATATATGACTTATCTGAATCCTTTGGGGGGATCGGTTAAGATGGTTGGCAGTTTGCCAATCCCCTCAGTAATAAATTGTTGAGCTATATCACGTCGGTCAGTAAATAATAGGGCAGATAATCCAGTGGTTTATCAGGAACGTCCCTTGTCGTGGACGACCAGTAATGAGTCCCGAACTTGACCCCGTCGAATCAGTTTTGTTGCCTCTTACCAATACCACTGACTTCTTACAGTTAATTAAACAATCATAAAACTGAAATTCAAAAAGAAAATCTTTATCTTACCATGTAAGTTGTTTGTTGCCAATATCTGAGTGAGTGAGTGAGTGAGTGAGTTAAGTGTTACGCCGCACTTAGAGATATTAGAGCTATATGGCGGTGGTCTGTAAATAATCGAGTCTGGACCAGACAATCCAGTGATCAACAAGGTGAGCATTGATCTGCGCAATTGGGAACCGATGACATGTGTCAACCAAGTCAGCAAGCCTGACCACCCGATCCCGTTAGTCGCCTCTTACGACAAGCATGGGTTACTGAAGATCAGTATTCTAACCCGGACCTTCATGGGTATGTTGCCAATATCTAGTTTATAGGTAACCAATGTTGTCTGTACCAGACACTCAAGAAGTTGACATTGTAAGCACCAGTCTACACGATTGGGAAACGGTGACAAGCACAAGTATAAGTTGACATCCACTGAAATAAGAAATAGTACTGAAAAAGTGTGAAAATATTTTGACAACGTTAACGAATTAATGACCAGTCCACATATTCAAGACATATGTGTCAACGTTAGTGGACTACTGCCAGTCTCCCTCCAATACAAATTAATGTACAAATTGCCTAATTGACAGATGGTAAAGCCATGAAAATATCATTATGTTATTTTCTGCAAGTAACATATATTATATTTTTGAAGGGCATTCACAGCAAAAATAACTTGGTGACCTGATAGAAAGTGGACTGAAACTTAAGTTTCCACCTCGAATCCAGTGAGTTCCCGTTATTTCACATTGAGTTTCCGCAGTAACGGAAACTTACAATTACCCACTTTCTAAGGGTTTCTGCAGGGTATCCGTTACCCACACTCCAACAAGTTTCCGTTGAGTTTCAGTTAATTTAGAATCCATCAGGTTTCCGCAGAGTTTCAGTTACCAACAATCCGACATAGTTTCCGCAGAATTTCATTTACCCAAAAAATATTTAGAAGTGGAATACATTAAGAAAAGCAAGATTTATGGATGTCAACTTCTTTTTTTGCGAATAACATGACGTTTCGGAGTGTATCGCTAATGAAGGAGCAAGCATACGCTCCGAAACGTCGTGTTATTCACAAGAAGTTGACATCCATAAATCTTGCTTTTCTTAACATATATAATGTCGTTATTTTCTGCCAGTACATATGTCATAACAATAAGCTTATTGTACATAATTGAACCAAGAAAGTGTACTAGTGATGCGTAATGAATATAAAATACTAAGTGATCGATTTTACTGTATAACTTCAACGCCAGAGAGTAACCAGTCTCCATCATAACGTCAACGTCACCTCGTTGTAAACAAAACTGCTTGAATCGTTTATACCATTGAACCGTTTCACACTGTGAAGATGATGCCATAATAATTGGTTTTGGAGGGTTTACTGAGATCTCCCATCCAGAGTATCAGACTCATCTGCAACAGAGAGGCTGTAGAACCATCCAGTAAACAGCAGCAATGCCATGAAGCATCCTCGTGGCATTGGCTTTCTCACAAACAAGACATGAGCAGTTTGGACAACAAAGGATAATGGAAATATCAAGAGCTTTGTAGCTAGAACACGGTCGTACTTCCAAAAGCACTTGAGACACAGCAAGGCTTTTATCAATAGATTGATCTCAAGAGCTCTGTTTTGTCATCTTTGATATCAACACGACCGCGTGTCTTTGTAGTATGTGTACTAACATATGTGTACTCTGTGTGCTCGTTCATTGATCTCGTCCCATTACATAGAACAAATACAAGTCTTCCAGCTCTGTCCTCTAACACATACTTTGATAACTGTCTGATAATGAGTTGAAAGGAATAAACTATATATTTCAACGTGCTACGTGCGTATGAAGGTTTGCAAAGCCATGACGCGTGTGATATTGTCATGAACGTGTCATGTGTTTTGTATTTGATAGATTTGGAATTCTTTACGTCTTCAGATTGCATTACTCAGATCGCAAGACATCCTTGCAACTACCCTCTGGAGAATCCGAGTTAGAACCTAGGTTTGATGTGATAGTCGACTAAGTGTTGCGGATAGTCAACTCTGTAGCTAGTACTAAGCTGACGAAGATCGATGCTCATGATATCAATCACTAGGTCTCCTTGTGTTCCAGATCGCAAGACATCCTTGCATGCACTCTGTGGAGAGTCCGGGTTAGAACCTAAGTGATAGTTGACTAAGTTGGACGGGTAGTCAAATCTGTGACTTGATGACGAGTCCTTGTACCAAAATGACGTAGATCGATGCTCATGATATCAAGCACTAGGTCTCCTTGTGTTCCAGACTCCATTCTTTAAAGCCATGTGGCTGGCATATGGCGGCGTTAGCCATTACATTTGTAGTGTGATTTCTACACAACATCGAGTTACAACATTTTTCTTGATAAATATGTTTATATAAGCTTTCCATATATATGCGCAATCCCTAGAAAACAATTATTTTCAAAGGGCGAAAACCAGAGCATTTCTTTAGCATTTCCTGGTACCAGTTATTTTTTCAATACAAATTCCCACCCACATACCGAATATCAGTCGGACCCTAAGAAAAATGCAACAAAGTGAAATGACATTTCGTTGCAGGACACCAGGAAGCTTCTTGATATTTGAACTGTTGACGCGGAAGCACAGCTGATTCTTAAATGGTTTGAACATAGACTAAAGCAAGAACATCTCCTTCAAGTCACGACAGTTTCCTGTTCACTGTCACAAACAGGAAATTAAAAATGCTGTCAGTATTCTTTATGAGGGAAAACGTCAAACCAACTGAGCATGGACATATTCCTTCTTTCCTTTTCTCGTTTACGCAAACGTTTCCAGAAAAAGATGATCCGACAAAGCCAGCGTGGCTTGTGTACTACCATAACAATATTACGGCGAGGGGTTTTATCATTTACATTCGGAACGGGCTGTTTCACTCCTTTTTCGAAAAACATATTAAGATAAACTGGATTCCTAGCGAGAACCTAAGAGCTTGGATAATTTGAATTGTCAGGTTTAGAGTCCAACCTAAAGATTCCTTGTTTACCTTAATATTTCCATGCAAATAAAGTAGTTTTAATCCACTGATCTTTTCCCCACAAACTGTTAATGATACACGACTGGTGATACAGAGTGACTTATGGAAATGGTCTTCTTATGATGATGTCAAAGAAAGCACAGACGTGGTATAAGTGACACAATGGTTTCAGGAAGTCATTCATCAGAGTAGGAGCGGGAACATGAACAAGTCGGCTTAAACACGCTATTACCATTTTACGAAACCAGGCCTTCTGTTTCACGGGCTAACGCGTCATCCATTAGACTAACCCACTATGACATTAAACAGCAAACAAGTGAAACGCCAGTGTGATTCCTACAATACACAGCCGATACGTTAACATCTGCTGTGATGTTTTTCACAAATAAATCTCTGTTTTGTTGTTGACATTCCAGCATTATTACGGCGACCTTTCTATAATTACCAGAAGGTTTCAGGCAACATCTGACCCGTGAAGATCCGGGGTAGAATAGGTCTTCAGCAACCCATGCTTGACGTAAGAGGCGACTAACGGGATCGGGTGGTCAGGCTTGCTGACTTGGTTGACACATGTCATCGGTTCCCAAGTGCGCAGACCGATGCTCATGCTGTTGATCACTGGATTGTCTGGTCCAGACTCGATTATTTACAGACCGCCGCCATATAGCTGAAATATCGATGAGGGCGGTGTAAAATTAAAGTCACTCACTCACTCACTCAGTCAACGTCTACTTTAAGTGTTGTGCCTTGGAATCGAACTCAAAGATGTTTTATCATGATAGTACTGTCCATTGACCCATCCGCGCATGATATGGAATGGTTCGTTCAGTCATAGAGAAAACATCTCTCACCATTGCCGACCCACTGCCAAATCTGTCATGAGTTTAACACTGACTTGTCGTATCATTCGACGGCAGCAATTTGATTAGCCGTTTGAGCCAGATTCGTCATCTTTCGCTGTGAATCCTAAATTAAGCGTTCCTGTAACCAAATGCCAACTGAAGGTATTTTTGCATAGAAGCTAATCATTATCACCACACGTGAATATACGGTCGGGTTCTGCATCTGAAAGTATTCTGTGTTGTATTTTATAAATCAACGTGTAATCGCCACCTTGCCAGAATCTTGGCAGAACAATTTACCTTCGAGCTATGTCGTTAGTGTGCTGAATCCAGATAAGCATGCTTCCCTCAATATCGATACCACAGGGTAAATGAATTTCATGAGCTAAAATATTGATCAACAAAGAAAGGAATGTAGGTATAAAGACACAACCTTGTTTGACACCAAAAGAGATGGGGCTATTATCGGTGAAACATCCATTTTTAGAAATCCATGACCGTTTATCGTCATACCATCATTCAACTACCTCATGACATCTTCCATTTATGCCATACGTCATGAGTTTATAGTCGAGGCAGTTTCGGTATATTCTGTAGGAAGCTTTCATCGTGTCAATAAAACATACACAGGTTGAACGTAGGCGTATTGTGTTGGTAAGAAATGAGTTCAGTGTATACCTATGTTCTATGGTGCTACGTTTCTGCGGAAACTAAAACATCATCTGAAGCAACCTTTGTAGTAAAACGGAAGTTCTGACCTACACTATAGATTTTACTACGGTACCCTGCGGTGTAACGTGGAGCAGATCTTGACTTTCTGGTAGGGATATGACCCTATGTCTTGACTGTTTAGGACAAATGGGAGTTTTGGGGTTAAGATGTATTACCACACTATTCATATAGTAATTGGTGCATCAGCGGGGATAAAAGCGAAAATTTAGAGGGGCATATGATATGTTTAAGCGAAATTGGCAACTTAAGACTGTCTTTGTTTGGGACAAGAGATTGAACCCTACCATTGTTCATTTCATCGGTTGTATTCTGATAATGAGATAAATAAAAGATACCTCAGTAGTGTCAACATTATACTAAAAATATGAAGTCAGATTTCCACCTACTACTTAACTCCATTTGTTCCTATCACTTTTACACGTACATTTACCAAACTCCCGGCTGTCGGTATTGTTACACTTAAGTAACAAACGTTCTTGCTCAGATTAAGGCTATATTTTTCAGTGCATTTACAGTGCCAATATGTTCCTTTGAATTCCTTTTACAAATTAACAGCTTATCAGAGGCAGCATGAGCGTTGTACTGCCAACTATGATTCGATGCTGTAAATACAGACAAATCTCTTTGAAGGGGTATATGTGAAACTTATCTGATACACATCGCAAAATGGTGACTAAATGAGTGAGTGAGTGAGTTTAGTTTTAATTCGCTTTTAGCAATGTTACAGCAATATCGCGGCGGGGGACTCCACAAATGGGCTTCATCCATTGTACCCATGTGGGCAATCGAACCCGGGTCGAGCGAACGCTTTACCCATTAGGCTACCCAACCGCCCCTTAAATGGTGACTAAAGAAAGGAATACACAGGGGAACAAGCGTTCAATTCGAGACAACCGTGAGTTCCACACATCAAAGCGGTGTTTGATTGGACTTCGAGAACTCCTGACCTTAAACCACGTCTCTATCAAGATAACCAATACCATTATTATTTATTACTGTTGATCCTGAGTTCCTATATATTTAATTACACACATTGAGTACACTCGGTGCAAGCATATCACACACAACAGGGGCGGTGGGATAGCCTAGTGGTTAAGCGTTCGCTCGTCAAGCCCAAGACCAGGGTTCGATTCCCTACATGGGTACAATGTGTGAAGCCCATTTCTGGTGTCCCCCGCCGTCATATTGCTGGAATATTGCTAAAAGCGGCGTAAAATTAAACTCACAAATAAGAGGGTTCCGGTATATGTGTACCATCAGAAAGCCTTCACATTGTTATAACCTCGAATTGAAACTGTGAAGATCTTCGTGTTTTCTTATAATAATTTAATAAAGTTACCTTATATGTTTTCAGTGAGGACAATCATAGTTTCCACCAAGCACGAGACCTTTAGTCACGGGCGTGAAATCCCCCGCATATGTATGCAATTTTTACTTTCGTATATGCATAGCACTTGTCTGACAGAGTTTCAAAACATTTCTCACAATCGTTATGAGTGAGTTTAGTTTTACGCCGCACTCAGCAATATTCCAGTTATATGGCGGAGGTCTGTAAATAATCGAGTCCGGACCAGACAATCCAGTGATCAACAGGGCATAGATCTGCGCAATTGGGAACCGATGACATGTGTCAACCAACCAAGCGAGCCTGACCACCCGATCCCGTTAGTCGCCTCTTCCGACAAGCATGGGTTACTGAAGATCAATATTTTAACCCGGACATTCACGGGTTAGTACCATATGGATAAAAAAAGATAAGGATCGGCAATTGACGACAATAACAACCAGATAACATGCCCAGATTCAGCGCCCACATTTGCATCACACAACTGTTTTATAAAGGTGTTTTTCAACATGACACCAACTCCATCAGAGTGACGTTTAGCCGTCGGATTGGCATGATTATTCCCACACCAAGTATTTCCGTCTGTCCATATAAATTTATATTCTCGGGTTTTGTTAATAATCACATATTACGAAAATAACTTTTGGAATCTCTTCAATATTTATTACCAGTCACCCTGAACCAGCCACCAGCCTTCAAGAAGCCGATCAAAGCATTCTTATAGGCATTGTGTTTTAAAAATCGTTTGCCTTTGAAACGGAAGTTCATGACCTTGTCAATCACGCTGTCCATAGTCTGTTACTTGTACTAGTAGGGTGGCCTAGTGGTTAAAGAGTTCGCTAGTCACACCGAAGATCCGAGTTCGATTCCCCACATGGGTACAATATGTGAAGCCCATTTCTGGTGTCCTCCACCGTGATATTGCTGGAATATTGCTAAGAGATAACTCACTCACTCACTACTGACTGACACTTGTGTCATAATCCTTCAAACACAAACACAAAATGACGTTTTCATGCATGTGCGTGATTTGATAACGTGCCATTATCGGTGGTCGTGAATAATTGAGGCACTTTCAACAGATATTGCGTCATAAGCTACAGAAGGAGAGTAGACAATTACACCTATCACGCTATGGCTCGGAAATGAAAGTATAAAATATTTATGACTGATCTTTGAAGGTTCTTTTTGTTTCTGTAACAATCCAAAACGTACAGTTAATGTGTAATGTGACAGAAAGTTTAATAGACGCCTAAATATTTAAGATATTTATAAATACACGGACAGGTTAACCCACCTATTTGACAGAACCTCTGAAAATTATACAGCAGTTAGAGACCTTAAGACCGTCACAATGCACTTACGATGCCATGACACCAAAGAAACATTTTATCCCTATCATTACAAGTCATTGGATGAGAACATAAAGCATACAAATGTTAGGATCTCGATATCATAACGAAATGAATTTGGGGTTTTCAGTCAGGTCCATACAATACCTGAAATAATTACGTGTTTTGAAAACTGCCAAGATGAACGTATGTCTTGTTATACAACGACTCTAACGTCCACAAAACAACAACCCTACTGGCCACATACCTAGAAGTTAAAGTGCATTAACTTACCCTTGTCTATGAGCTGATTAATAACAAAATAAACTCATATTTTGCCTTCAATGCTATTTAGCTGTCCGTGAAAGGTATCGTATTTTGTCTCGATTTATCAACATTTCACTCATGACTTACTTGTAAAATGCTTCAGCAGATCCGCTCCAAACGTGTCTCGTACATCTCCATGTCCATGTCCATTCTATATTGTGTGGTCAATTTGCCGTCGGCTATGTCCGTGTCTAACAAGGGACTCAACTGAACGAACATCTGCTCACCTCAACGGGTGTCTCACAGTGCACACAGGACAATGCTATGTTTGCACATAATTAATTAACCACGTTGCCCTAGCTGTTCCAAAGGTGTGCGGTCCAGGTAAAGGTTCATATCTTCACCGGTGATTACCTCCATGGTGGTGTTACATCCTGATCACAAGACTGTGATGCTATCGATCTGTATACCACAACTGCTAAAAGGATGCTGTGTTTCCAGCGCGGACGACCCACACCAGCTACAGACAAATATTGATCTTGTAATTCTGTGATATTCGATTATCAGCTGAGATGCGCTGTTAAGTTATTGTTTCACGCCGAGCACGGTACGTATGATACGTAGGTTTTACTATGTCAAATCATTAGCGACAAGTATACTGTTGCCATAGATACGGAGAATATTGTCAACTATTCAGGTGTTCAGGTATCAAAGGTTGTTTGATATTTAACATACATGTATCACTGAAAACCAATATGCCACGCTGTGTATCGGCGACCTGTAAATTGTCATACAAAACAATCAACTGAGAGCTATTACGTTAATATCAACAAGTGACGACAGCAGGTGGTCGGGAACTGCCGACATTGTAATGCTATTATTATGTGCTAAAAAGACATTCTGCCATGGTAATTATAAAGAGTCAATACAGCCTTCGAAGAAAATATCTAATTCACAAATGAATGACCCGTGAAGATCCGGGTTAGAATTGATCTTCTAACCGTCAGGCTCGCTGACTTGGTGGACACATGTCATCGGTTCCTATTTGCGTGGATCGATGTTCATGCTGTTGATCACTGGATTGTCTGGTCCAGACTCGATTATTTACACACCGCCGCCACATAGCTGGAACAGTGCGGCGTAAAACTCAAGTCACTCACTCACAAATGAATGTTTCTGCACATTTGATATAGTTAATGTCCATGGAATTAGTTCCGGTTGGTTATCTACAGTCTCAGTTAATTGAGTTTATAAACTGTCCCATGCATGCATATTTTATACATGAACACATTTGAAAAATGTTACCATTATTCAGGAATAATGCATATTTTACTTCATCTTTATTCTTCTATGTTCCAATCAATGATGCAGATGAAATGATCACTACTACAAAATCACATGGATAACTCAAACGATCCTATTTAAGATCGATCTTCACCAGTCCATACTGGAGGTAATACATGGCCATCAGGGTCGGGGGGTCACGGTCGTTGACTCGGTGTAGTCATGTCATCGTACACCAATGTTCATGATATCAGTCACTGGATTGTCTGGTCGCAAAACGTTGTTTATTTACAGACCCCGTCATAAGGGAGGAATATTACTGAGCGCGGTGTTCAACAAATAAACTGAGAAAAAGCTCGACAAAAACAGAAAAATGGTGAGAAAATGCATTTAACGCTGCTTTTATTAGTATTTGAGTTCATGTCACCTAAATACAGAGGTGAATGGTTGGAGTTTCTTGAAGCATTCACTCACCATGCACCATAACTATAGCACATATAGCATAGCAAATCAAAATCAAAAGATCACAAGCTCCTGAAAGATCCAAGGGATGCAACTCCCCTGTGCACTGTGTTCTGTTAGACCCATAGCAACAATATTTCATTAACAACAGTGATCATTCCTTGTAGTGTTTTTATCTATTTAGATCTGACCTAATTCCTCAACACTTTTTTATTGTTTCAAACTGACCTCATTATGAAACACTCCGTGACGACTTTTGATCTTGTACATGAAAATCTAACTTCAAAGAACAATGGCTTATAGAACCGTCAAGTCAAGTCACGTTGTATATACGAAGCAGTCCGGATATGAATTCCACGTGCCGATTAAGCATCAATACACAAACAGTTGGGATATAAATCAGAATATTCCCCATCAGCCCTGGGTTAGAAGCCTGTCAGTGCTAGATCTCCAGCTGAGAATTGAGTAGACATCTGAAACCAGGCTCCTGATTATTGGGGAAAAACAATAATCGAATATGGCCATTATTTTTCGCCGTTCAGACTAATGATCCTTTGTCAACATGCGCGGTGCTGTATAATTTGTATGCGATTGACATTTGAATAACGTTCTCTCTAAGACTTGCTAAATGGCTGTTGTCTGCAATTTGTAGTTAAATCAGCGATATGGATTTCCTAAGCAGGGCGTGATTAGAATGAATAACGGTACCATTCCTTGGTTGGATTTGGTACACTTGAATTATACATTCTACTGTGTAGCTAGAGTGCCGTACGAAGGAATGGAAATACATTGACTCGCGAACATTTGTGAAGATTGTAAAGAGAAACCGTATACTCACGGAAAATATGTTGTACTGAACAGTATTTTAGCGTTGGGAGTGAGTGAGTTGAGTTTTACGCCGCTTTTAGCAATATTCCAGCAATAGCACGGCGGGGGACACCAGAAATGGGCTTCACACATTGTACCCATGTGGGGAATCGAACCCTGGTCTTGGGCGTGACGAGCGGAAGCTTTAACTACAAGACTACCTCACAGCCATTTAGCGTTGGATGTGCACACAACGCACACCAGTATCTAAATTCTACATTGTCCTCGTAGGACTTGAAGTCCAGCATTACTGTACATATGTTTAAATATATGAGTGTGTGAGTGAGTGAGTGAGTTTAGTTTTACACCGAACACAGCAATATTCCAGCTATATGGTGACAGTCTGTAAATAATCGAGTCTGGACCAGACAACCCAGTGATCAACAGCATGAGCATCGAACTATGCAAATGGGAAGCGATGACATGTGTCAACCAAGTCAGCGAGCCTGACCACCCGATCCCGTTAGTCGCCTCTTACGTCAAGCATGGGTTACTGAAGATCAATATTCTAACCCGGACTTTCACGCCGGTGAAATTCCAGCAATATGATAAATATGAAATGGTTCATTCGGGCCTTCGGCCTCGTTTACTATTTGCAATATAATGTCTCTATATTATATGTGAGCAAGAAGCACCGTAAATTTACGAATTTTGCCCGTTCCATTTGGCCATTTCATGTGACCAATTATGTTCATGAACAAGCAAACAAACAAGGGAGGTGCGTTCTTTACCCAAAGACACCTCCCCTACAATTTCCCTTCCCTGGGTCACGAACAAAGGTTTGCGATGACTTAGAAGTTTCAGATGATGATTAGTGAAATAGAACACGCACAACTCATTCATAAGTAATTCCGAGAGGTATATTTTGTCGTGACAACCCTGTAACACCTTTAATTGGTCAGCCAAACAGTTCTTGGGAACAAGGTCAAGCGGAAGTTTGGACATTCAACATGTCCTTAATTAGTACAGTTTTTCTTTATATCCTTCCTATAAATATTAGATAAAATAGTATAAACTGCATTCTGTTTCTGTTCCTTTCCTTTCCATAATAACCTTCAACAGAAATGGATTTTCGTCCGAAATTTGGACGAATCGGTTAACAGACGTATTTCAGCGTTTGTGGGCTTTACAGTACCGCCCACAATTAGCTGACTCACCGTGACTGGTATAAATAATGCCGTCACTTGAATCAGTTGACTTTCTCTAGGTATATATGACAGACTGGCCTTTCATCAATACATTACCCCTAGAGGGATTCCCGGGCCACGTTTCAGAATGGAACCGCCAAAACAGTGTTTAACTATGGGAGTACAACAGACGCAGTGTTACGATCGCTATGGGAAGTTGTTTGTTGGTTTATTGTTTAACTATGGGGTTACAACAGGCGCAGTGTTACGATCGCTATGGGAAGCTGTTTGTTGGTTTATTGTTTAACTATGGGAGTTACAACAGGCGCAGTGTTACGATCGCTATGGGAAGCTGTTTGTTGGTTTATTGTTTAACTATGGGAGTTACAATCGTTATGGGAAGCTGTTTTTGTTGTTTAACTATGGGGAGTTAAAACAGCGCAGTTGTTACGATCGCTATGGGGAAGCGCTGTTTGTTGGTTTTTGTTGTTTAACTATGGGAGTTACAACAGGCGCAGTGTTACGATCGCTATGGGTCGCTGTTTGTTGGCTGTTTGTTGTTTAACTATACAACAGGAGTTACAACACGCGCAGTGTTACGATCGCTATGGGTCGCTGGAAGCTTTGTTGGTTTATTGTTTAACTATGGGAGTTACAACAGGCGCAGTGTTACGATCGCTATGGGAAGCTGTTTGTTGTTTAACTATGGGAGTTACAACAGGTGCAGTGTTACGATCGCTATGGGAAGCTGTTTGTTGTTTAACTATGGGAGTACAACAGGTGCAGTGTTACGATCGCTATGGGAAGCTGTTTGTTGTTTAACTATGGGAGTTACAACAGGCGCAGTGTTACGATCGCTATGGGAAGCTGTTTGTTGTTTAAACAACAGGTACAGTGTTACGACAAGCTGTTTGTTGTTTGGGCATGGGAGCAGTGTTACGATCGCTATGGGAAGCGCAGTGTTACGATCGTGGGAAGCTGTTTGTTGTTTAACTATGGAGTTACAACAGGCGCAGTGTTACGATCGCTATGGGAAGCTGTTTGTTGGTTTGTTTAACTATGGGAGTTACAACAGGCGCAGTGTTACGATCGCTATGGGAAGCTGTTTGTTGTTTAACTATGGGAGTACAACAGGCGCAGTGTTACGATCGCTATGGGAAGCTGTTTGTTGGTTTATTGTTTAACTATGGGAGTTACAACAGGCGCAGTGTTACGATCGCTATGGGAAGCTGTTTGTTGGTTTATTGTTTAACTATGGGAGTTACAACAGGCGCAGTGTTACGATCGCTATGGGAAGCTGTTTGTTGTTACAACAGGCGCAGGTTACGATCGCTATGGGAATTGTTTAACTATGGGAGTTACAACAGGCGCAGTGTTACGATCGCTATGGGAAGCTGTTTGTTGGTTTATTGTTTAACTATGGGATTTACAGCAGGCGCAGTGTTACGATCGCTATGGGAAGCTGTTTGTTGGTTTATTGTTTAACTATGGGAGTTACAACAGGCGCAGTGTTACGATCGCTATGGGAAGCTGTTTGTTGGTTTGTTGTTTAACTCCGCACTCAGCAAGCATGGGTTACTGAAGATCAGTTCTAACCCGGATCTTCACGGGTCTGTAGATAATCGAGTATGGACCAGACAATTTGGTGATCGACAGAATGAGCATCGATCTACGCAGTTGGGATACGATGACATGTGTCAATCAAGTCAGCGAGCCTCACCACTCAATCGCCTTTTACGACAAGCATGGGCTGCTAAAGATCAATTATAACCCGGATCTTTAGAAACGGGATCCAGGGTTATAGTTTAAAAAGCAGTCTTAGGCCTAGGGCTGTCGTAAGTCCATGTTAAGTTGTGGGAGTATTATCACCTTAGCGTTAAGATATTTTGTACAACGAAATGTAGAATATTACATTTCCGATTCGATGGCGTAAATTTCAAATGCAAAGGCGTTTTGAAAAGTAGACACTGTCAAATACTTCCGAAATTATGTTATGCGTTAAAAATCTGTAAATTTCTTCGTTATTTGTTGCATATAAAAATGCACTGTGCGAATTTTTATATTTGTCATCTTTAGGGAAAACTGTGAGCGGACAAAATGGTGCCTGAGATCTGAACGACATATCAAATGGATTTGTATTCTTATGTATGACGTTATACATTCATTGAATAAAGGAAAATCAAGTTCTATGAACACCGTTATCAAGCTAGCATCATGACTTGCTTGATAAATGTGTTAGTACCTGCACCGAAATGTCACACTCATTGCAATAAAGAAGTTGACTATCCATAGAACCAGGTTTTTTTCATCTTTACAACTTCTAAAATGCCTCTCAAAGAACTCATTAAATACATTGACTTAAATGAAAATTGATTTACTCTGCGACGTGAAACAACGATAGTGATGTCACACATGCATACAGATAAAGATGCATAACTCCACCTTGCTTAATACTAGGTCATTTATACTTAGGTCATTTATTCTTAGGTCATTTCGATATGGCTGCGATATTGCCGATGTGACGTTAAATATTAACTCACTCACTCACTTAGGTCATTTGGAAAGAATTTGCTGTGGATAAACACACTACATTATCGTGAGGTTCTGTTGACGTTGCACCAAACTATCCCAATACAAAGATCTACACTGTTACGCTTTGGTAGCATCACAATTTATACAAGAAAAGTTGAGACAGGTCATGGATATTATTGTCCGAAAACAACCTATGTTAAGCACGTTTAATGAACATGTTTAGAATCTTCAAAACATCCAATTGTCTTGCAGGTTTGCCAACACCTGTACTAGTGTGTTTACACTGAAATAGTGAAGCTATAGGACCTGCGTTTCGGGCTTTACTCCCACATTCAGTTGACACGCCGTGAAAGTGAGTGAGTGAGTGAGTTTAGTTTTACGCCGCTTTAAGCAATATTCCAGCAATATCACGGCGGGGGACACCAGAAATGGGCTTAACACATTGTACCCATGTGGGGAATCGAGCTCGGGTCTTCGGCGTGACGAGCCAACGCTTTAACCACTAGGCTACCCCACCGCCCCCACGCCGTGAAAGAACGGGACATCTATTAAAATACCGTTAAACCCAACTCTCTCACTCAAATGACGTGCATTGAATACTTGTATGTCATGTTTATAAAGAAAGGATGATGAATATTAACAGTAATATAAAACCTCACTCACTCACACACGGTTAAGAACTTCGACTTCAGTCTTAAACAGTCATCACGTGTATTAAGGTGAACGTAAATATTTTTCATTGCTAAAATAATTTTGTTAGAAGTAGATAATGTATCATCACAAATAACAGAAGCGACACGCTTCAATAACGTAACAGAGCAGCGGGAGACCTATCTTATGTTAGTGTCACCATAGTTCAGCTCAGTAAACCAGTTTCCCAAGAGAATAGGTTTAATATGGCAGGTGCTAGACAAAGCCGCCATGGTTGGCTTCAAACGATGCTTTGTTCAAACATACTCGAACAATTCACTTATGTTCTGAGTTCGAGATCTACTGGACTTCAAAATCAATGATGCATACTTGAGATATGTGCACTTAGAAACTTTAGAAGGATGTTCGATGTTATGGTGAGTGAGTGAATTCAGTTTTACGCCGCACTCAGCATTGTTACAGCTATATGGCGTCGGTCTGTTAATAATCGAGTCTGGTCCAGACAATCCAGTGATCAACAGCATGAGCATCGATCTACACAATTGGAATACGATGACCTGCTTCAACCAAGTCAGCGAGCCTGATCACCCGATCCCGTTAATCGCTCTTACGATAAGCATGGGTTACTAAAGATCGATTCTAACCTGGATCTTCACGGGTTACGATGTTATGGTGAATGTGTTACATCCCAGGTGATACAATTTGTCTTAAAGCAACGCCATGTTTTGTTACGTGTATAGGCAAACAGTACAAAGGAGTCTTCCAGTTCCTTCCGGAGCATACACGTGGTACATTATCATCATTCAGTGTAGAAAATATGTAACATTTATCAAACTGAAATAACATTGAATGCGGCGTTAATCAACCCAATACGCACATCTGGACAATGATGACCCGATTTCATCTGAAGTCCAATCCAGAAAGCATTCCACTTTATAGAAAAACCCACCTGAGATCCTCTGCATATACATGGGAAATGAAGGTTTGTGAAGTGCACGTTAGTTTGTCTAGGTTTTCGTGTGTTGTATTGTTATGTTTCAACGCCAGCTGTATGGCAACGGTCTACGGTCTGCTTGCAAAAGACAAAGCAGTGATTGATGTTATGATCAACGATCCACGCCATAGACCATAACTTGATGCCTTTACACGTCTCCCAAAACAAGGATTACCACCCCAGCCCGGAATCAAAAAGGGTCCTTACACCCAGTACGAATGAAAGCAATAAATAGTAAATATCACATTCTATCAATTCATACTACAATATACTCATGGAAACAAATAAGGGAACACATGAAATTACAACTGTTCCTTTATTCTTTCCAGGGTTTTTCACAAGGTGTGTATTGCACTGTGAAATTCTGGAAATAAATAAAGGAACACTTGTACTTTCATGTGTTCCCTTATTCGTTTCTATGAGTATACTTTGTGTTCAAAATAACATTGTAATTAATACTTGACCCTTGATGGCGGTATTTAATACCTGATCACTTGTAATTCACAACTTGATAAAAATAAGGTCCATTCCTTTCTTTAGTGTCATATGTTCCAAAATAGTGTTTATGTTTTGGAAATTGAACTTGACACATTAATATCATATTGACAACTATCAAACTCCTAGTTGAAACGTTCCACCAGATGGTCGCATCTGCTTGGACATATCATACAATGCCAAGATACAGATCAAACAGTTTACAGAGTGCACTAATACGTCTTGTCACGAAACAGTTACTTGTGTCTCTTAATAATAGATTTCGGGTTCTATGTGTCATCATGCGTGTGTTCATCCAACCAAATGTGCTTTCGTCAGAATCTTTATACTAGTTCTTACGATTGCCTTCTGCAAAATATAGGAATACAGGTCTATATGTTTGCTTTACACATTACAAGTGCAGATATATTCAGGCGCATTATCAAATTGATAATGCGCCTGAATAATAAATATCAAACAATTCATAAAACTATGACTTCAGATGCACGGCATGGCTATGTCCGGTTTCATATAGATTTAAACATGTTGACATATACTACTCAAAATATCCTAAGGGTCATGTTTTGATGACATTAAAAATCATCCAATAGTTAATGATGGAAAAACTTACTACACAATGATTGGGTAACCCCTACAGTACTTCAGTTTCTTGATGAGTGAGTGAGTGAGTGAGTTAAAATTTAACGTCACCTCGGCAATATTTCAGCCATATAGTGACGAGAAAAGTTTCATGATGAACGGACAGAAGTATGCAGCCATGGGTACATCAATCTACGCAATTGGGATACTATGACTGAGAGCCTGACCACCGATCCCGTTAGTCGCCTCTTACGACAATCATGGGTTACTGAAGATCAGTTCTAACCCGGATCTTCACGGGTTGGACAGACGAGGACTGTGCTCCAGTACATTTCATGGATGAATCGAGATCGCGCTCAAGCCAGGCATAGACAAGAAGAAAGATTTACAAAATTCCAACATAGCCGACCACCATGGAGCAGGCTCAATCATGACTTGTAGTGAGGTCAGAACAGCTGGAAGAACCGACCTCCATGTCCTACAAGTGTGGGTTACAGGGATGACATTCTGTATGTGTACGTGAGGTGCTATCGGCCCGGACCATATCCACATGCACGACATCGCGCGGCTAAGTTCGTTGATGCCAACTTAGAGCAGGAAACCATTGTCTGCACAGAGTGGACTGCCTTGTCACTGGACCTCAACCCAACAGAACACATTGGAAACGACATCGCCTTCTTTGGACGCTCTGTACTTCCGGCAACTCTACAGGAACTCGGCAATACTCTGGTGAGTGGAACAGTCTTACCTTGGCAACCATCCCGATACTTTTAGGGAGCATGAGATGATGGTGCCAGGTGTGGTCGCATTTTTTGGCTCATGCTTTTTGTGTTCATTAAACATTTTCAATATGTTCAACAGATGCATACGAATTTCCGTATTACGTTTTACAGTCACTGGGGTAATCCTTAGCAAACTTGTTGGCGGTATTATAGTTGTTAAACTCTTCGTTGTCGAGGTTTAAGATATTGTACATGAAGAAGTTCTGCTAGTCAGCGTATGGTTGGTATAGTGCCAATGGCACTTAACGTGGTTCACTCTTAGTTTTCACTCTCCAACTCACTCCACGATCTCTCGCACACATACTCTCTCAATCGCTCAGAAAGAACACACACTATGTTCTTTAGAGAAAGCATATCGTAGAAAAGCTCATGTTTTGGGTGAACATATACTTACCTTGAATTCAGTTGTGCAGGGCTAGCCAAAAAGTGGAAGTCCAATGTCCGCTGTCCAGTCCACGTCCAGTAAGCTGAACCATCCAGGCCAACAGAACCAATGTTGTATTAGTTCCAACTCTACCTTCAGGCACCGCTCTGACTACTGCCACTAATGTGGGGCTGGTCTCACCTGAGCGTCTGCAATGACAGGTGAAGCTGATCACCTAATTAGCTTACTGGAGAAGATCGATACGGCTTCTCTATCCTGTGCACCCACCACTACGCTCTGGGGGGTAATGTCGGGAGTGATCCTGTGACAGGTTGTATAGGTATTGTCATGTGAAAGGTAGACTAGTTATAGTTGCCATTTGGCCATCAATGACAGTTCTATATGTATCATCAAAAACAACTGTATACGTAGTTGTCAGGTATGTCATCCATCCATCCATCCATCCATCCATCCATCCATCTATCCATCCATCCATCCATCCATCCATCCATCCATCCATCCACCCATCCATCCATCCATCCATTCATTCATTCATTCATTCATTCATTCATTCATGTTATATTTTTATGGACGTATTTATTTATGACAATCCTGTGAATGCATCATTTCAATGATCCACGTCCTTGTGAAACACTCATTCAACCAATTCACCTCTTCAGACCATCATATGTTGCTGGGTGCCTATCGTACCCGGGAGTCCCAACGGACGGGAAGAGATAGGTCCGTTATAATTGATAAGAACCCCTCTTTAATGCCCTCTTTCTCGCACACGGTACATATAAGAAACGTATATATTTCAACATTGTAAGAGTATATAATTATTAAACTAGAAAATATTGTCTTTTTAACCTTTTTGACATGGCTGTCGTATACAACCTGGCAGAACACTTTCATGTTATTGTGATAATCAAATGAATTATTTAACAAGCCTCGTTATTAAGAAAACGACAATGACACAAAGACATGGTTGACAAACGAGAGACATGAAGCGTTACAGAGCTTTTTTCTAATCAGAGGTCAGATCAGTCCACATGTTGCTAGCAGTACTAGTGTAAGTTTGCTTTAACGTCGATTTGAACAGTATTTTAGTTAGATCATGTTTGTTTGCTTTTTCTTATTGTTTGATAACAAACACATCAGTATTGCCACTGTATAACAACTGCCGTAACAATAACCGTAACAGACAATCCAGGTTCTGATATTAGGAACAACGATCCGCGCCGTTTGAGTGATTGAGTTAAGTTTTACGCCGCTTTTAGCAATATTCCAGCAATATCAAGGCTGGGGACACCAGAAATGGGTTTCACACATTGTACCCATGTGGGGAATCGAACCCGGGTCTTCAGGCGTGACGAGCGAACGCTTTAACCACTAGGCTACCCCACCGCCCCACCGAGCGTAACCACCCGATCCACTTGGTCTGCATCTTATCACCTGCAGAGGATGGTGGGAACGTATTTTATCCGGGAGACCTTTCTCAAGCTACATGTCACATTTCATGCCCGACAACTGATGTGAGTTGTGTCTATCGTGGCTTGAATTCCCGTCCTATCAAGGAGTGTCAGTTTGATCCGGAAGGAAAACCCTAACTGATGCAGGTCTTATGGGTTGGGGTGTTATAGTGCTGAAGCTCCTCGCCAGTAGTCAAGGCGAGGCGGGTACTGGAACTAACAACCATAGGTGTCTTGTTGTAATGAGGGACTGAACTCTGCAAAGCCCAGTGCTGCGCCTTAGACCACTGGGCCACCTGTTCCCCTTTTTGTTAAAGGACAGGGTACAATTGTCGTCATAGAGGATGTTAGTTTTTATATACAGTACGTCGCGGTGAGATATCCTTTTCCAGGAACGTACGCAAGTCACGAACAGGTTACGATTGCTCACAAAGGTATAATGTGTCAATCTCCCACCTTTTGAAAATGACTCAGCACAGATACAACACAATGTGTCTATATGAAACATATCAACACTAGATACAGCACAATGTGACTGATTAAAACATGTTAACTTTCACTACATACCGTGTAACATGCCAACAAGCTACACAACACAGCGTGTCTACATGTAACATGCCAACACTTTATACAACACACACAACATGCCAATGTGTCTACATGTAACATGCCAACACTTTATACAACACAATGTGTCTACATGTAACATGCCAACACTATATACAACACAATGTGTCTACATGTAACATGCCAACACTATATACAACACAATGTGTCTACATGTAACATGCCAACACTATATACAACACAATGTGTCTACATGTAACATGCCAACACTATATACAACACAATGTGTCTACATGTAACATGCCAACACAACATATACAACACAATGTGTCTACTACATACAACATGCCAACACTATATACAACACAATGTCTAACATGCCAACACATGCCAACACTTTATACAACACATGTGTCTACATGTAACATGCCAACACTATATACAACACAATGTGTCTACATGTAACACTGTATACAAACATGTAACATGCCAACACTGTATACAACACAATGTGTCTACATGTAACATGCCAACACTGTATACAACACAATGTGTCTACATGTAACATGTCAACACTATATACAACACAATGTGTCTACATGTAACATGCCAACAAAATACAACACAATGTGTCTACATGTAACATGCCAACACTATATACAATACAATGTGTCTACATGTAACATGCCAACACTATATACAACACAATGTGTCTACATGTAACATGCCAACACTATATACAACACAATGTGTCTACATGTAACATGCCAACACTATATACAACACAATGCCAACACTTTATACAACACAATGTGTCTACATGTCTATATACATGTAACATGCTATATACAAACACTATATACACTTTATATACAACACAATGTGTCTACATGTAACATGCCAACACTATATACAACACAATGTGTCTACATGTAACATACCAACACTTTATACAACACAATGTGTCTACATGTAACATGCCAACACTATATACAATACAATGTGTCTACATGTAACATGCCAACACTTTATACAACACAATGTGTCTACATGTAACATGTCAACACTGAATGCTGTCAACCTGTGATGTGTCAACGTTGGATACATTACAATGCGATTGAACAGTGTGATTGGACCTAATGTATCATCTTCCGCCATGACAATGATACCTGATCGTTACCATTTGTCGATATGGCTCTTCCGGCAATCACGCATAAAATAGGAGAGAAGAGAACACCCAGTTATAAGATTATAACCAGGGTACGTAAAATCCATTGCCACTAAAACAAAGTAATTCCACTAAGAGAATAAACGTGGCAGGCCATTGTACAGGATCATATTCCAATCATGGAATTAGTCGTGTCCCTCCAGGGGCAATACGAGATATCTATAACGACCAACTTATTGATTCCTGAAAGTCGTAAACAGTCAGTGACGGAGAGTTATCAACGTGTTGATATCCGCCAGCATGAACAATGGGTGTTATGTCGGAACGGACTCAGTAAGTCTGATTTTTACACCCAAGCAGAATATATCATAGTATAGAACGCCAAAGCCAGAGAATAACCAGTCTTGATCCGATTTGATTGGATGCAACGTGTGAAAACGTCAACGTCAGTCTACATAATTTGCCGAAACAGACCTTCTTCGACTGGCATGTTTAGGAGTTGGAGAATCAGATAAGGACAAAACTTTATGGATGAACAACTTCTTTATTCGGATGATGCGACGTTTCGATACAGATTCTTGTATCGCTGTCAAGCAAGTCGTAAAAGGTAAAATGGTGGTGAAAATTATATGACGTGATGATATGACAGGAGTAACTACCCTAAATGTTATGGTCACCTCTCCCCATTGAGATTATTTTAAAACTACATTAGTCCTGGATTAGTTTGCCGTAAATAGGTTTTTCGATGGGCGTGGTAGCCATATTGTAAATGGTATTTGAATATCTCGAAGCTATTCTTGAAGGCGTCACGGTGACGACTGGTGGAAACAAGCCTCTGTATTATTTATTCAGAGAAGTTCACGGACATGACATTAGCTAACGGCTATCAGGGGAGCTGAAATAGATTTACTGATATAAGTTTAATTTACTGATGCAGTTATTTTGAGTAATTAAAAACCTTTTACGAGGTGTCCGTAGGGCGAAAACAAATGCCATATAAGGACAATGGGATATATATCGAGATAAACCTAGTTCGGGAATATATATTGCAGGTCGACAGTACTTTCGATGCAGGACACGTGAATTGTTCCATTGAGTCTATTTAAATTCTGTCGGTTTCATTTCATCATCGTCGGGTTAAAGGAGTTCTAGTTTCACGGTAACGCGTTGTCCATGTTGATGCAACCTTAAAAAATGAACATTCAATATGTCCTTGCAAGCAGCCGTTCATGTACCAACACAACGCAAACTCCAATCAACGTGAAGAGATCCTTAGCCGTGCTGTAAACATTAATCAGTGTCACAGACTGTTATTGACCATATCACAAATAGAGTAATCTCCATATTCTCATTTATCACCTTCAGTAATTGTCCGAAACCGAAATAACAAGAGCTCTTATGCACCGCTGAGAGAGCCAGTAAACCATGTTTAGAAGGGCGAGAGTCATATGAACACAAAGTGACAGAATAGATTGATCAGTGGCGTTTTGCTTCTACAATCACGGCCATGCAGACTGGGTCACAGAAACGGATATAACGCCGACGGCGTCAGGAATGGTTCATATGACACGTTCCCAGCGTTAGGGGAACTTTCCATAATTTTCTTTGTTTATCCTCGCACTCTTTGCAATATTCCAGCTTTTTGGTGGCTGCTTGTAATACCTGCGTTTAGATACGGCATCCAGTGAGTGACATCATGAGCAACAGTCAATGAACCTGACCACCAGATCCATATTGGACGCTTCTTACGACCAGTGTAGGTGCCTTTGGGCCTATTCTAGATAGATAGAAACGTCAGTCAGCATGCTAAATCGTAATACGTATATAGTAAGATGATCTGTAAACGTTCAGGTACGCTTCCGAGGAATACAGCTGGTCATTTTTGTATTTAAGAAAATAAATAATTGGACACCCATTTATCGTACTCCTAAATATAAAGAGTCCTATGAGCCTAACTCCGTCACTGAACTTTATTGGGTCCACACAGTGGCATGAACATACAGCATTCAGTCACAATGCAATGTGACAATGTGACAATGTGACAATGTGACAGTCTAAGTCCAGAACCATGGCATCAGGATTGCCACATATCAAAGCTTTTTCACAGCAGAATATAATGCCGTTTCAGCAGTCCTCAAATATTTTATTCAACGAGTCTAAAGTTGGTGATGTTTTCTGACAATCCCTCGGGTATTCGGGTTATTACAGTTACTGTCACACTATGTACTTAGTATTCATGACACCCCAGAATTCTTTGTTGGTTACCAAATCATACTGAAAATAACAGCGACAAAAACCCTTTCGAATATACAGAACAAATCCCTGCTGAAATCAGTGTCAGTTGTACAAATCCAACTATATAATGAGTATTTAACGCCACACACAATGTCATAGCTGTATGACAGCTGTAAATAATCTAATCTGGCCCAGACAAGCCAGTGATATCCATGATGCGATACTAGGACAGAGCATGTGTTTGTGAGTCTCAAATAATGATACAGGTGAAGATCCGGGTTAGAATTGATCTTCAGTAGCACATGCTTCTCGCGAGAGGCGACAAACGGGATCGCGTAGTCAGGCTCGCTGACTTGGTTGACACATGTCTTCGGTTCCCAAGTGCGTAGGTCCATGCTCATGCATACCTTCATGTTTTCTTACTTAATCACTGACCCGTGAAGATCCGGGGTAGAATTGGTCTTCAGCAACCCATGCTTGCCACAAAAGGCGACTATGCTTGTCGTAAGAGGCGACTAACGGGATCGGGTGGTCAGGCTCGCTGACTTGGTTGACATATGTCATCGGTTCCCAATTGCGTAGATCGATGCTCATGCTGTTGATCACTGGATTGCCTGGTCCAGACTCGATTATTTACAGACCGCCGCCATATAGCTGGAATATTGCTGAGTGCGGCGTAAAACTAAACTAACCTCACTCACTCAAATATTGATACCAGCTGTCGCATCCTGCAACACCGGTGGCACGCGTCATAAGCATACGCAAAGACGGGTCAGTTGTTCACATGAACACATCGGGAACGTATGGTATAAGTCAGAATTGAGAGTTGCATCGGGCATTATTTTGTCATTGACGCACACAATTCTGACATGTCCTTCTATATGTCTTCCATACAACTTTGAGAAACCACGAACATGTTCGATTGTACCTAAAAAATAGACATTAACAAAAGGATGGAGCACGACATGGAGGAAGGATGTTATGGTAAGTTGTGCCTATTAGGCGGAAGTTGTTGAAATCATCCCCTTTGTCCTTCTAGTCTAAGACAGGTTTTCAAAGGTGTGGTTGCCTTCAGAAATCTACTGTAAACAGACTGGATGTTTGTTGGTTTGTTGTTTAACTCCGCAGTCAGCAATGTTACAGCTATATGTCAGCAGAGGTCTGTAAATAATCTGGACCATACAATCCAGTGATCAAAAACATGAACATCGATCTACGCAATTGGGATACGAACACATGTATCAACAATGTCAGCGAGCCTGACCTCCCGATCCCGTTAGTCGCCTACAAGCATGGTTTGCAGAAGACCAATTCTACCTGGATCTTCACCGGTGCTATAAAAAGAGTCAGACAATCCAGTGGATTAATAGATAAATATTAATAATATTTTACGTGGTGAAATCTAACTTTGATTGAGGAGGGGGTGGTTCCGTCGTCACATCCCTTTCCTTTTATATAGTAATAGGGTAGGGTCTATATACCTATATGTCTTTCTAACGCTGTTTCTAAGCGAGACACGCCCTAATGCACACATGGGTATTTATTGGTATTCATTGGAAGGTGAGCATCCACCAATATGAATAACTAGATTATTCTGCTATGTACACATTTTGAAATTTTGACACTTTGGAAATTTTCATGTCTTCAGTTTGAAATGTAATGTCAAGCTCTACCTTCAAAGGTGTTAATAATGCGTGCAATGTCCACTGAGGGTGTGATACTGTGTGAGACCACAACTTTCAAGTATTTCTGTTCCTGTTGCTCTAGTATGCGTAGAATAAGTATTTGCCTTCATTTTTGGCTGAAAATTGCCGACACATACAGGGATGATGCAAGTTGCTGGGTAACTAAGCATGTATCAGAAGTGCTATAAGTCGCCATGGTCCCTAGAATGATTTGGTTGCTGGGGATTTATAGCCCCGTAGTGAGCATGGTTTTACATCGCATTTAGCTATATTGCAGCAATATCACGGCGGGACACCAGAAAAGGGCTTCACACATTGTACCCTTCTGGGGAATCGAACCCGGGTCCTTGGCGTGACGAGCGAACGCTTTAGCCACTAGGCTACCCTAACGCCCCAACAGAGAAAGTAGAGTAGCTCTGTGTAGAACTGTGAAATTTCAATTCCGACTTCGCTGACAAATATTTGTTCATTGTTGTACTAAAATACAGTTCACATATCCCAACTAAAAATTATTTTTCAGATGTAACACGTATATCTGATCGAATGTGAATTCATTTAATAGCGAACTGTAATAAAAATGGGCGTAGTGTCAGCATGGTGATGATTTCTCAAGGGACGACCTTGTATACGTTGGGTGGGCCGGATTGAGAGAAGTAGATCGATTTGCTGATTGAGCGATCAATAACCAATTGATACTAATGTCACAATGATGATAGGAAGCAGTAGACCGCTGCAGTGTTCATCACTACTGTTTGAAACAAACGTTTCCTCGATCGAAGTGCCGCGCAACAGCCGCTATCGTGGCGATGTTAAATCTACTGGTATTGCAAAATCGTTGACTTAATTAGGTCGGTCATCTGTATAGAGGCGCGTTGTAGATTTCGTCAAGAAGTGTGACATGGGTAAAGACACCTGATTAGAAATCGTTCTAAGATTTCAAGAATAGGCTAAGGTTTTCGATTAGGTACTAAACCAAAATGTTCAGCAAATTGTAATAATATTTGTAGTAATATTTGTAGCATTAATGCATCGGAATCAGGCAAGAGTGAGTGAGTGAGTTTAGTTTTACGCCGCTCTCAGCAATATTCCAGATATATGGTGGCGGTCTGCAAATAATCTAGTATGGACCAGACAATCCAGTGATCAACAGCATGAGCATCGATCTGCGCAATGGGAACCGATGACATGTGTCAACCAAGTCAGCGAGCCTGACCACCGGATCCCGTTGGTCGCCTCTTACGACAAGCAGGGGTTACTGAAGATCAATTCTAACCCGGACCTTCACGGGTAGAAACAGGCAAGACTTTGCAAATCCAAACTCATATCCTAGCGAGAAACCTGTCTTTGTTGCTGGATACAAAAATAGGTTTTAGTACGATTAGCTGGGATCACAGCTGTATGTCAACGTCTGATGTACGTATTACGACCCGTTACTCTTATCCGTTACTCTTATCCGTTACTCTAGTTCCGTGATCTTGTTCGGTTGCGAAATGGGAACTGGGCCTCGATCCATAAACCGTTCGTAACATTACGACCTGTCGTAATTCTATAGCTTATCCTAGGCTTACGAATGACGTAGCGCTACGTATACTGAGTGGATCGGTGCCCTGGATTCTCTGAAGATCACTGGTTAAACGAGCTGGGCCGGGGTTGTTTATCTTGTCTAAATAAATATACATGCTGTTGGTTAATGAATGGAGTGACCACTGGGCGGACAATATATCACCCTAATAAGGATGAGTAATGAGGCTCTCGTTATTGATCACAAGATCAGTTTTCCCATTACTGCAAATTTCCGCCCATACCATATCGCTTCGATTCGTCAGACTCCACTGCGAAAAAAGCCACCGTTGATGAATCCGTGCCCGTGCGAGTGGAGCAGCTAAATGGCGTTGAGTTAACGATACAGGAGTCATTGAATGCCGTTGGTATGAGTGAGTGAGTTTACTTTTACACCGCACTCAGCAATATTCCAGCTATATGGTGGCGGTCTGTAAATAATCGAGTCTGGACCAGACAATCCAGTGATCAACAGCATAAGTATTGATCTACGCGATTGTGTTGGCATGAAGACGAGTGCAACAGTTTGAGGGATAACTGTGATGTCTGTGACTTGCTGTAATTCCTTTGCTTAACGTGGTGAGTTTCCAAGCCTATGACGTTGTGAGAACGTCCCCAGCCTCATCACGTTGGCTAGTCGCACGCGGCGCGGCTTGTGGTCGATGCCGATGGTGGCTGCTGGCTGTACAGATAGTCGTAAGTGTATGAGGTGAGGTGAGGTGAAATTGGGTTTTACGTCGTGCTGGAGAATATTTCGCTCATAGGATGACGTGCATGCGTGTGTATGTTTATGTGCGGCTGCTTGTACTAGCCCAGACTTATGCTGGTTTTATAGTGCTAGCCCACTGAGATACCATGCCGCAGTGAAGCATGAATACCCCACTCAGACACATTATACTGACTCCGAGCCGACCAGTCGAGCGCCAGACAGGGACCAACAAGTACCAAATTTTAACGTCTTTTGGTATGACGCGGTCGGGGATCGAACCCGCGACCTTCCACTCTCCGGGCGGACGCTCTAACCACTACACCACGGAGGCGGTCGTAAGTGTATGAGCGTGATTATTGGTTTGTACAGTGTTCCAAATATAACACGATGTAACAGCTCCACGTGGGAAGAAAATCCTTAGTAATGCAAACCTTATCATGCATCATTCCATAACGTGCAAGCTGATCCGTAAACGCTGTGTTTTAACTCAAAGGATTTATGACAATATACTTTCCATAAATCCGAATTATTCGACATGTTACCTACATTTTAAGCAACCCTAAAATATAACAGGATATATTTTTTTGCAAATGAGCTTGTCGACCTGCCAAAGAATAAAATGATGATCCAACGTTACTTCGGGTAACCACACACATATATTACGAGATTTTACCACAACGCTAAATAAGAGTCAATATCGAATGTCAAAATGTCACTAGCATGGCACCATCATTCACAGAAAGTTCACATGTCTCTGGTCCCATCGAACATACTGGCTCTGGTCTACTGGAAAGGTCATGTTCCGATTGCTACTACGTTTGCACTGAACGCTGCTCACTGTGTGCCAGGCCACAACAAAGTCAATGTCTGAACACACTGCCTTGTCTGATCGCATCGCATTATACTTTTCTTGGTCGTCGGGAAGTAAAGGATGAAATGTTCTGCACACTGCGAGCGTGGTCACTGGACTGTCTGAAGATATACCCTGATGCTTTCGTGTGGAAATGTGGACGTTTGCAGTGTTTACCTGCAATGATGAGCCCTCGTGGTCTGTGTGATGCCCAGAATACAATCTCGTACGATAGCGTGTGTCAGTAACACAAGTGAGTAGCCAAAGGATCGATGTGGCGTGGACCAGATGACAGCGGGGAAGGACCTTCAATGTTCTCCCGTCGAAAGGGGTCCGGCCACTAATGTACAACACTTGAAAAGAGTGTTAAACCACGACCAACATTGAATTGAACAAGTATTAATAATGAATTGCGTGACAAGATATTAATTCAGTTTTGAAAGGTGACACGCCCAAGCAAACTTCAATCTGTGTACAATGGCGTATAAAACATAGACTGTTTCCGGAACCCATGCAACAGGGCAATAAGTACAAATGAAATGCGTATAAACCATCTGTTTCCGGAAATGCAACAGGGCATTAATAAGTACATAAACCATAGACTGTTTCCGGAACCCATGCAACTGGGCATTAATAAGTACAAATGAAATGGCGTATAAACCATAGACTGTTTCCGGAACCCATGCAACAGGGCATTAATAAGTACAAATGAAATGGCGTATAAACCATAGACTGTTTCCGGAACCCATGCAACAGGGTAAGTACAAAAAAATGGCGTATAAACCATAGACTGTTTCCGGAACCCATGCAACAGGGCATTAATAAGTACAAATGAAATGGCGTATAAACCATAGACTGTTTCCGGAACCCATGCAACAGGGCATTAATAAGTACAAAAAGTACAAATGAAATGGCGTATAAACCATAGACTGTTTCCGGAACCCATGCAACAGGGCATTAATAAGTACAAATGAAATGGCGTAGAAACCATAGACTGTTTCCGGAACCCATGCAACAGGGCATTAATAAGTACAAATGAAATGGCGTATAAACCATAGACTGTTTCTGTAATCGTATAATGGTATATGATCTTACAACATTCAGTTAATGCTTTGCAGTTTAGAACACACAAAAACGAACCACATAGATAAATATGTGATGGACTAAGAGTATACATTGAAACACAGATAAGAATGTATCCAAGCAAGTAACACTGAAGAGAAGCAACAGTAGCATTAATTTCAATTAGGAGGTTTCAAATGAAATATTCCCGTGCTTCAAATACTCAATAACACCCGGAAATTGGCCAACACATGATGTTTATCGACATTTACACAAAAGTAAACCAAAAGGCCCACATGGGTTTTACTGTCTGCACTCATTGACATCGAGTAAGGGTATAGCAGTGAAGTGTCATCAGCCGGCCGTTTCAGCTATCTCCCATGGTAGCATCTGGGAACTGCTCATTTGTGACGTCATTCCGATTTTACGTCACAATATGATTTAAATTACGTCACCACTGCTGACAACGCAACAATACAATGGTGTGTTCGATATTTGTACATGTCAATACGCAGTGAATAGTCTTGCAATTTCCGGGAATCGAATACCATTCGATCATGTTTTTCAACCAATCAGATTGAAGAACACGGTGACTGTACAGGTATTGTCTCTACAGGAAGGTTATATAATATTGTTGTAAGAATGAGTATTAAGATATGACTGAACGTTCTCAATGTGACTCGTTAATTATAGAGGAGGGAAAAACATTATGACATTAAAACATTGAACACACTTTTACTATAAGTTTAGAACATGGAGTATTTAACGGATACTATCACTTTTCAAATTCTAAACCATTATATAGTTGCAAATGGTCAATGTGCACAACTGGCAAGTGTTTATAACGCTGACAGATGACTGGTCGTTAATGGGTTGTTGAACTCCATCACAGAATAAAACATGACATGTAGAAAATTAATTAACATTAGGGACAAAGGTAATGTCTCATTTGTCTTCACGTGCCAGATTGCAAAGACTGAAAGGATAAGGTAGCTTTGACATGATGGGCAGGATGCTGCCGGCGATATGGATTATGTCAGAGGTAACGGGAAAGCTGCTCCACAATGGCGGAGGACCATAAATCACCTGATCTGTCATAGAAGAAAAAAACGCTTTAAATTGAAAAACAACTGCCATAATCGTTCCAGACATATATAGAGAATGTGGCGGGCTGTGAATTTGAGAATAAAAGGTATGTAGTAAGAAAGGAATTACTGTTGAATATGAAAATGGGAGAGGATATGTAGCTCATAACGTCTTGTCTCGGGGACAAGGAGTATAATCTCACGACAAGCAGGATTGGTGGAAGGGAATATATCCAACTACCATGAATTAAATTATCATACATGTACGCTTTTTCACTTTTACGCAAGGAAATAAGACAAAAATCAACTTTGTCCTTTACGGGTGTTTTCAAACACTTCATTATCAAGTAATTAATGTGATAAAAACTTAATTTAAAAGTAAAATTTTCTAAGAGAGGTTGTAAAACTTTCAAAATTCCGATGGAGTAAAAGATTAGGTAGGCATAATTTTCAAGTTGCCTTTTTCTGGCAATTAGGAATTTTCATGTTTATGTCGAATTCATCCAATTTCAACGCAGTGACAAGTAATTTTAAATATACAAATCTGACAAGCTGGGCGCAACTCAATTCGACAATTTCCAGTAATGTAATAAGTTTTATGCCACTGAGAAGAATAAGGCCTGGTTCGATTTCGAGAGCCATCGAAGGAAGCCCATTTAATCTGAATTTAATATCACACAAGGATTTCGGGTGCTTCTTGATTAAACAAAGCAAGTGCGCGTGTGAGAACCGTTTTTGGTTTGAGGCTAAGAAAAATTACTGTTTTTCGTGTTCACCAAACCTTTTTGAAAATCCCTGATAGAAAATTCAATATACTGATCTTTCGCTTCCGAAACTGCCAAATTATCAGGCAAATTCAAAACCTGAGTGACATGCGAACTTGACTGATTAATTCGTAAACCGAATGAATTAATTCGATATACATCGAGGAGTGTCGAATGAGTCTCGATGGGACAATGAGCAAAATTAAAATTGAATATCCTCTCCTAGAACAATGGACAGTGCATTCCCGATAATAATAGCCTGGATCCTTATGAGCAACGTGAAACAACGGATATTCTTCACTGAGAGTTTTTAAATCATATTTAAAGCTTTCTTTATTGTCCTAAATTGGTAGCAAAGATGGATTTAAAAGTTGATTAACTAATTGTTGAATTCCAAATACATTTCATCAATTGCTTGTCGAATTCACGATCTAGCAGATTTTTCATAGAAATGAAAATACTTTTCTCTACATCTTTTATCTGTCCAGCGATCTTACAGGTATCCCTATGATTCTTTTCAATACCGGTAAGAGCGGAAGAAATACGGTCATTGGTTTTAGCTATAAATGACGACATCTAACGAAGTTGCACTTGAACAACACGAGGAGGTGTGGTTACAAGTAGATGTGTTATGCTTTCTTCACGCAATTTAGAATCCCCTCCGCCTCCCTCTCCCCATGACCCATTCGTGCTTCAGCATTCCTTCCAGCACTTCATCGCCCTTGCCAGGCGCTACTTCCGGTCATATACATCTGTGTATGAAAAAAGCACCACCCTGTATTTTTACCAATTAATTTTGGCTGAAATGAAATTCTAAACTCTTTCCAAAATATAACCTTAATAATTTGATAGAGCAAGCATTTAACATTTCAAAACGAAAACATCATTGAAATCACTATGTACACTAAACGCCAAAAGAAACGTTACCTATCTTCAGCTGGCGTTGTGATGCGTGGACGTCCATTTCTTGGTCTGTCTAAGGTGATCCCAGTCTGTCTGAAGCCCTGAATAAGTCTTATAACCGTGATACAGTGGCATCCGTGGGCGTTGGCAACAGCATTGTATGTCGACAGCATCTGCACCATCCCAATGGCTCTTTCTCTCCCTTCAGCTGCTAAGCGTGGCATATTTCTCGTACTTGTGTATCAGGTCATGTCTAGGCTCTCTGTGAAATCGATGTAAATCACTCTTTGAATATTGCTGCGTTTTGGCGATTGATATTGCAATGTGTGAAATGGAAAAATGTTACTGGCAAGCAAAAATGTTAACAAAGATAATTGTAGATGTTCCTAAACATTTTTCCACAATACCAAAGACACATTTTACTTGTTTTCACTAATGCAAATCAGCAGAAAATGTTTTAAAAGACAGAAATCATAGCAATGATTATTTTACAATTTTACAAACTCCACAACAGTTGTTTCTTGTTTTAATAGTTGAAAAATGGTGACTTTAAATGGTTTATCATTGTCCCAAAGCAGAATTTTATTTCAACCTTTCATTTGGACATCAAAATCACTATTGCTGGTTTATTTCGGCATGGACGAATATAGGACAATTTAACTCTTCTGAAAAAGATGCATTTCACCCGAATATGAATGCATTTGAGAATTTTCTTTCGTGATTTGCATAAAGCTGTGTTGTTAAGCTTTCTTGTAAACTAAAACCTTCTAAAATATCTTTGATAGTTTGTCATTCATAAAGGTAGGAGGGTAACGTTTCTTTTGGCGCCTAGTGTACTTTAATTAGGATAATTGCCTATATTTAAAACAGGTGTTTTTCTGTCCTGAAACAAGTTACCTTATTTTGAAAAGTGAAAGTAATAATTGATTGTTGTGTGGTCTATTAATTCGTTATTTATTGTGAATGGATGAAAGTTTGTAAACTAAGATTGAAGAAAAGTTACAGTCAAACTAAAAAAAAGGAAAATTTTAAAATGCAGTAAAAGTTGCTTTACAAACAAAACAAACAGATTTTAGCTGTAATTATCAGTAACCGGCAAGGAGAAGTGTTTATTCATTACAATAAACTCAAAATCATAATAAGAAATTATTCCTAAATCCTATGTGGCCTTTTTTCAGTTTTTGTCAATTAGCAATCTGAATTGTTGGAAAAAGGTCGGAATCTCTGACATTCGATTTCTTCCTATTATGCAAAATTGAAGCTTACTTGATAAGTAAATGTCATCTTGGTACATAACAGAATTGTTGATTTTAGGCAAAACTTAATTCAATTGTGCAGTTTGAGCACGATAGGAATAGTTATTTTGGGTAAAAATATAGTCCTATCACATTTCCATCAACATATTCTTTCATAAAGAATAGAAAAGGTTATGGTATTTGTAAAACTGTCAGTGGATAAAGCTTCTTTAACTACAGGCTGATTAAATTGATGGCTATACTCTAACTTTCTGTAGCATCACATCTTATTTTCAAAATGGGGTGGTGCTTAATTAATGCACGGGTGAATAGATTCCCGGTGACATGCGATGTTTTCAAAAAACAATTCTCGTTCCAAATTGCGCAACCACAAAAATATGACTTCACTAGACTGGACCAAGTGTACTATCGCGCTTGGCTGCACAGCCGTTGTCAGATGTACACATGCTATTCATGCAACATAATAGTTTTCTGAGTCAGAGAGTCTGTCAAATATGTTTAGTCACGTTATGCCCTTTGTAACAGTGCTATCGCCATTGTCGTAAAACGTTGTTTGTCACCGGAAGTACTAAAGTCTCGCAAAGGGCCGTGACCTACTTACGGGCCATATATCTGGGGCATTTCAGCACGAAAATATGTAAATATTAGACTTGTTTTATTCATAATTGTCTATTTTTCTTTGGATGGAATTAATCATATCAGGGACATAATTATCTGTCAGTTTACTACTAGGTTAATGTTATATTTGTATTTTATGATGGGAATATATCTTTCTCAATTTGTGACTGGAGAATTGTGCAGTGAGAGGGGTATTAACATTAGACTTCATTGTTTTTTGTTCAAGTAAATATAATGAAGTATTTTATGTTTGAATTATTGTTTCCAGTTTTTATGACTGGACTTGTCTCCAGTTTTCTTTGAAAATTATTATATATATCAGTTGTGTTGTATGGTAAAAAGAAAATAATTGATATTTTATCATATCAATTGTATTCATTTATTTTCTCTTATATGCTTTTCTGTGTGTGTATGTATGTATAAAATGGGCTAGTTTGTTCCTGAAACGGGTTTAGAGTATTCCAACAGATTCTAGTTTGCACATACCAGATCCAAAAATGTTTCTGGTATTTTCCTAACGTCAATCGAATAACGAGAATAACTGAGATGTTGAGTGTGTCGATGACATTTCTCTTGACTGAGGTTGTAATGAGACAGAATGTGTTTGTGGCTGACAAACCGTCTAAGCCATTTAGCATGACCAGGAACTTCAGTCCTTTACGATTGTCATAACGTCGTCGTTTGCACGTACATGGTGGCAATTGATTGGACGCATCATATTGAGTGTGTGTAACCTGGAGTAATCTCCTGTCGGGACAGATGTTACACTAAGTGAGCTGTCACCATACAAATGTGACCATACATCTGTTGGAATAGATATCTGGTTATCCGACTGGGAGAGATCATTGTCTGAATTCGGTGTGCATTCTGGGTATGGAAAGCATGACAGAACATCTGTAATATGTTTGCCCGGTCGATAGCAACAGGTGGTAACAGAGTGCCATTTGCCCTCATTGGAACAACTGTTGAACCAGTTGAAATAGCCATAGTAAAAGATTGAAAATTTATAACAGCCTCTTGTCGTATCAACAAATCAAAGCCTAAGAGCATAGGAAATCCAAAATTTGTAACATTTTGAACACATTGTTCTATTTGAAAATCACAAATAGTGATGGGAAGTACAACTTGTCTTAATACTGGCACTAGATTTTGATTTATCCCTTTAAGTAATGAAAATAAAAATTAAGCTAACGTCATTTTAAATGCTTAATCGCTTTGAACTATTTTGGTGGTACAGTGAATGGGAATAATGTTGTTCAATCACAATACAAATTGTTGGTGAATAGTGATGAATCGAAGAAGTCAAATGTTTAGGTAATGTTCACGACATCCGTCTTGTAATATACAAACATGTATACAGGGATATAAGTATGGTAGCATCACTATCTGTATTCCAAGAGAGTGATATTACATCGGATGAACGTTTTCTTGTTATGATCGCAAGCTTGGTCTAAATTCGACTAAACAATTTCCTTGTTCATAGGAAGCATCTGATAAGAGAAGAATTACACAGAGAAGAGGAAGTACATGCATTATTGATATGTGACATTTATTCTCAACACAGGAGATAGTGTTACGGCAGCGCACCCTGACATAAAACCTTTGTAATACTTATGTCAACCATACTGACATTGCAATGGGTGTTAATTAAATTAGGTAGCAAGGTTCTAACGAATAGAAGACAAACACATTATGTTGTAACATACTGTATTGCCCTCCAATCTATCATATACTGTCCTGCATCTTTGAAGAAAGTGATGTAACTTTATCCATGGTTACCATGGTCAGTGAGAAATGGGGGCGGTGGGTTAGCTTAGTGGTTAAAGCGTTCGCTCGTCACGCGCCAGACCCGGGTTCGATTCCCCACATGGGTACAATGTGTGAAGCCTATTGCTGGTGTCCCTAGCCGCGATATTGCTAGAATATTGCTAAGAGCGGCGTACAACCATACTCACTCGCTCAGTAAGAAACGAATCATGGATCAATGAAAGAAATGTTTTCCTAAGTTGTCGTGTGCGATGTGAAGAAACTCTTGCGGGGCCTCAGATTATTACTGGATCATTCGTGCGCCCGATGGCGACTGAACGTATGAGAAATATCAATCACATCATAACACGATTAAAAATTAGCATGTGTCTTGATTCCGCCCGATGTGGCAGTCGATAATTTACTATTGTGTATTTCTTATACTGTGAACATATGGCACGGATACCGATGACAATGCCTAACTGGTAACTGACAGTTCAGAGGTCATTACCGCTCTCACGAGAATAGGAATTGAATCGGGCTTCTAAAGGCTGCGAGTTCTACGTCTTTGTTCAGTACCCTAAAAGGATGATAACTACAAATATTGTTTAACGATATCTTAATGACATCGGACATATTTTATGAATATTCCAACGCGTGTTTTGCTCAACAGAGGGTAAGCGCTGTACAGATGTAATTTTCTCCCTCCACAGTAAATACTGTGATTTCACCCTAACACAAGAAGCATGCTTCAGAAACGCTTTTAGACCTTTCGATTAAATCTAGAACTAAAATCGAACTGTTGTTACGAAGAGCTTCAGGAGCATTATGCTTAGAGTATTCATTTATGACACTCGTCAAAATGGTCGATATCTTCACCGAGCTGCATAACCACAATACCTAAAGTATTCATATACGACACTCAACAAAATGGTCGATATCTTCACCCAGCTGCATAACAACAATACTTCAAATATTCATATACGACACTCAACAAAATAGTCGATATCTTCACCGAGCTGCATAACCACAATACCTAAAGTATTCATATACGACACTCAACAAAATAGTCGATATCTTCACCCAGCTGCATAACCACAATACCTAAAGTATTCATATACGACGACGACTCAACAAAATGGTCGATATCTTCACCCAGCTGCATAACCACAATACCTAAAGTATTCATATACGACACTCAACAAAATATTCATATCTTACGACACTCAACAAAATAGTCGATATCTTCATTGAGCTGCATAACCACAATACCTAAAGTATTCATATACGACACTCTTCAACAAAATAGTCGATATCTTCATTGAGCTTCATAACCACAATACCTAAAGTATTCATATACGACACTCAACAAAATAGTCGATATCTTCACCCAGCTGCATAACAACAATACTTCAAATATTCATATACGACACTCAACAAAATAGTCGATATCTTCATTGAGCTGCATAACCACAATACCTAAAGTATTCATATACGACACTCAACAAAATGGTCGATGTCTTCATTGAGCTGCATAACAACAATACTTAAAGTATTCATATACGACACTCAACAAAATGGTCGATATCTTCACCAGCTGCATAACAACAATACTTCAAATATTCATATACGACACTCAACAAAATAGTCGATATCTTCATTGAGCTGCATAACCACAATACCTAAAGTATTCATATACGACACTCAACAAAATGGTCGATATCTTCATTGAGCTTCATAACCACCAATACAACTACTTCAAATATTCATATACGACACTCAACAAAATATTCACCGGAGCTGCAAAACCATACATATACGACACTCAACAAAATGGTCGATATCTTCATTGAGCTTCATAACATACAATACTCAACAAGATGGTCGATATCAAATATTCATATACGACACTCAACAAAATGGTCGATGTCTTCATTGAGCTGCATAACCACAATACTAAAGTATTCATATACGACACTCAACAAAATGGTCGAATCTTCACCGAGCTGCATAACAACAATATCTAAAGTATTCATATACGACGACCATTGAGCTTCTAACAACAACAAAATCAACAAAGTCGATATCATTTATGACACCCAACAAAATGGTGATATCTTCATTGAGCTTCATAGCAACAATACTTAAAGCATTCATTTATGACCCTCAACAAAAGGTCGATATCTTCATTGAGCTTCATAGCAACAATACTTAAAGCATTCATTGATGACACTCAACAAAATGGTCGATGTCTTCATAATTACCTTTAGTGTCTTCTGGCGTGACGTTACGTGTCCACCTCCAAACTGATTAACGAAGAAATACACAACAGAATTCAGTGTGAGAGCAACATGTAAGAGCGACATGTTAAAATATTTTACAATCAATAATCGCATTATAAAACTAACTATAACCACAAATGAATAATAAATTAATGCTAAGAAATTACAAGAGCAGTATAAAATACAGTAGCGGTGGTTATAGCAAAACGTCAGTTATGAAATATACTTACCACTGGTCCAGATGTAATGTGAAATGATCTGGTCCAGATGTAATGTGAAATGAGAACTGAGACTACGACCGTCTGAAACTGCGTCCACACAGCTACTAATATGTAGTAATACATTCCTGACAACTAGTAACTGATTAATACAATATTATTCACTTCTACTGAGTCTTAACAGAAACAATGCTATACAATCACAACATTTTAAACAATAAAGTTCACCGTTATTTAACAATGATAGCGACAAACCGAAATTCAATATTTTTCAGTCTGAACTCAAGTTTAATATTTGATAGCGACAAACCGAAATTTAATAGTTTTTCAGTCTGAACTCGAGTTTAATATTTGATATTACGGCGGGGGACACCAGAAATGGGTTTCACACATTGTGCCCACTTTCGAACCCGGGTCTTCGGCGTCTATTTAAGTGAGTTGGTGGCAGTTGGATACGAACTGGGTAGGTTGTTAATTATTCTATCTGAGCTGGCTGTAGTGATAGTTGTAGCGTGGCAGCATCTCATTTACACCGTGTTCCTGTGTATCTCACTGGCGATAAGCCAAACGCGCGGTCATAATGATGATGCATGTCCTTCTAGATATCACAGAAGCCATTTTTCATTGCTATTGCTGTTTACACATGCAGTAATAGTCCATATTTATTACTGTACAATATGATTCACAAACTAATTTATACTTTCTTTTCTTTTAACGTGTATGTTTGGACCTAAGTAGCTGATGCTAAATGACCTACATGACTGCATGATCAACTGTCTGAAAGAAAAAAATAATGCACGAGGGGCTATCAAAATGTGGTGAGCCTCACCAAGAAAATGATACAAACGCAACTGTTTTTTATGTTTTATTTTTCAATATATTATCTGTCAACCCCAAGCAAATTGGTTTTGCTATGTTCCAACCTCACGAACACCATTTTGTTTGACTTATCTTGGTACCCCCAAAAACGCAAAATCTGTAATAAATGCATCACAAACTTAAGGAAACAAAATATGCAAGAAACATTTTGTTTGTTTGAGAATCAAACTTAGACATATATTAATGTGCATAAAAAGCAATTTGAAACTACGATTGCTTGTTAAAGTGACTTCATGTTTACTGAAAGAGCTTGTTTTGGAGACATTACCCACCCCCTTTTAGATGATGTAATCATGAGGACATAACCTATTCTAATGTTTTAACTTATCCATACATGATGCCAAGGGTTCAACTTAAATGCTGAATGGTCACACAAGTGTCACCTCTCAATATATTGTAAACAGTGCCAGCGTGAATATCTGGACACAATGTTTTTGAAAGACTAAAATAGGGGTGTCCTTCAAAAACTGCCCCCGTTTAAATCTAAATGAAGCAATCCACATCTTTGACTTATGACGGGAAGTCATCCAACACCATACTGAACATATTGTATATGATATTATCTCAGGGCATACCATTATCCAAGAGGTACCAAATGAAAAATCGTTTTTCATTTTCTGCAATTCTACAAATATTATACCCCAAATGATTCCATTACCCACATAATGTGAAAATTTGTATATGGAATGATTCCTTCATAATAAAATGGAAGCTTATCCATCATTGGACATCGAGAATATAGTTAGGCTCATTGTCTTTTGATAGCCCCTCGTATTATTGGTTCAACAGGCACAGACACCACCAGCTTAACCATAAACTGTCGTACAGACAAGGGAGGTTTTTGAAAGTATTTAAGGCAAGTGGAATTAATATCATGTTGATTATCCAAAACGTAAAAGATTTGCTTTAATTATTACAACTAGGTTAGTCATTTCAAAACGGGGCCTTGGTTTCGTCCGGGACATATGAAAGGTTATCGAAGGTGTACTAAGAAAACAATATGGGTAATCCTGGACTGAATTAGGTATGCAACCCTTCTGGTTTGATTGCATCTTTATGCTCATGAATCGAAATTCACGGACTACATGTAAATATAAATACGTCAGTGCCAAAGAATACCCAGTCCTAACTACCCCCAAGAAACAAATTCCGTAGGTGCAAAGGGGAAAATAGCCGTGAATAAATCACTGGAAATTAGATCACAGATGACCACAGATGACCGGGTTCGATTCCCCATATGGGTACAATGTGAGAAGCCCATTTCTGGTGTCCCCTGCCGTGATGTTGCTGGAATATTGCTAAAAGTGACGTAAAACCAAACTCACTCAGTCACTTTTACTATCAAGAATGAGAGTTTTCGTTTTGTTTATCTTACAAAGGTTATACACTGATACCAGTCCCAGAATAGCCTAGCAAAGATAACGTAGCACAAAAGTACGCTAGTATGAAGTTCAATTAATAACGTCATTTTGAGGTTGAAAAGCACCTACATTCTGACTCGTCGTAGTCGCGCCAGATGACATCAAAAATAAGATTAAAATGCCGAGCTCTTTATTGAGTGTCGTACAATATGTCGTATATTAATCCTATAACGATTATGGACCGTTAGCCCTTCGGTGCGTGGTAGAAGTTCGAGTTAGTTCAAAACATTTCAAAGGGTTAAGAACTTGACTAACATGCTTCACGTGCTCGTGTGAAAGCACATTTTCAAAAATGTCGAGAGGGAAAGAGTTGTTCCTTCCCACTATCTTCCGGTTCGGCTACGCCAACCCACTGTGTATGTATCAAAGAGAAACTTGACTGACATTGACTCAGATGCAGCTAAGAAAACATGTCGATTTCAAGGCGGTGCGAATTATGTGTATTTTCAGTGTGGGTGGTGAGATGGATGTACCGTGACTTGATGTCTATGGTAGCATCGTCAATTTGTTCTGAAAGGGTATGGCCAAACGTCAGGTTATACCGTTACTGGAGCTCTTGTTTTGTTTAAGTATATCCCAGAATCCCTGAGTTGATGTGCTTTGATGTTTCACTTATCTTATGACTCATTGCCATAGTATAGATAGAGAATCTCACCCAAGTGTCTAGACTTTAAAACACCTTCAGTAGGTATATCAGAACACATTGACAGAAATGCATATTTCAAAAGCTGCTGTGAACGCAAGAAGAACATTTATCATCCAAAACTGTGTTCTACAGGAGATATTGCTTGTGTGAGATCAAGCGATATCTCCTAGGAGATATCGTTTTGACAGTTGATTTTGTACAAATTAAGTCCTGACAATGCTATGGTGTCATGAACTTGATTACATCATAATGCTATGACATAGGTGCACTGCAGGTCTAATGGTAGTACCGTGTTCAGAGATGTACATTATTCATTGAAAACTAATGAAGAGTGATTTGTGTTGATAAATAGAATCTCACCCTCGTGTCTACTGATATCAATTATATCAACACTCGTTGATAAAAGTAAAATAAAAGTGTAACTTTATCAACTCGTGTTGATATAATTGATATCAGTAGACACGAGGGTGAGATTCTCTATTCCAATTTAAAATTAACTAAAGTTTACGGAAGAGTACAATTTACTGCATAATAACGACAATAGCAGTGCCAGAATAGAGTGGTAGTATAAAGAGAGAGAGAGAGAGAGAGAGAGAGAGAGAGAGAGAGAGAGAGAGAGAGAGAGAGAGAGAGAGAGAGAGAGAGAGAGAGAGAGAGAGAGAGAGAGAGAGAGAGAGAAATTGTGAGTGTGTGTGCGTGTGTATGGGTGGGATATAGGGGTGGTGTCACTCAGTTTGGGTTTATAGTGACTCAATGCAACATCAGCACTAAGTCGCTCCTGATGTGTTATCTTGGCGACAGACGCTGAGTGATCTTGAATCAATAAAAGGCTAACGTTTAATCTGTCACACACGCGGGATGTTGAGAAATCGATGTCAGTAAAAATAACAAGTCTCGTCCTGTACTTTCTCTAGTTCTTCCGGGTTATCAACTGTCATTTTTTTGCAACCTTATTTGTTCGTCATTGTATCCCGATCATTGCTGATAATATCAATCTCTGTCTTCATTATTTCTACACAGCACAGAACAACCTTTACATTTGCATTTCACTGTGGTCATCACAGTATTCTATTTCTATATTTATCGTTAGTATTTCCCATTGCTTCGCAGTCAACAATGTTGTCATCAGTATATCCCGTCAACACTCGATCAGTACACAATATATACAGTTGTTAAAGTCACACGTTCGGTGTTGTCAATACGTCCCATTGTTAAAGTTGTCATAACCACACATCAACAACGTTCTGATCATTGTCATGAGTATGTACCCCTCCAACAGTTCTCGTCAGCACACGACCACAATACCTATACCACAATCCTATAGAAACATAGATGTCTCCTGGCAAAGGGATGGTTATCAGTCGCTTTACAGCTTGAAAAGCGCCGAGAGGTCTTCACATCACTCAACGGCTACATTTTGCATATACATATTTGGAGGGTGCTTGAGTACACGTCCACAATATCGTCAGAGGCAATTCAGTGCGTAGAAAGATGGCGCTTCGCACACATATATATAGCAGGAAGTATAGTCGTGAGCATACATCAAGCACCACCCACGACATTCTTCGGTGGGGTTGTTTTACAAAAGGGCGATGATGCCTCGAAGGTGAAGTCGAGCGGTGTCATCTATGAATGACTGGCAAGGGGGTGGTTATCAAAACGGCGGTATCCAGTATTGCCTATTGATTTTGACCACTGAGTGTCCTAGGTACATTGTACTGTAATGAGATCCAACTTGCAGCCATAAGAAGCGTAACCCCACACCATCACTGACACAACGCCAAAAGTTCATCTCCTGGTGATGTACCTCTATACGCGACAACGGCCGTCGGCAACGTGATGATACCGACTTCCAACAGATTAATACAGCCAAGTTCATTTTAGTGGTGTCGTCTTTTAAATGAGTTCAGAAAACTCCAGTGCACATACTGCAGTTGTGAAGTTGATACCCCGATGTGCTTAGCGCCTCTTTAGCCTGTGAACGCTTTGGAGATAATTTGAGGGTATGATCGATTGTTGGTAGCAAATTGGCCTTGGATCAGGTTGTGCCTACATAAATCACATGTGTATAGCTGGAATAGTGAGGAGTACAGCGTTAAAAAAGCAAAAATATATATAAAAACGTTTTTAAATGCGCCTGGCAAAAAGTTTTCACGGCCTTTGACGTTGATGCCCCTGACGTGTTCAGTGGGGATGTAGTTGTAATGGGATGTAGGGGTTTTGGGAGATAACTATTCTGATAAGCGCCTGGTGTGCTAAATACATCGAATATGGGTTTCGTGCCCATGCAAACAACCTAATGTGAGTCGGTGTTGAGTATTTTTGAAACATACGTGATCTTCAATTGAATGTTTGTCATCAACACTTATCTTTGTTAAAATACTTGGTGTTTTCCATAGATATTTTATGATGGCCTACTTTTTCAAGAAATACTACTATATTACTATATTTTAGTAATCAAAGACTAATATTCGATTTCGAGAGGTCAAGTATAAATCACTCGTTTCATTGACAGCACTGGAGTTATTTTAGAAACCGATGGTGTATCCATGGTAACTGGAACTATTTTAAGGACATCATTTCATAAGTAAGGCAGTTTGCGATAATTAACAAAACGAGATAATTATATCTGTTGACATGGCAGTAGACATAAGCATAGAAGACAGATTATAATGACGTCGGCAGACACTCACGTGTATTTGAAAGAAGATAATTGATTTTATGCGTGTAAAGTTCAGAGGATGGATGGGTATCTTGATAGCATCTGACACTGTCGGAAAACAAATGAATCATGTTACTGACGGATGAGTAAGGAGCAATAAAAGTAATCAGGGACAACTATATTCTAGTATAAATATGCAGTGTGTTGTATAAAAGACATAATACCAACTAAATGAATGGTAACAAAGTTTAAACAGGTTTTGAGACTGCTTATATTTTATGGTATGTCCTGACAAAAGAGTAGTGACCACAAAGTCATATCTCCGTGAATTCTGTATATTCATGTAAACAGACGCGCAGAAGTATACTGAGTCAAAAAAAGAAACTTTACATTCTTTCTTCACGACGTCGTCTCCAGATTCTGTGCCAGAATCTCCAGAATCTGAGGGTAAACCTGGATTCATCGCTAAAGACGACTCGATTCCAGTCTCTCTGGGTCCATCGGAGGTGACGTTGGGCCCACAGCAGACGTTGAAACGGCGTCAATATTGGCCCACGATATGGACGTCGAGAATGGAGATTGGCAGCCCGCAACCGATTTCGAATGGTCTGTTAGAACAGTCGACCTCTAAACATCTCAGCCCTGGTTCGTGTAGCCGGCAGAAATCTGTCACGTAGGTGACGTAGGACGATTTGACGGTCTTCTGCTCGTAACGTCACACGTGGACGATCTTCCCGCTTGCAACATGCCAACGGCACGTTCACGTTGCACATTTGACAATCATGGCATTTCAAGTACCGTTAGAACTGTGGTTTAAAAGTGTTTTTTTCAATTCTTGAGGCCAATGCAAACACGTGCATATGAAGAAAACTTCGATGCGAAGATCACGTGATCTACTGCACGTGCAAAACCTGATTTGGCACCAACGTCATTTGCACAACGAATGGATGGGTTTGAGTGGGTTTTGCTAACGTTTTTCTAGAGTCGAAAGATAGGGATCCCATTTCGGATACATAGATGTATCATCAGACAAAAATGTTTCATTATTTTTCAAATTACATTTTGTGAAGTTTTTTTTTTCATTTTTTGACTCAGTATATTTCTTTCTCGTTGGTAAAACACAAATGAGTGTTTAGTTTTACGCTGCTTTTAGCAATATAGCAGCAACATCACGGCGGGGGACACCAGAAATGGGCTTCACACATTGAATGCATGTGGGGAACTGAACCTGGGTCTTCCGCAAACGCTTTAACCACTAGGCTACCCCACTGCCCTACATGGTTTTAGTAACATTCCAGCTGACCCATGAACACCCGGGTTAGAACTGGTCCTCAGCAACCCATGCTTGTGGAGATGTCCGACTTTGCTTCTGAAGGGCGAATGACACCACTGGGTGGTCAAGCTGGTGACTTAGTCGATGCATGTCATCCAATCCAAAGTGCGTAGATCAATGCTCATGACGTCAGTCACTGGATCGTAAAAACACTATCCATGCATTTCCCGAGCAATATGGATGTTATTTTTCAGGGTCCATTCATTGTTGATGATGTCAATGGCTGAAATCGTCTTGCAAAGATATTAAAGACGGACACCATCTCAAAAAGCTTGTTTATTCACCCAGTTTAAGAGTATATTTCCCCTTCCAAATACTCAGTAAAATATTACAAAGCTATGAAATACGTCATGGCATTCAGCTAAAACCTAAGATGACTGACAAGGACATACGAGAAAGTGCAAAACGAATTACAACAAAAATGAGAGCTTAACTGGACATATCCTTTTTTGTTCACTTGAGTCCACAAACATCAGGTTCCATATTGAAAGGGGCTTCAGTTTACCAAGAATACCATAAAAGAATATAGCCATAAACATGACACTGGTCAGATGACAGTTGATTTCCCTTCTGTTTGTTTTTTCAAATCCGCAATCTGCAATGTCCCAGCTATGGGATGGCAGTCACCACAAGATCATACTGAGCAGTATGGACATCTACTCAGTGGAGGGTACCACAAAAGGCAGCAAACTAAGTCACAGACCTGAAAAACCCAGTCCAGTAAGTTGCCTCTTAAGATTAGTTTTGGGGGGTTATTTGGTTGGTATAACGCTGCACTCAACAGTATTCCAGCTATATGGAGGTGGTTGGTAAATAATCAAGTCTGAACCAAACCACCCAGTGATCAACAGCATGAGCATCGACCTATACAATTGGCTGATAAAAGGACTTAATCGAACAGTTGGCAGTACCTATCTTTTACACCCTAAGATCATGATTTGAAGTGAATGAAAAAAATATTTTTGTGTGTGTTTAGGACATGTTTATGATTTTTAAGATGAGAATGATGAAGATGATGAACTTTCAGGTTTATATACACATATTTTACTGATATTTGACATAAGCTACTCTTTGGCCCAAGCTGAGCACAAACTCATCTAGAATCATACACTTCCTCAAACATAGATTTTCACGTGTTTTCAAACGATTACTCTTTCACAAGCTTTACCCATACTTGAGAACCTGATCATCCAATTTGACAATGATCTGCATTTGACACTGATTGGTAGGAAAAGACAGAACTTGTTATCAGACACAATATATCTTAATTTCTTTGCCCCCTTATAATGTCTGATATATTCAGAGGGCATAAAGGACAATCCTTGACCCATCAAGATCAGAGTTAGAATATTTGCTTCTAAGTTGCTTGCACATGCTTGTGGTATGTGGTGACTATCAGGATCAGATTGTTAAACTCTCTTGACTTGGTTGATACATGGTATTGTAGCCCGATTAATCTTGCTGACTTGGTTGACACATGGAATTGAATCCCAATTGCATAGATTGATGCTCATGTTGTTGATCACTGGATTGTCTGGTCCAGATTCGATTATTTACAAACCGCCACCATGTAGCCACCATGTAGCGGTGTAAAACAACAAACCAAACCTATTAATCTCAAGATTGATGCTCATGATGTCCATCAACTGGTTATATACAGGCTGCAGACATAAACCTGTAATATTAGTGAGTGTTTTACAACAAACTCACCTAATCCTTATTTGATTTGGTTATATGAAAAATATCAGGACAGTCAGATAAAAGACAGATCCAGTGTCACCGCAGTTTCTGTAACAAACTCATTTTCAATTATCCAGTGAACTGTATCTTTATTCTATTAAGATCATTACCCTGGATCCATACACCACTACATTTTCAAGTGATCTCTCTTAGTATTAACTCAGCATAGAAAATTTCTTGCTCATGAACTTGAAATCAAATACCTATCAAAGTGCCTCATGCAAATGAGCACTTTCTGAACTTAAATCAAAAGAAAATATTTAATTATTTAGATAAGTAGGATTTGTTCCTGAGCTGTGAGAGGGAAATGAAAATTCCTTGTACTAAAAGGCCGTAGGTCCTATTTGCCACACTAGGCTAAGTCAAAAGAAACTTGTGATAGCACTTTTGAATGTCTATTTTTAGCATTTGCATCCACAACACTTCCCAAAACAAAAATTTGGTGGTGAATAGGCCCTGTGTATAGATCATAAACTAATGGACATGTAACACAGTGGTCTTTGAGGATCATGAAAAAATCATATGAAGCTCTTTATCATAATATCTTAAACAAAATCGAATTCAAGCAGTATTGGATCATGAATGGGCAAGTTGAATATATTCTGAAAGAAAATGGTATATAGTATAAACGTCATGCACAGACATTCACAACAAGTACAAAATATAACAACCACATAAAATATTATCCCGTATGCTAGTATTCAATTATAGCTGCCAATGAGTATACATCAGGCAATCAAAGCACTGGTCTCATACATAGGGCAGAAAGTGTTCCGTTCTGCATGAAACCCGCTTTTGGATTGAACCACCAACATTTGCATACATAGAGACAGAGATAGTCTTCAACCTGTTACCTATATTTAATGAAACCATAATGTAACTCAATACATGAGTATCAAATAAATACTTGTATGACTGTTACTTCATTGTTCTTTAGTCATGCAATCACATTTTACCTCATTATTTGTTCCTTGAAGACACACTCAGCTACATGAAGATTTGTGCCTGAACCAGACAAGCCAGTGATTGACATTCCCAACAAAATACCATAATGACATATAAAAGGCAAAAGCTGTAGTAAACTTTTATGAACCCACCACAAATTTTATAGCATCCAGACACCTTAACAAAGTTCCAAATATACAAGCTGACATCCCAAGTTGGATTCGTGGGTAGAACCTGAGTATGTTGTGAGAAGTAACTGAATGGACCCAATGGTAAGACTCAGTAATGACATGTCATCGTATTCCAATCAGCTCATGATGTCAGTCTTTAGATTGTGTGGTCCAGCCTTGATTATTTACAGGCCACCATGGTCTAGTTGGAATATTGCTGAGTAAAAAAAAAGGCTTGAAAAAATACTTGTTTAGTGTATAAGCAAAACAGAACCAGTGCATTGAAAACAAAATGTGATGTGAGTAAATCAATAAAGTTCTTCCCACAAAGGAGAACCAGTTCAGCTGCATTGGAACAGAGAGTATTGCATTTGTATGTGTAAGTAGTTGAGTACATGAATATAAAACTATCTCTTCAAATACATCTGTATATGTAGCCCTCTTAAATAATAGAAACACACAAAGAACAGAACAGTGAACATTACCCATGGCTCAACACCGATAGGTCAACCCACACCTCTACCAATGAATTATTAAAAACATTATAAAGTGCCTATCTAAATCAGACATATCTTTAAGGATTTCAAAATAATGACTAAAGCCATAATAAATAAAATATCATATCTTCATTCCAGCATACCTTCCCAACACTGTCCTACATCATTTGCACATGCTGACAGTACATCTTCTACTCTAATATCACTCTGCATGTGAAGCTGTGAGGTGTAAGTCAGATTAACTGTCAGATCAGGCTGTCAGTGTTAAGGTTTCCTAATTCTTGGTATGAGTGAGGACTAGATTCAAACTAACATATCTGATTTTTGTGTCTTGAGAATATGCTTAAACAACTTTTTACAAAGTAAATGCTGCACCATTATAGTTGCTGAGGATACATTATACACCCTGTTGTTTCATCAGGTTATATGAGTGTGTTTGGGGAGAGGTATTTCCTCCGTTCACTTATAAATCACCAAATCAAGCTTCTACACAAGTGAAGCCAACTCTGTTCAAAAAAGGTGACATTTGATCTCAAGAATCATTTTTCATATATTGGTCTGTCAAAGGTTGCTTAAGGTGCATTCTCATGGTGTGACTTCTAGTGACAACTTGTAGCATACGACTTGTAGTAACAACAAAGATTGTAACAACTTTGTTATTTGTGTACTTTTTTTAGTCGCATACAACTCGAATCACGCGAGATTTTCACGTACGACGCAGCAACATATATTCGTCGAGTGAATAATATGCGCTAGCGTTAATGTCAGTCTACATATCGCAGACACTAAAAAAGAAGAAGAGAAAACCCAAATCGGTGTGTGTCCGCAACTTGATTCTTCGGCGGAACACGGCTGGAGCGTATAATTAGCTTCTTGAGAGCTTGAACAGGAAGATCCAAGGTCACTGAAGAATTTTCTCAGTATGTATAAGTCACATTTTAACAATTTGTTTCAGTCATTTCACTCTGATCTATGCGATTTGATTGGTCGAGAGCTTTGGACTTGTACTAGCAATTAGAACGAATCCTATGTCTTACAACTCAGCTGTGACTAGTTGTATGTGATTTCCAATCGTTACGATATGGGTGTTCTCACGTCGCAACTGTGTTGCATGCTACAAGTTGTTACTACAAGTCACACCATGAGAACGCACCTTTAGAGATCAGTTGACATGACTTTCTGTGGAGGCATTCATACCGAGGTTTAACATCTGAGTAAAAGATCTCACTTTAATCTCATTGTGATGACAAAAATGTTACCACTCCAGCCCTGTAATGCCCACGTCTTAATTAGCTTGACAAAACCCACAACGTATGTAGACAAACCAAACATTCACAGTTCCTGAAAACATATTCATTGATAATACTACAGAAATGACTGCAACAGTTCAAGGAAACATCTAAGTAAACAGAAAAATGCCTCCCACATTCCATTTAAAAACATCCCAAATGAAGCTATATAGATATTGTGGTCCACTATGCTCATGGTGGAGTGACACTTCCCATATTACACTCATGGGTAATATAACACCTGTCTTCTGTGTGGTGAGCCTTTACACTACCCAACAGAAATAATGTATACACAATAATAATATACAAAATCTGTATATCATCCCATATGATTTAGGAACTAAAACAATCTAAGGAGCAATACACAGGAAACAATATCAAAGAGAAGAGATGTAGTGGTTTCTTTTGTCACATTTAGGTACTGACAAAACAATACTACAGTAGAAATGTACAGTTTCAAACTGAGGGAGAATATACAGGATGACCCTCTGAAGTACAAAACTGTCAACTGTCACAGAAAACAAACAGGTTAAGTCACAGAATATAAACAGGTAAAGAACTTCACAGAAGAAAAACAGCTGAAGTCAAAGAACATGGACACCTTAAACAAAGTCACAGAAAATAAACAGTTTATGTTACAGAGTATAAACCATTTAACAAACCCAGCCTCAGAAAATAACATGAATACATGTATATATTGATGGGGAATCAAACCCTGGTTTTCAGCTATACTAAGGTACCATTTTATCTGAAGATATATACAATGGATCTTAGTTCATCAATAAGGAAGGTGTTATTCTTGGAAAGACAACCAACAAATACTTTTCTCTGATGATGAAAATATTATAGAGATCTGTTACATGAAAAGTGTGACTAAATAAATACAAATACAATGATAATATGAGTACAAGATCATACCTTTGTTTGAAGTGTTCAATAACAAAATCACAAGTGATCTCTGAACCAAATTACTTCAAATATAACAAATATTACAGCATATGTGTGGTTCGAAGGTATTCAATCCAAATACATGCTCAGAAATAACAACAGTATTGTAATAATGATTTTCATTTAGAAATCAACAAAGAAAAATGTATATTAAAACACTATCATTTAAGAATTATTAGAACACATTGTCCTAATGAGTATTGATATAAGTCTGATTGCCCAACTGATTTTTCAAATGAATACATAACACAACTACTATTTGTGATGTCTCGGGTCTTCTCCTTCCTCCTCATGCCTACAGTCCGTTTGGGTTCAAATGAGAACGATGAATGATTAAATAACTCGAAATAGGGATAAGTGCACAAAACATAAATAAGACACATGGTCCTGAAACCTCTGTACCCAACAGGATCTGAAATCTGACATTTTTGGTCGATCACGGAAAAAGTTGTTTAAGAAACCATCAGCGCTGGCTGTTTCCTGACAAGTGGGGGGCATCTCACCTGAAGTGACTGGTGCTGCTGTTCCACCAGCCATTTGTCACCCCTCTATGTGAAGCATGAAAATAGCACAATATTACATGATGATTTCTTAAGAAACTTTTTCCGTGATCGACAAAAAACCCCGTCAGATTTCAGATCCTGTTGGGTACAGAGGTTTCAGGACCATGTGTCTTATTTATGTTTTGTGCACTTATCCCTATTTCGAGTTATTTAATCATTCATCGTTCTCATTTGAACCCAAACGGACTGTAGTGTGTCCCTCCACACAAACATGTCCATCACAAATATAAACCTCTTCCTCTGGATATGCCTGTGTAAAACAAGTCTGCTTGTCCTAGACTTGTAAAGGTGCACAAAGACTAGTAACATTTCCCATGATTCTGAGTTTGTACTTCAGGGAAATAAATTTGATGAATAGACAGTAACAGTATAGAGATTAATCATACACAATAACCACATGATGTACAAAGAGTGATTCAATGACATGTTGAATTGTAATCATATCCTTTACCCCAGTGTGTTATTCCTCTGCCTGTAAATCTAAATTCTCAGAGTTAGTGAAGTGTTCAGCTAGAATATCCAATTTCTGTCCCTTCAAAACCCAAATGCTGTGTTTTAAATGCCTTACTCTTAATTAATTGCACATCTTACTTACTCGTTGTTTCTGAACACAAACATCTACACACAGAAAGGAGAACAATGACAGTAATACTTGGGCTGTGTGCCAGTTTTTGTTCTCATTCTGTTGTGGGGCTGCTAGGTCTCTCAGAAAGGTATAGTACCAGGGTAAAAGATATGATATTAATGAGATATGAATCTTTGACTAGATGAAAGTAATATAACAATGTTAAGTAGGCTTACATCTACATTCCCTCACTAATACATATTAATGTTATAACATATATCATATCCTTTGATAGCCTTTGTCGCATATGGAGAAACCTGCTATGTACAAAAAAGTATTTTGCTCAATGCTTTGGCTGAGCTCTTGACTATTTAAGATTTTAAATATTAACTGTATGCCTCGATGCAGAACAAGGATGACATGTCATTCATAATCCAATCCCAATCATACATAAGCTTTGTATAACAAAAGTTAATCATTTATGCTACATAGGCCCAGTGATCTTGGGTGTTACAATAAGCTATGCAGAGTTATGTCCCTTAGAGCAATATTCCAGCAATATCACGGCGGGGACATCATAAATGGATTTCACACATCGTACCCATGTGGGAAATCAAACCCGGGCCTTCAGCGTGACAAGTGAACGCTCTAACCACTAGGCAACCCCACTGCCCCATGTCCCTTAGACGTGACAGAAACATATGATTCTGGATTCAAGCCTAGTTTGCCCTGGTCACTGGTATGTTACCAGGTATTTCAGCATCATGCCCAAGCTCTAATATTAGTCTTCTCCTACATCATGGTGACACACTGTGATACAACTGAAATCCTGGCATAAAATCCAACTCCAAACCACCTAATTTACATGTATGCTTACTTGTTAGCAAGAGAAACTGGCTATATGCATGCCTATATTGTCACAGCAATAACTGATGGAAGACTAGGATGATCTTATAACACACCATACAAAAATTAACTATGGATATATATATAAATATACAGAGAATCTGTGTAAATATTTAAGAAATATATACCTATAAATATATACATATATAGGCGAATAAGTACTGGTACATATTTGGCAAAGGGTATGCTTGGTTTCATGGCAAGGTTCATAGAGATTTCCTTGTGATTCAGTGAAACGTCAAACAGAACAGCATGTGAAAAGATCTCTTTTTAAAAATTGTGGGACTAAAAGCACTGCCACCAGAATGTACCACTGTTTTGTGTTTACAGTGCTTACTGGGATCACTCTTGTCTCAACTAACGGAATCCTGTCAAACAATTTCACATTAGCTCCTTCTTGCAACAGCACAAGACGTGTAATGAGACATACTTTCATCCCATGTCCACTAATGATGGCATGAAAACTAACACAGATCATACTGAGATGCTTTCAATATGGCTCAAATCCTTTCCCAATGTCTAAAGCTCTTTGCTTAAATGTCATGAGGTGCTGCACCCAAATTGAAGATAACCTATTTATTGCTGCCACCGGTATGGCTACAAACAGTGCATCTATTACGACTAAGAACACATTTATTAAAAGGTATCCTGTGGTACACTAAATATAACTGGAATTTGGTGGTTCAGGTTGTAAGTTTCCATGCTGCACAAAGCAGATGACATCATTTATGTGTCCCATTAACAAATCAAAACCAAACGTGATCATGATCAACTCATTTTCAATGTTCTTACATGTAAAACTCATGGAAGCTTCATTGCTAACATAACATACAAATTCAATGCTAACTTAACATACAAATGCTCTATACTATCTATAGACCTGTATGGATTGTTTTGGCAAGGTTTTAATCAGAGTGACAACTATATGTAATCAGTTCCCTCAGCATGGCTGAGCAGAGTTTTATCCCTTTGGTGTTTGAGAACCATAAGATTGTATTACACCTGACTCACTAACTTATCAAAATCCTGTAAGATTCAGTGGTAACAGACAACTTGAAACACCAGTCCAATGTTCTTAACAATGTCAACTAAATGAATGCTATTTCCCTCTGAACTCTTTATATGAACACGAATAAGTCCTACATATCGCCTTCCTAGTTTGTCTACAAACTCAGATTCGTCAGTCTCAAGAATGTACAACTCACTCTTGCATATATAACAAAATCTGCTTGAAGTAAGTGAGTTTAGTTTTACGCCACACTCAGCAATATTCCAGCTATATGGCGGTGGTCTGTAAATAATGAAGTCCGGACCAGACAATCCAGTGATCAACATCATGAGCATCGATCTACGCAATTGGGATACGATGACATGTGTCAACCAAGTCAGCAAGTCTGACCATCCGCCTCTTACGACAAAATCTGCTTGAAGATAATGTTGATAACATGATTGCATTCTGCCTTTTATAACTGCACTGACAACATACTATAAAACAGTATTGTTAAAGGAAACTAATTAATGTCAATAACAATGCGTTCATATCAAAGCAAGATGTTATAACATCTACACTTCTCTAGATATCTATCTCAATTTTGAGTGGGTGAATGAGTGAGTTTATTTTTACGCCGCTTTTAGCAATATTCCAGCAATATAACAGCACCAGAAATGGGCTTCACGCATTGTGCCCATGTAGGGAATCTAACCCAGGTCGTGACGAGCAAACGCTACAACCACTAGGCTACCCCACCACCCCTCAATTTTGATATTGCAATACTCATGTTCATATTTAACAGTATGTGGTACAGCAGTCCAATACAGAAGAGTCCACCTGAACACCAAAACCATGCCAGCACATGTCCTCTTATACACGAATATTAAATAAATAAATACTCTTTTGTTGCAACTATGTACCTGTATAATTTAGGTATCAGAAATGCAATGATACCACGTTAATCTGGAACTCGCAGCTTCTGGATAAATACTGTCCATAACACTAATAGCCAATGGGGAATTCTTGGTTTATGTTATTCTTATTATTATTGTTATGTTATTATCTTCAGATTTATTATTTCATACTTCATAGTGAATAGAATGACTAACAAGGTTTTACTGCATTTCTTCTGAACTCCAATGTGCAGAGAATTCAATATGAAGTGTATTGTCAACAAGGAGCTTATATGTCTGTAGTCAATTTGTCATGGCAATGTGTTGTTAAACTTCAGTATATACCGGTATGTGTCAGATCTCAGTATATATGTGTGAGATCTATATGAAAGGAGATTTGAAAGTGATTGATCTACGCTTAGAAAAATACATCAACATATTCCTGTGATATTAAATCTCCACAAAGAATTTTGATTGCTAATATTAAGTATTCTGGGAATAGTTCAACTGAGTCTTGTCTTGCATAATTGCTGAACAAATGACGATGATCTATTTGGGCAAAGTTGATTTGAATGTCAATCCAGACAAAGACAAAATAAAGCAAAATGATCCATCTCATACAAGAGAATAATCCAAACGATCTACTTTGAAAAAATTCTCTCAAACAAAAATGTATTATTTCATCACTACTTGTAAGATATACTGACATTGATTGTCCTTAAAACATCAAAAGAAATATATCTCAATAACATAACAAGATAAATCAAAGAACATGTTTCAATTGTTGACAATTTGACACTTATGGTATTCAGCAGTAAACAGTCACTATCAGCAAGGGATTGTCTAGTGTGGTGTGTCTATAACACAACACCACTGATTGTTCATACAAATATGTTTTCACAAGTCAAACAATCAACTATCACAAACACACACACAAATCAGTCTAAATTCAATAAAATATCAAGTCAAGAGTGATTTCTTATTATAGCATGTATGCTTAAAGGTCACATGCAACCAAAAAATCAAACATAATTAAAACACAATTATCACTTATTCATGACATATAATATACATTGTTGATTATGAAAAAACATATAAACAAAATTATAAGCGTACAATAACAAATCAAAAGTGCAATATTTTGTACTTGGGTTTACTTCCCTTTGAAACGAAGCACCTGGGATACCGAACCCAGTCAGAGCAGGTGGGTGTGCACTCAAGTGTAACGGCTGGTTCATTTGCCGATGCCCTCACGGCTCATTGTGTGTGTGTATATAGAGATGTTGGGTTTTGTAAATACATGCTTATTTTTTGTGTATAACATTTTGCAATCAACAGACATCATAACATGTCATGTGTACAAGTATCACACCTGCCTGTCTGTGTAATTACATAATGTGACAGAGACCGAACTCGGGCCATAAATCAATGCGTTTTGTTTATGGTGTAAAGCCTGATAGGTGTTAAGTTCAAATTGCATGTGGTCAGTGATCGAAGTTGTGTATTGAATATTGTCATTAGCAGACAGGCAGGCAGACACATAGTTGTCAATAAAACAGACATTGAGTTTTGTCTGTGACAACGACATCAGTTAGAAATTCTGTCAACGCTAAAGAATGACATTGCTTTTAAGTATCGAACTGAGAAAGTGACTCCGTAAGAAGAACGAAGAAATAGACAAATGAAATTATATAAACAGTTAAATCGGTAATCTACTGTCATTACATATAAAAAGCTCGCGCCTGTGAAATATCAACAAAACATTAGAAAAATAGCTCACACCAAAGCCTTCACCAAGTATATTCACCGGACAACCTGCTTACAAGCTGCGTGAACCTACTTCACTGCGCATGCGCCCAGCTGTTGAAACCACTTTTCCCCAAGCTGGGGAAAATTAGTGAAACGTTTGAACTCCGATTTCGCGCGGATGTTTTCATCGCGTTATTTTTCAACTTTATAAGTTGAATTTGCATTTTTGATGATTTGTTTCAGTAAGTCCATACCGAAAGGTATCAGAATCTGCAAAGTTGTTTTTTACGTTGCATGTGACCTTTAATGAGAGCTGAATGTAATTTTTTAAAAATATTCACAGTTGTGCCTTGCTATAAGCGACTGACCATCAATATTTCACAGATTTTGTTGAAGACTTTTAATTTTTAACAAAACAGACTCTTTTCCACTAATAGTAGAAGTTAAATTGTTAACTTTTACCATATATTACCATAGATAAGCCATTCTCATAGATAAGCCGAGGTCCTAACTTGACCCCTAAAATCAGTATCAAAATGGTATGTTCCATAGATAAGCTGACCCCCCAACCTTCGGTCATCTTTTCATACTGATCAGTTGTCAGAAATAGTGACAACAAATCCATATTGAATTACACAAGTGTATTCTCCGATATTTTAAAATTTGGTCAGCATTATCAACAGCAATCTCTATCATATTGTGTCAGTTCATGCCTGGAAATGCAGAGTAGTTGACAGAAAATGGTGAGTGAGTGAGTGAGTTTAGTTTTACGCCGCACTCAGCAATATTCCAGCTATATGGTGGTGGTCTGTAAATAATAGAGGCTGGACCAGACAATCCAGGGATCAACAGCACAAACATCGATCTACGCAATTGGGATACGATGACATGTGTCGACCAAGTCATCGAGACTGACCACCCGATCCCGTTAGTCGCCTCTTATGACAAGCATGGGTTACTGAAGATCATTTCTAACCCGGACCTTCACGGTTGACAGAAAATGGATACGAATACATATTTTGTTCATGCAAAGCGATACGTCGTTTTCTTACCCCCTGAAAAAACGTTTGACGAAAGTGTAACCTGTAGATAAGCCGACCCCTTCTACAAACTGCTTGTTTTGGTCCTCAAAATTTGGCTTATCTACGGTAATATACAGTAAATTACATCAAATTACTTTCAAGACAACCAGTTTACCAGAGTTACACGTTATTGCTGCAAAACCTCACCAAATTACTTTTTCAGTATTTGGGGATAACAACTTCTTACAATTTTTTCAAAAATCCCTTGTGACCCCTAACCCTGAATATCAAACTTAAACATTATTCGGATGACATATCATGAAACATGAGACTGCACATACATACATCAAGGGAGACAACCTATCAATGATAGGAGTGGTCCATTACAATCCCATTCATCCCATTCTTAGCTATACATTTTTCCATTTCCAAGAGTATATTCTGAAGTCTTCTGTCCATGGCCTTGAGATGCCTCTCAGTCAAGATGGGAGAAACTGGGTCCTGGGCCAGAATTTCCTTCATTACACCACTGAGGACACTATCTTGGAGTGCTAGAAGACGCTGCCATGTGCTGAAGCGGAATCTGTAACAAGGATGCATAGATCAACATTGTATATAAAGCAGATTGACATGAGACACTTCCATGTGATGCAGGGAATCTGTAACAAGGATGCAGATATCAACATTGTATATAAAGCAGGTTGACATGAGACACTTCCATGTGATGGAATCTGTAACAAGGATGCAGATATCCATTGTATATGATGCAGGGAATCTGTAACAAGGATGCAGAGATCAACATTGTATATATAGCAGGTTGACATGAGACACTTCCATGTGCTGAAGGGAATCTGTAACAAGGATGCAGAGATCAACATTCTTTTGGGGATAAAGTGACAGTGGGTGTTGCCATGTGTTGCTAACTGTGTCACCAAAATCAAAGATATTTGACATATTTGACTTAACTGATTAGCTGCCACAAAATAGTTAACTCCAGAACTTGATCATGTTAATGCAACTGAATACATCCCAGACTATTTCAGTATTTAATGTTTCATTTATATGATTTATTATCAGGAAGTGTTTTTGAGTGTTTTTAAAATATTTAATGTCATACTCAACAATATTCCAGCTGTTGATGGCAGCCTTTAATAAGCCTGGACCTATTCTGCTCCTGAATCCCCATTGGGTTTTGTCTTGATAATGTGAACTTTTAACAACAATATTTGGTAAGAAGAGACTCTAAATACATTTGTTTCATTCATATGTCAAATACATGTACGAAACTGTCATTTCTTGTATTTAGGTTTGTACTGGTGTTCAACAATCCATGCTTGTCATACAAAGCGGCTATACTTCTTGTAAGAGGTTACTAAAGGGATCTTAATTGATGGCAGGTAATACCATGAACAATGTCATAGATCGTTCTTGACAATTAGGGCTGGATATTGCCCTGATTCTCATATTGCGATATATTGCAATAATTTAAGAGATATTGCAATACATATATTGAATGGAGGGTTTCTGCCCAAGTGCGTACATAAAGTATTCATAATAGCTCTGTGTGTGTGTGACATTATCTTCTTAGTTGCTGTTACACCATACTTTTAGGCTCCCAGTCATCATTGTGCATGGCTGTATGCCAATGGTTTACAGATAAATAAAATTGTTGAGTGGGTAAACTTCTGAATAAAACATCTAAATAATTCAATAGCATATTCCATTCATTACATATTACCATAAACGCAGTACAACTGGAATTTGGCTGGTGCAACTAGGTTTTCATCTCAGGTTGCACCTGGTGCAAGTAGGTTAACATCTCTTAAATCAAGCCCTGGGTTTCTAGTTAGTTCATGTTATCATTTCTAAATAACTGAAGTTCCTAATTATTTTGCATCATTTTCTCTAACTTCTAAATTCAACACAGGTTGACTAAATGAACATTTCAGTTTGCTATTATTCTGATTTTCGGACAAATTCTTTCAACATTATCAGTGACCACTGTATTATCAATCACCCATCCAGTGAATTAAAATACAAATTCTAATATCTTATCTTAAAATATTTTTCTTCAAACCCAATATTTCAAACTGAAGTATTCAGTACTCTTAAGAAAAAGTCTAAATGTGATATGAAGGAGGGTGTGTTTGGCCAGATGCAAGCCTTGTCAATGAATGAGTTAACAGAGGAACTAGATAGGAATACAAAAACATTTTCCTCGCATGAAGCTAGCACTCGGACCTCGTCGACAATTGTTATTCCTGCATGTGGGAGTTTATATGGAGGTTCTGTGAAAGAAATAATAGAATTGCTTGTACTAGTCTAAAATAACTTGAAGGACGTCGAACATGATTATCTGTTTCTTAACTTTACGCAATTGGTTGCTTCAAATTCATTTCCCTTGGGCAATATTGCATTCATGCTGTTTTCTGAAGTGGTATCGTGGTATTCACTCCACAACACGGTACTGATGAGATACAGTGAGGTTACAAAGTGTTTTGGGAGAATTGGGCTGAAAAAACACCGGCACAGTGACAAAGGGAAAAGTCCCTAGTGGTGTGTATGTTCCTAATGATTCCAAAATAAACTTTGCAGTTCCTGATAAAACTGTTCTGGACAGAATGAAAGGTCCTTTTGAAGACAACCAACTTGTACCTTCTTGCACATGCAGGACAGGATTGCTAAAACTGACCTAAAACAGGTTAACACTTACAAAATGTGTGTCATCACACGAAGCTCGTATTTTGGAAAGTTGTGAAGAAATTTTTAACAGTTTGGAATTTTGTGAATTAGAACAGGTTACCTAACTTCTTCCTTAAGTAGCTGGTATGATGAAGTGGAACATGTTTTTATGGATAGACAACTTCTTTGTTGCAGTAGTTGCGACGTTTCAGTGTAGATCCTACCACTGTTATCAGACGAACAAAAAAGAGTACTTCAAGTCGTTGGGTCATGATGTCAATAAGATTTGCAGTGGTCGCGTTAGACAGATGAGACAACTCAGAGTTGGAGAAACTCCAGCACATGACAAATTTCTTGAAAGCTGTAACTTGTGATTGGAGACATTCCAAATATGCTTTCATAATAAGTTCTCTCAAAACAAGATATATACAGTGTCTGCTCTGGCTTAAATTTTCTTGGGGTCACTTGGACCCCTTCTTTTAAAAATTAGGGGTCCCCCAAAAAATGGATGGGTCCATATTTTGGTTTGTAATATAGAAATAAACAACACAACACATTGGTTGTAAAAAATCAGATATCAATTTGGAACTGCGAAAACATCAACAACATTAGTTTTAGCAAAACAGCTTTCTCTTTTTGTCACTTCTCCATTTGGTGACGGCTGGTGCAAGAGAAACATCCCTCACGGGAGGCCCTAGAGCCAGCTGCATCAGCGTGTCAAGCCGCTCTGATGATAGCCTGTTTCTGTGTGACCTCTTTATGAGTTTTGAACACTGAAACCCCTCTCAACAGTTGCTGTTTGAAGGGGCAACAGGACAGCCACTTGTGCAATCTTGAACAGATTTGGAAATGTATCAGGGTGTCTTGACGACAGTATCTGCCATAACTGACAGATAGCCTGGATTTTCAGCAGCCTGGCTAGTAACCAGGGCAAGGCGATGAGCAACGCAGTGGACACCGACGACAGGCACAGTTGATTCCTTGTTGAGCAATGCTACGAAACCATTCTTGCGTCCAGTCATAACAGCAGCCCCATCTGACCCCACAGCAATGATTTTGGACATAGGAATGCTACGATCCTGTAATGTTTTTTGACAGTTTCTAGAAGAGTAGTAGCTTTGCCATCAGGAATTTGCACATTAGCAAGGAAATTTGTTTCAACGTCAAATTCTGAATTGAGAGATCTTGTGTAGATTAGGAGTTTCTTTGTAACTGATATATCTGTGCTTTCATCAATCAATATGGATATACAAGGACTAGCACTGATTTTGTTGGTTACTGAGACACGAAATGAATTAGCTATTGCATCTTGCATGTCGTCAACTGCACAGTGAGATGTGTATTTCATAGAGTCTGAATCACAACCTAATGTTTTTGGAAATGATAGCCCATGAAGCATGCATAATTCCATCAATGCAGCACATTTTGATGAGGCAATCTGCTCCTTTGCCAGCCAGTATATATTCAGCATTGCAGATTGAACTGCACATTCCTTGTCATTTAGCACTTTGAAAACAACTGTGGACATGTTCTGTCTCAGAGATGTAGCTTGAATAGCAGAATTGTGGTCATCAGCTTTCATGTGCCTTACCAGAGTGGAATGCCTATAATTATGGCAGCCAACAGTAAATGCATTGGTCTTGGTTTCAGAAATACAAACATGACAAGTCATACCAAGTGATGTGTCAAATCTTAACCAACTGTACTTTGTAAGCCAGTCACTTTGAAACCGTTTCTCAACTTTTTGTTTCTTTGGCAAAGGTTCATTTTCCGTGTCATTGTTTTCACCAGTTTTCTCAGCTGACTAAACTTGCCTGAATACGATGGCTTGTCATCGCTGGAGCTGTCAAATTTATGCTAGCGTAGTAAACGACTTCCTTATAAGGATGTGCCGTATTTCACAGAACAAGGTAAATAACAAACTTTCGTGGACAGTGATTCTATATTCACGTACATTGACAAATTTCAAGAATTAAAAACACAACTAGTCTGTTGTAGAATATCGAAATATTTAGAGTCGACAAAAGGAAAACAACGCTCATATTCAAGTTTTCGCATTTATTCTGTATTATACATATTCTGTTGCTTGTTCGCGCCGTTATCCCGTTTTGAAGTATACCCTTGGCGTGCCTGGCTATTTTTAGTTTGACACAAGGTCGTGATGTTTTCGACCAATCGCCAAGCTAACAACGTTGCCGAGCAGCTTCATAGGCTGTATCTGTATCATTGGCTGACGGAAACCGACGGACCATACCGTACATTAACATATGCAAAACTGAAAATATATGTAGGTCAAGCAACCGGTTTGAGTAGTGGTGATAAAAAGTGCGAGACAAATAAAACCGGTTTGGTTTAACAACCGGAAGAGTTTATCAACATGTTTCGCAGACTGTTCGACATTAAATAACCCAGTACGCCAGGATATGCACACACAAAGCCGTACGTTTTTGATTTGTGATATGAAATTAATACTGCTCGAGTCAATGCGTCCACGAGACCCACACGTTACGCAGGTGCGTTCAAACTCATATTTGTGCGTCCAAGACGCAAAAACGCGCTCTTCAGCCAACACTGTATATATATACATACGTTGAATGTGTCCAAATATATCAATAAAGCGCACCTTTAAATAAGCTCTCAGTCAGGACGTTATTCAGTTACGCACTGTATTCCATACAGAGAAACAAACAGTTTCGGCTATAATCCAGTACAGCAATGCTGCATTATTGCCAGTGAATTCATTGATATCGTCATAACTAAACAACTTTGAAACATGAAAATTCACACATACATTGTAAAATCTGTTACGAATAGAATACTGGTAGCTCTTTAGGCTAACATGATGGTATATGTGAGTAAAAGCGAAAGCGCACAAGTTTGTCGAATTAGGCCCGATGCGCAAGAGGTGAAAAAACTTGTGTTTTCATTAACATACAGATATCTCGCTAATAATTACTGTAACTGTTATATCGAAATTATCTAATGTTGTAGCGCAGCCTATTTACATGTAAAATTATACTGTACTTTGTCTTTAAATACACGTTTTTGATCGAGCATACCTGTTCAGACGATATATCTATGAACCAAAGCACGAGTGTACAGCACACTATATCCGGTTTGCACTGTATGGGATCATACACTGTGCTTAATTCCTCCAAAATGTGACATATGAAACCATTCAAACCCACAAAATGTAACCCATTTGGAAGAATATTTTGCACTTTTGGAGCCACTTACAAAGATACTCCCACTTGTAAAATGTTACATGAAACCAACAGAAAAAAAAGTATATTTGGCACTTTTAGAGCACATTTTTTGCTTGGAAATCAAGGGCAGATAATGCAAAGGGAGCTAACTCTGGATGACCCGATATATTGCAGAATCTGAACCGTATCGCGAGATACTGTACCGGTATATACCGGTTTACCAGTAATATTGCACAGCCCTATTTACAATATCAATCAGAGGAATGTCCGGTCAATTCTTTATACTCTGCTGTCTTATAGGTGGAATATTGCAGTGCTAAATACAAATAAACCTTCGCCATTCAAAAGGAATCCTCTTTATGTAGTGCCAATACATTCGATGTAAACAGTGATTTGACAAGAGATATGCTACCATATTGTACAAAAAACAAATTGTAAATAAAAACAAATGTTTTTCATTATCATATGAATCACTATCAAATAGTGATGACACCAGGTTTTTTAAATATTTGTAGCAATGCAAGGTTTTAGCCAAAAGTGAGCTTATCCTGCCCCACAAATGGTGCCGAACATGATGCCTGAAGTCTTGGCACACAAGCGATATTTTGAACAAACATTGTCACTAAGGGGACATAATTTCCCGCCATAAATTATCAAATCAAACTTAAAACGTAATGAAAGTGAAGGTCGTAGTTTGTGATGAAGTTAAATGTCAACCAAAAAATGAATGTCATGGTGTATGAAATATGCAAATATAGTAATAAAGAAATTGCTCATCAAACATATTCAAGAGAAGTCTTGAAAGTCTTTGAAGAAACTCCAGTGAACGGTTCTTGAGATATCTTGCTGACAATGTTATGCATGTTAACATGCTGTTATCTTAAAAGTGACCTTGAAAATTACGTGAAGGTCACCAAACTCGACTGGGCCCTGCGCTTTACACCGGCTTGAGATATCTCGCTGACAATCTTAACATGCAGGTTAACATGCCGAAATCTTCAAAGTATTTCTGTGACCTTGAAAATAATATGAAGGTCACCAAAATTGACTGTGCCCTGCACCTTCCCTACAAGAAGCTTGGTGTCGAATATGGAGAAAATGTCGAATATGAAGAAAATGTCGAATTTGAAGAAAATGTCGAAAATGAAGAAAGTGAACAGTTCTTGAGATACCGAAAATTGACAAAGTCTTGTGGGCAGGAACAATTTTGCTAGTATTGCGAATGATCTCCAGAGATGAAACTCCAGGCCTAATGACATCTCTCATTTGTTAAGCAATTATTTCCGGTCCATGTAAATTACGTGATCCAACCATGTCAAGAAGTCCAGATGTTCGCCTACCGGTAATTCCTTTAACTCAATGCACTTACTTCACAGCAATCACTAACATATTGCGTCTAATCACGTCTCGAAAAGAAGTGTAGTTGACAGTAAATGGCTACGCATACATATTTTGTTTCGCCAAAAGTCATAATTAGTGTAACTGAACGATCACATGTCAATAAACAGCTTTCGCAGTGGGAATAGCGACATCGCGCGAAACTCATCGGTGACGGGTTAAATTGTTCCATGCATAATAACTATCTGGCAATACACCAAAAAGCTGTCGCATAACCTTAGTTAAGATTATAAGTATTTTACATTTATAAGGCACAACCTGCAATGAAAATGACACAATACTAGAATATATTTCTATCTAAAAAACAATAGTTATAGATGCTATCTTTTTCAAGATCATCAGAAGTCATCTCAGAATATTATCGGGTACGTTTTAACTAAATCACCGGTAGGGGAACGTGTGCACTGCACAGCTGATTGCTATTTCCGGCGCTGTATACGATACAATTACACACGGAAATCTTAATCCCTGCATGTAAAAAAATGCAAAAACAAATGCAAAAACAAATTAGTACTGAATAGGTAAATAATCATTTCTAGCGATATTTAATTGCAAATTTGACATCTTTGGTCTTCTCTTGAATGTTCGTTCATGCGATACGATGTATTGTTAACAATGCGACTTGTTTTTACAAGAGGAGGACTCGCAAAACAAACACGACGTACAACTGGATAGGTTGTTGATCACGCAAAACATTGACGACGGGGAACTTTGTTGATTTACAGTATCCAGGGTAAAACGTAAAGTCCCCTTGTGACCTTGAAATGAAGGTCAAGGTCACCAAATCTTTCGGATGCTGTGATGAACCTAGGTACCGAATATGAAAAAAATCTAGTCAATGGTCCTTAAGATATTCTAATTCGTATGTACATATGTACGGAAGGACAGGCGGAGCGGGTTTTAGTCAAAAGTTTTAGAAATGTTTTAGCCAAAAAGTGAGCTTTTCCTGCCCACGAAAGGCACCTACAACCATGCATCCAAAATCGGTACAAATGTGATTTCTTTGCCATAGTTACAGAAAGAACACTAAGACACATACATATTTCATACAATATATTAGGAGGATTTTAGAAATATGTTTAATTGGATTTCTGGTATAAACAACCTTGACCAGCTATAAAGTGCTTGGTTTCATTCAAGAGAGACAACTCTGTTAATCCTTTTTCATTAGTTTGTGAAGAGTTATCCCCCTTTGTTTACTTGCTAGCAGACGACATTTTCAGTGACCCTCAGTTTGGATGATTTAGAGAAGAGGAAGTTGATTTTAGAGTATTATAACAAGGACATCAGATCAGCTAAAGTGATTTCAAATAGAACAGGCATCCCTTTGTCCACTGTTTATCGTGCTTTGAAAAATATTGTAAATGGATATGGCATTGAGCACCAGCAAGGCGCAGGTAGGCCCAGAAAATTGACTGTCGGTGACAGGAGGTGGCGGTTTGGTATTTTTGTTTCTAAAAACAAACAAAGGAGTTTAGAAAACTTAAGGCTGGATAAGATTGATAGTGGAACTGTGGCTGTCTGTAAGGAGACAATTAGAACTGAGCTGCATGCAATGGATTGGCAGAAAAGTCGAGGAATTCCATCACCAATCATGAAACCTGAACAAAAAGAGCGACGGTTGAACAAGTGCTTACAGCATAGAAATTTTAACTGGGACAATGTGATTTTCTCAGATGAAAGTTCTGTCTGGCTGTTTCCTAATACACTGAAATTCTGGACCAAACAAACTGAAAAACCTTTGTATCAGCGCCCAAAGTACAGTCTGAAATTTAACGTGTGGGGTGGCATATCTGTGTTAGGGGTAACGCCCCTCTGTGTATTTGAAGGGAATATGAACAGTGAGCGGTACACAGATATTCTCGAGGGACATTTACTTCCATCTGCTCACGTGTTCTATGGAATTTTTTGGAATATTCCAGCAGGACAACGACCCAAAACATCGTTCAAAGCATTCACAGGCCTGGTTTTGGACCCAAAATATGACATTATTAGATTGGCCAAGCTATAGCCCTGACCTAAATCCAATAGAAAATGTTTGGGGACTTATGAAGGAAAGTGTCAATAAGAAAAATCTGACAAATATTGCTGAAATGAAAGAAGAGGTGGTCCGATATTGGGACAGCATGGACCACGACTTTCTAACTTCTTTGATCAGTAGTATGCCCCGCCACATTGAAGCCTGCATTGCTGCCCATGGTGACTTGACAAAATACTAACTGTTCACCTGTCTTTGAATCTGGAGTTATGTTCTGCTAATATTCACATTAAATACGTGAGTAATGAGTGAATTTTTTTGTGTAAAAATTACAATCTTTAAATTCTCAATCATTTCTGGTTGTACTGTACTTACTTGCAGCACTGATAGAGTGGAGCCAAAATTGACCTTTCATCCGCATCAGGATCCCCAAAGCTGAAAACAAAGCAAATATATATATCTTTAATGAGCAGCAACAAAACAAAAAGAAAGTGAAAATGTGAATTTTTTTGTCCGTTTTAATCAATAGCAACAAAAATGGGCACTATGTTAGTCCTTGTGAAACTGCCCAACAATTACAGCATAATTTTTTTTAGAAAAAAACATGACAATTTTATGGGATTTGCTAAGTGTCATCATTATAAGGACTAGTGGACTAGAAAGTTAATTTCTATCACTGGTAGGATTTCATGACTGTAAGAAATAACAAGAAATAAGTTGTACCTTTTGGCATTGTCGAGAATAAGCACCATGTTTTCTTTGCTGCGGCTGAAGTGTTCATAATGGTGGCGATCAGCATTGCCTATGAGGTAGTCAAATATTGCTGTGTCAATGAGATCGAGGAGGAAGGTGCCAGAGCTGTACATCTTCACCATCTGGACCTTACTGCAGTAGTCAGAGTCGGTCTCCCATCTGGAAACACACACTTTCATACAGAGACTGCATGGATTTTGTGCTTGTACTCTTCAAACTAAGTAATATTGCAAAGATTTAGCAACAGAATATCTTTTGTTGTTTAACACAGCACAGGCTATTCCATATATATATATGACAGCAGCCGGTTAATGAATAAGTCTGGACTGAACAATTCTGGGATTGATCTTATGAGCATCAGTCGATGCCATCATGGTATGACCCAATCCACTGTTACAGAGCCATTCAACATTAAGATGCCTTTGATGACCATTATAGGTTCCTTGGGATCAAATCCAAGCCGAAATGTCTACATAAATATGTCATTTTTACACCATGCAAGGCATATTTTGTAATAATACCCGCAAAATATCAAAGTAAAGGGCAGAAATGACATTTTCAATTTGGCTTCCATTTCAACCATGCTTCAAATATGATGGGAGGGGGGCAAGTTAAAAAGTTAGATTTGTGAAATGTACTTTAACGTAGTATAGATGTGAACAGGTACGAGAGGGGAGAAAAATGGGGAAAAATCAACATTTGAACCAACATATATATTATCAGTACCATAGGAAACTATGTAAGCATGACTTACTTTGCTATGCGTTTTTTTGTGTAAGTACGAGACCATGGATGTCGCACTGTTTTAAGAGTCCACTCGCTTGGCAGCCACATGACTATAGTACCTTCTAATATTTGACCTTTTGCACATACTCCGTCATCTGGACCCTTGCAGTACAAGCACTTGCCATAGAAACAGTTGTTGTCACCTAGGAGCAGAGACTTGGCAAGTTAGAAGTGTGTCTGTGAGTGTTTAACATTGCACTCAGCAATATTCCAGCATTTTATGTTGAGTTGTGAATAATTGTGTCTGTACCTGACAAAGCCATGATTGATATCATGAGCAGTGACACCCCATCCAGCAAGTCAGTAAGACCACCTAATCCATTGAGTTGCCTCTTAAGGAGGTTGGATACAAAATATCAAAATGTCAAGAAATTGCTAAATTTGGTATTATTTTGTAGAAAAATGTGTCCCAAATCTAATTATGTAATAAAAATAGCAAGTCGCCACAGCATTTGTTTGACAAGTGGCGCCCCCTTGTGGCACCGTCTGTAAAAAGTAATATGTCAACAAAAGTTCTCTTAAAAGTAAATTGTTTAATACTTTTATTATTCAATATGTATTTTTTAATAAAGATATTTCAGTATTGATATGAAATAAGCCAGGAAAATCAATTTTCAAGGTAGTATGTAAGATTTGATACATTAATTATTGATTCATCAATGAATTGTTTTTTATAATAACAAGATATTTTTATAAAATGAATTTTTATAGTAAATTCACACTAGATTAATATTAAAAAAAAAAAAAATATGTTACCAGAGGGTATCAACATTATCTCCAATTAAAACAGCATACCCAAATTAAATTTGATAAGGGGAGATAACTCTTGCCCAGGTTTACCTCAGGATGAATGGCATGTTTATTCAGGGGAGATAAGCGATGGTGGAAGTATGATTGAAAGGAAGATAAAGATAAATAACTGAGTAACATAATACGTGCTCCTACTGTCACATCCCTTTGCATACGGTATGCGCACAAACAAAGGTATCCAACCTCTTTAAGATGAGTATGATTTCTGGTGTCCCCCGCCGTGATGTTGCTGGAATATTGCTAAAAGCGCGAAACCAAACTCAGTCAGTCAGTCAGTCAGTAAGATGAGTATGAGTTGAATACTGTCTGTTGAAGTAAAGCAGTACACAAATAAACAAACAAGCATTGTAACTAGGGCTGTGCAATATAACCTGTTTACCGGTATTAACCGGTTCAGACATGAAACCGACACGTATATGCGATCACGATGATCAAACACTGGTATCTTGACATGCATTCGAAAACGTTTACACTCGGAAACCTTGATGATCGTGGCAATTTTTTAACTGTGGTAATGGTGGTGGGAATGATCGTGGTGAAAATTACATTAACTGAGATAAAGCAAGATTTATGGATGCAAACTTCTATATTGTGTATGAACTTGACATCCATAAATCTTGCTTTTCTTAAGCATTCCACTTCTAAAGGCCCTTCAAAGATTTTACATTTAACTTGATTAAGTTCGGTATATGGTGCCGTTTTAGCCCAGAAATCAGTAGCCGTTTTTGCCAATTTGGTCTCAAACGTTCTGCTGTGGTGCCGTTTTAGCGATAACCCTGATAAAGTTGTGTTCGTAATTTTTGTTCAAGTGTTTCGCAATGTTTTAGATCTGAATGTTTTAAATATTTACTCATTAATGACCAATGATCCCCGATATGTCCTGACTAGGTCAAGTTGCTGTCTATAATCTCAGGGCTTTATTGAGAGTGGAGAAAGTACGGTAGTTCATACTAGTAACTACTCTGTCTATGTTTTCCTTGTTTCATTTGTGCCAAATATTATTTATATTTTTATTTTGTCATGGTTAAAAGTTTTTATTAAAGCTTAATCAAGCATAGTGATTTTGTTGTGTTTTTGCTTTATAAATAATAAAGCGTTAACTCGATTATAAGTAGTTTATTGTTACAAAACTTCTTGCAATACTAGTATATTGCAATACATATCTTAATATATGCTTTTGCATCCCAATATATCGCTAATATGAAAATTCTCTGCAATACCCACCCCTAATTGTAACAGCATATGATCACATAAAGTATGTAAACAGGAACAGCACTAATCATGATCAGCAAAGGAATAATCATTATGCCGTTGTTCCAAATGCACTATTAATGAGAAATGTAACAATAAGCATTGAAAATTAATTGCATTCTCAAAGCCTCATCTTTCTAAATTGAGGGGATTTGGAGGTCTTGAGTCATTATCCAATAATAGCAATACATATTTCACAAAGGAATCCATAAATCTTTCCTTCCTGCCCAAACCCCTTGACTTTCATGCTTATTCTAAACACTGACACTGTGCAATGATCCATAAGGTCAGGGTATATAGGATGTCATCAAGAAAGCAATACAGTATGCCCACAAGAACTATTCACCCATCCCCATGATTCTCAGCTTAGTCATCCGCTGTGAAGCAATATGGTGCTTGGGCCACATTGAAGCTCAGGATGTTCTGTGAGTGCATTGAATGTTGCACTCTCAGTATTCCAGCCTTCACGAGAGAGAGGTACATAAATATTAGAGGCAGGATCAGACAGGAGCTTACACTGCTCATAGGCGCATCAGATTGCCTCTCCCAACTACAAAAACATACACAATCCACACTGCATCCCCTAAAATATGGGGGTCATAAAAATATGGGGGCTGTAGAAAACCTTGCTTTGCATTGAGTGCAACACTTCTTCCTAGTAGGATTATCAGTTTTCCCCATGTTGTAAGGGGCGGAACAGAAACTTAGAAAAACTTCTTAGGGATTGCAGTATACATCCACACACCAGTGCGACAAGAAAAAGAATGACTAAGGAGAGATAAGTCACTTGAGCAGGTAGTGGTGCATGCTGCATGCTTCCCAGGAGTCACCTCTGACGTCCTTATAAAGGGGCAGCATTGAGTGCATGGGCATATGGAAAAGAGAGGCCTAGGATTTTATATGCTGTCTGCTTCCACTCAGCAGGTCGAACTGATGAGAGAGAGTACAAGATGTGAGATAGGATAAGTTTAAAAAGTAATATTTTCTATGTGTGAATCCCATCATGTTTAATGACATCGATGAATTAAAACATCAGCAGTAAAGCTTAGAAATATTGAAAATTAGTGTATTGGTTCATCAATGAATTTTTTTTATAATAACAAGATATTTTTATAAAATGAATTCTTATAGTAAATTCACACTAGATTAATATTAAAAAAAAAAAAATATGTTACCAGAGGGTATCAACATTATCTCCAATTAAAACAGCATACCCAAATTAAATTTGATAAGGGGAGATAACTCTTGCCCAGGTTTACCTCAGGGTTATACTACACTAAATGAGAATCGCTTGCTCACTGAGCGAGATGCATATGTAAACAAATGAAGAGATAAAGACATGTGACAGCTGTGATTGGATGAAATAGTGTAAGATGTTTATGTTTTTTAAAAGCATGTCCAACCAGTAATTAAAACTGACCACAATTTTAAGTATTCAGTGCTGTGATTTTCATCACCATGACTTATGCTTATTGTGTGTACAGATATTTTCCAGTAGGTGACATTTGGTGCGGATCTGGGGTTGATGTGTTCCGATTCCTGTGCTCGCAAAACGAGCCGGACAAGTTGGCCAGATAGTGTGTTTTTATGGTAGTTTAAAGGCCAGAGTGTACCCATGTGCACATGGAATGGCTGTTGATAGCCTGGATTATTTTAAAAAAAATATAAGGCTACTATAGAAGTCTATGGGAAAACATTTGGTGTTGTGTAACCTGTAGGGTTCGAGCACTTTTCAGTAATTCATACTTTACATGATTTCCTGTGTTTATTTAATCATGGAAACATGTTAGCATTAATGTAGAGGCAAATTTAAAGGTACTGGGAGTAAAGATAGGGCTGTTTTGAGTGGAATAGATTGTTTTAGTGTCCAGAATATGAACGTTGCTTCGTTTTGTGGTCGAACAGTGGGAAAAGACCCTCACGGTGAGTTTTACCATCAAGTAGTGGTTCCCTGGCTTCTAAATTTGTTGAACTGATGAATTTGACAACAAATTAGGTTAAAATCACCACTGCCACAACAATGTGAGTGTCTAAGTTAATCTCCTGAGGGTCAATTTGAAGTCAAATGATAAGAATATCATGAAATTTGTTCACTGCTGACAGCAGAACATGTCACAAACCCTTGTTTTAAATGCAAACAGTGTAGCATATGATCAATTCTTTCTGCCTGTCCCCTTTTGAATATGCAACGACCTAATTTTTCTTTTCCTTTTTAAAATATACCCCTTTTTCACCCATAGGACTTTCAAAATGAATTTCTGTTTTATTAACAACTGTCTCATTGCTGTTATAGATTTTATGATTTGACATTTAATGTAATCTCAACACTATTTTCAGCTTGTAGAATGCCTGTTGGTGAATGGGGAGGTGTATCTTCACAAATACAGCAGAAAAGAAGCCTTCACATCCAATGTGGTATTTCATTACATCGGCCGAAGTCTGTTGTTGGCAGTGTCTAATCAAGCATACCCTTTGCTTCGATATGCTTCACGGCCTTGTAGAAGTTGCAGTACTTGGACATGTAGGTACATATAGTACATTTATGTCCCAGTCCAGTTAAGGCACCACAATGTCTCACTACCAAATTCCATCACTCGGTCATCCTCATACATTAGAAATTTCTGACAGTGTCCCCTTAATGCCTCAGTGTGTAGTATTTCAGCTTCCCAGACATGAAATAAGGGCTGTACATCAATCCCAGAAGCTGCTTAGATGTAAATAATAACAACTGACCCTTGTGGAATGTAATATTATGGGTCTGAATTCACATTTTATTGACATGAGAGTGTTCGATATCTTAAAATTATCTCCCTGTTTACCCAAATACATTGTGTCTTTCTCTAACCCAGTAACCCATAAATTACTGCAGAGAAGCTCTGTTTTTAGCTGATATTGTCAAATACTGTTAATTGTAATTAAAAATATTCAGTTTAGGCAGGGTAACCAATAAATTTCCAAAGTTATGTGGATTTTTCACTTTGTTCCCTCTAAACTGGCTTATACATGAAGTTGGCAAGTGTAACAGCCTCAAAACAATACACAGTCAATAGTTTTGAATTTCTGGAAGTATTTCAAAGTCTTAGCTTGATGAATCAATAGATTCAAGTGTAAGTTCTTATCATGCTGTGGTCTAAAAGTGATTTCATCTGTTGAAAGGGTCATTTGCCTTGATCGACTAACAGGCGGCAGGGTACTGTGGTCAGTGTTTCAGACTGCTAGGCATAATCCAACCCCTCACTCATTACATTCTGGCAAAGTTCATCATCCAGCCTTATATATGTCAGGATGTTAAAGCTGCTTAATGTTAAACCTGTCCAATTTCTGGCCTGAATTCAATGATTTTTGTCGTTCAAAATATAGTTTGGATTGATATGATCAAGGCAGTCCCAGTCATGCATGGAATTAACCCATGGCCCCCCATTTTGGTGAAATAAGAGTAAACTCCCATGGTATATGTATGATTTAAAAACTTTCTCTATTAATGCAGAAGTGCATTTTGTATAGCTTTGGTGAAATAGACATGATATAACTCTTACAGCTCTGTCAGTGCAGCAAATCCATATATTCTTGTGCCATATAGATATGTTGGACAGGAAAAAGTATTGAAGCTTCATGCAGTTTTATATTTTTTCTGAGAAGTTGCATGTATATACAGTACATAAGTCACAGATTTGCCTAGGGCAAATGTTTCTAAATTTTCCTACAGGTTATACTACACTAAATGAGAATCGCTTGCTCACTGAGCGAGATGCGATGTAAACAAATGAAGAGATAAAGACATGTGACAGCTGTGATTGGATGAAATAGTGTAAGATGTTTATGTTTTTTAAAAGCATGTCCAACCAGTAATTAAAACTGACCACAATTTTAAGTATTCAGTGCTGTGATTTTCATCACCATGACTTATGCTTATTGTGTGTACAGATATTTTCCAGTAGGCGACATTTGGTGCGGATCTGGGGTTGATGTGTTCCGCTTCCTGTGCTCGCAAAACGAGCCGGACAAGTTGGCCAGATAGTGTGTTTTTATGGTAGTTTAAAGGCCAGAGTGTACCCATGTGCACATGGAATGGCTGTTGATAGCCTGGATTATTTTTAAAAAAATATAAGGCTACTATATAAGTCTATGGGAAAACATTTGGTGTTGTGTAACCTCAGGATGAATGGCATGTTTATTCAGGGGAGATAAGCGATGGTGGAAGTATGATTGAAAGGAAGATAAAGATAAATAACTGAGTAACATAATACGTGCTCCTACTGTCACATCCCTTTGCATACGGTATGCGCACAAACAAAGGTATCCAACCTCTTTAAGATGAGTATGATTTCTGGTGTCCCCCGCCGTGATGTTGCTGGAATATTGCTAAAAGCGGCGGCGTAAAACCAAACTCAGTCAGTCAGTCAGTCAGTAAGATGAGTATGAGTTGAATACTGCCTGTTGAAGTAAAGCAGTACACAAATAAACAAACAAGCATTGTAACTAGGGCTGTGCAATATAACCTGTTTACCGGTATTAACCGGTTCAGACATGAAACCGATACGTATTGCGATACGATGATCAAACACTGGTATCTTGACATGCATTCGGAAAACTTCGTTACACTCGGAAACCTTGATGATCGTGGCAATTTTTTAACTGTGGTAATGGTGGTGGGAATGATCGTGGTGAAAATTACATTAACTGAGACCGCAAGATTTATGGATGCAAACTTCTATATTGTGTATGAACTTGACATCCACAAATCTTGCTTTTCTTAAGCATTCCACTTCTAAAGGCCCTTCAAAGATTTTACATTTAACTTGATTAAGTTCGGTATATGGTGCCGTTTTAGCCCAGAAATCAGTAGCCGTTTTTGCCAATTTGGTGCCGTTCTGCTGTGGTGCCGTTTTAGCGATAACCCTGATAAAGTTGTGTTCGTAATTTTTGTTCAAGTGTTTCGCAATGTTTTAGATCTGAATGTTTTAAATATTTACTCATTAATGACCAATGATCCCCGATATGTCCTGACTAGGTCAAGTTGCTGTCTATAATCTCAGGGCTTTTATTGAGAGTGGAGAAAGTACCGGTAGTTCATACTAGTAACTGCTCTGTCTATGTTTTCCTTGTTTCATTTGTGCCAAATATTATTTATATTTTTATTTTGTCATGGTTAAAAGTTTTTATTAAAGCTTAATCAAGCATAGTGATTTTGTTGTGTTTTTGCTTTATAAATAATGCGTTAACTCGTTTATAAGTAGTTTATTGTTACAAAACTTCTTGCAATACTAGTATATTGCAATACATATCTTAATATATGCTTTTGCATCCCAATATATCGCAATATGAAAATTCTCTGCAATACCCACCCCTAATTGTAACAGCATATGATCACATAAAGTATGTAAACAGGAACAGCACTAATCAGCATGATCAGCAAAGGAATAATCATTATGCCGTTGTTCCAAATGCACTATTAATGAGAAATGTAACAATAAGCATTGAAAATTAATTGCATTCTCAAAGCCTCATCTTTCTAAATTGAGCGGGATTTGGAGGTCTTGAGTCATTATCCAATAATAGCAATACATATTTCACAAGGAATCCATAAATCTTTCCTTCCTGCCCAAACCCCTTGACTTTCATGCTTATTCTAAACACTGACACTGTGCAATGATCCATAAGGTCAGGGTATATAGACGTGTCATCAAGAAAGCAATACAGTATGCCCACAAGAACTATTCACCCATCCCCATGATTCTCAGTTTAGTCATCCGCTGTGAAGCAATATGGTGCTTGGGCCACATTGAATCTCAGGATGTTCTGTGAGTGCATTGAATGTTGCACTCTCAGTATTCCAGCCTTACGAGAGAGGTACATAAATATTAGAGGCAGGATCAGACAGGAGCTTACACTGCTCGCATTGCCTATCCCAACTACAAAAACATACACAATCCACACTTAAAATATGGGGGTCCGCTGAAGAAAACATTGCTTTGCATTGAGTGCAACACTTCTTCCTAGTAGGATTATCAGTTTTCCCCATGTTGTAAGGGGCGGAACAGAAACTTAGAAAAACTTCTTAGGGATTGCAGTATACATCCACACACCAGTGCGACAAGAAAAAGAATGACTAAGGAGAGATAAGTCACTTGAGCAGGTAGTGGTGCATGCTGCATGCTTCCCAGGAGTCACCTATGACGTCCTTATAAAGGGGCAGCATTGAGTGCATGGGCATATAGAAAAGAGAGGCCTAGGATTTTATATGCTGTCTGTTTCCACTCAGCAGGTCGAACTGATGAGAGAGAGTACAAGATGTGAGATAGGATAAGTTTAAAAAGTAATATTTTCTATGTGTGAATCCCATCATGTTTAATGACATCAGATGAATTAAAACATCAGCAGTAAAGCTTAGAAATATTGAAAATTAGTGTATTGGTTCAAAATAGTAAGTTGTGTGACTTTTCTGGAATACTGTGGGAAGGCACACAATATTTCTTCGATCAATTTGAGAGGGACGGACTCTTGATCTTACACACTGATTATATTAAGGCACATGTTGGAGTAAACTGTAAATTCACCCCGTGAATAATACTGTGAAACACTAAACATGGAGAACACATGTATCTGGCAGGGTTAGTCTGTAGATGATCAATCCAAGGCGTGAAGAGACGAAATAATGTTGACATCAAGCTACCACAGCGGTCATACCTTTGGTGAAGAATGTTGCCTTAAGTTCTGGCGTTGCTACCGGCAAGATCTCAGTCTTGAGGTTCACCCTTCTTCCCACAGCCAGAGGGGTGCGTCGGAATTGTAACACTCTGTAACATAGGCAATCAAATGGGCTAATCACTGTGTGAAGCATTATTTTCTGCCAATGTGGGAACTTCTCTTAAAGTCTCTGGGTTTCACATGTCCAGAGCATATCCTTTATGAGTCTTGGCCAGACAATCCAGAGACATCATGAGCATCAATAACAGAGTTTAAATACAATGACATGCTATTCATATGGATTTACTTGGACCATTCTCAGAGACAGATTTTTGTTACCCAAAATCTGAAACAATTGTCCTATATGGGAAAATAAATATTCCAAGTTATGTTATTACAGATGCAAGTAATGTTCCCAGGAATTAGGAACATATGAATTTTTCAAAAATCCCAATAATGAACAAAGTAATTATTTTTCTCAATTTGAATGACAGGGTACTTAGTGAATGATCAACCTTATGAGATCTGGACCCGGTTGTATCAAACTTTAATAAAGCTTTAATCGTTAATTAAACTATGATTAGTTAATCACTGATTATCTTTAGTTGCATGAAATCCTTAATAAAGGAATCCCTTCATTAATCCATCATTAAGCTAATGAAGGTTTGGGGGTATCATTAACTCATCATTAGCTGTATCAACATGGCAGACAACATAATGTACCATCAACTTCGACGTCGGAGAAAAGAGAAACATTTTCGTGAACGGATTAATTAACCCCCACCGGGTGCCACAGGGACATATATGTCCTTCCTCTTTAACCCTCACTTTGAAGTTCAATAAAATTCTAAATATATTACATATTTATATACAAGTATACTTCACAGTTTTGAATTCTCGTGGAAATTCCCTGTTTCTTGATACCATCCACTATTAAATCAGACAAAACTAAAGTGCTTAAAATAACCTTTCAAAATAGACTTCGCCGTAATCGCCATTTTTGACACAATATGTAATCGCGATTCACAGAGTTATTTGCTGTAAGTTTTGAAATGTGAAAATTTGACAATTACTGGGAATATAGAATTTCAAAATAGCATAGTAATGATCACTGATATCAGTTTTCACAAAATCACTAATGATAATTCTGAAACGTTGCCCGGTTTTAACCTAGAATCGTTGGGATGTTTTCGAAAAATACACTTACACAAACGCCAGAGCTTTCTCGCCATATTGGATACTGTTTACAAAATCACGTTTAGCGAAGGCGGTATTGAGACACCAATTACATCACGGTATATTTCATATTCAGCTGCGAGAAATACATCACTGAATTCCCTATATATTTTGGAATCAAATTACAAATGGTCTTTGTCACCAATACCAACTGTCTAGATGAAATGAAACGAAAGATATTGGGGTGAAAACAAACATTATTACAAAAAGATTGCACTTGTAAACAAAGAAAAATCCGATTTTTACACTGCGTAGCATTTTTCTGGAATTGTCCGACACCCAGCCGTCCATTCTTTGCTTGCAATGGCTCAATATTTTAGAATATGCATGGAAAAGAGTATCGTGCCAAGAAACAGGAAATTAAAACAGATACAATGCAATGATTTGATAATTCATAAGAATTTATCAAGGTTTCCGTGCAGCGTGACGCCATGACTGATGCAAAATAACGAGAATGACAACGGTAATTATCAGCATTTCTGGCTTCTTCTCTTATTTATCCAATGAAAACTATAAAAACATATAACAATATACAGAGAGTCAGAATAATTCTGATTACTTACATCACATATTTATGTACAAATGATCCCTGAATCAAGGGAAGAGTCCTCGCATGGAAATCCTGTGTACCCTTTGTCGCCATTTTGTAATAAATCGGGTCAGCGATAGTGATGTCATCACGTCAACCTTGGTGCACATATTAGGCAATTTCTTTGAGGTGAAGGTCGGCTGAACAAGAGTAAACACATCGCCCTATCCTTCCGATTACACTGTCAGTATTATGATGTGTATTTTCGTATAGTTCAGATACTTTTCATGAAACTGACTTCAGTATCTACATTTAGTTTTGTTCAATATCATATCATACGTGGATATAGGGTATACATTCTATGTTTTTGAAAGTTTTGATTGTTTGAATAATATTTACATAAGAAATTGACACATTTAGTGTAGTAGACCATATTCTGTCTGAAAACACTTTTATTTGCATTTTGAAACATGTTGTTCCATTTTGTATTGATTTCTTTGGACGTTCTATTGCTTACCCCAAAGCTATTGAGCTCAGACATTATTTTGTCCCATATCTGCTTCTTTTTGTCATTAGTAATGGAGTTAGTCAGTTTGCTGTTTAACACACTGATATGATCTTCAACTAGGCCTGTATTTCACAACTTTCAAAGTTTTACTGCGATTTCTGACGGCAGCCATTATGCAGACTATAGATGAGTGTTTACCTGCAATGCATCATGGATAATAATTAGGGGATTCCCCTAAGTTAATCATGGTTTAATGACGGGACCTTTATTAGAGGCATACTTAGTTAATGGGTGTTTAAATAAGGGTTTATACAACCGTATTTAAACACTTTATTAACTAATCAAACATTAAGAATTTAATCAATGATTAGTGTTTAATTGATGATTACATAATTACGCGTTGATACAACTGGGTCCTGATATGATTAAAATATCCTCAAAATCATTCCAGCTTGACAACAGTACGAGAATCTGTATCGAAACGTCGAAACAAAAGAAGTTGTTATCCACAAAGTTTGCTCAAGATAATTAAAATATTGGTCTCACCTTCCAAGATGGAAAGCAGCTATTTCTGCATTGTGGCGATCTCTTCCAGCATAGGGTGTCCCATTGATAATATCGTGTCTTGCATACCTATATTGGAGGATGCATATATATATATATATACAATTCATATATATGAAGTTCTTGATTTATTTTTTCTGATCAAATGTGGGCCCTCCAATTTCAGAGATGATGATTACTAAGTATAACTTCTGCTCTGAGAATATAAAATAACACAAGATCATTATAACATTACGTTAGATGGTCAAAATACAGTCCAACATTAAACATTAAAAAACAAAAGAACATAGTAAACATGGAAAAAGTATGCCAAAATTTTAAAATGGCGCCATGATATTCATAATTCTCTTTACATTATGGCTGTTATAATGTTATAATTTTGTTTAAACATCTTGAATAATTTCAGATTGGCTAAAGGGAACATATGCACATGATGTAGTTTCAGCCTCAATGGTCATGTAGTTTCCCAGGAGACACATTTTACAATATAGGTGCATGATCTCACAATGAAGAGGTCAAATATAGCCAAACCCCCACTCCCCCTACCCCCCAAAAAAAAAAACCCCATGAAAACAGAACATGGGTTGTTCCCAACTACTACACTTCACTTTGAACAATAACAAAGCACTGTAGCTAACCCTGACAGATAGTTGACACTTAAAGTTGTCAACAAATGAAAGTTGCTCTCAGCATGTTTATTCATATGGGGAAGCCTGGTCGTTAAAGATAACTATGAAACAACCTATTTTGCACATTGTATCTAAACAAGCCAATGTTACTTCCTAGCGGTACAACATGATTAAACTTACCATGCAAAGAGTTTCAGGTCTCACCCTATACAGGTCGCATATACTTAAAAAGGGTAATAATTTGCCTAATGAAAATTTCCATTATATACTCATCAACAACAAACTTGACATGCTGTTTTGGAGTTTACTTACTGAGTGCATATAACTGATTTAAACGTGACATGATTGCTCAGTTACAGTAAAATCAAATTTCCAAAACATGATTATCCAGAAAGTGTTTGGTAAAACCAGAGAGGGCTATTATAGACACTTGGTCAGAGTAAAATGTTAATATCTGGTGTGACCAGCATGAGCATCGATAACAGCTTGGCTGTGGTGACCCATAGAAGGAAGGAGATGCCGAATGCTGTCTTGAGGAATGTTTTGATACACTTGCTGAAGTGCTGTGTGCAGTTCTTATAGTGTCTGAGGTGGCGGATTACACTGGCGCAAGCATCGATCAAGAGTATCCCATAGATGTTCAATGGGGGACGAATCCGGTGGTCGAGCATTGTCATGCTCCAAAGATCATGTTGATGTAGGGAACGACGTGACGTTGAACAGGCCTTCTGGCAAAAAGTCTGACTTTTTATAGCCATTTGCACTGTCTGGTCGGAGATTCGGACCAGTCCAGGATTTTTTTGTGGATGATGTGGCCGTGGTGTTTGAACGAAAATATCTAAACCGGATGTAGCGGTCCTGGGCAGCAGTGGTAACTCCAGGTCAACTTGACCTGGGTCTGTCATAAACACTCCCAGTATTTGTGTATCGGGTCCATAGGTCAGTCTTTTGATTCCCATGTCGTCTATAGTGGCTTAAAGCAATGCATGTGGAGTACCATTGATGTGGCTTTTTAAAGCCTACAGTCATAGGCTTCAGCTCAGGGTGATACACAATTTCATGATGCTCGTGCAATTCATGTAGAGTACGTTTTAGCGATTCACTACAGACGTGAGTGTAACGTTACGCTTTTGTTAAACGTTTCTTTTTTCAAATGTTTTGTCGTGGGCAACTACTCCCCCACATGCTGGTATTCAGCATGGATTGGTTTGTGTCAAATATTTTCCTAAAATAGTAAAATTCAAATTTGTCCTATGTCAAGTTTCTTTTTTTGAAGAGTATATAAAACACATGCCCTTTTATGAAAACATACACTCCAAAAATCATTATAAAGAAATGATTACACCATTATGTATCAGTGTGTGTGTGTTGGTTGCCTAACACTGTATTCAGCAATATTCACACTTTATCATGTTTATAACAGTGATCTATGAGTATGTAATAAATACTCACATAATCCACAAATACCTCCCCTGTTACAACAGCCGTGATTTACCACAGGGCCGTGATTTACCACAGGGAACACCATGTAATAACTAATGAAGATAATATATTCTGAAAGTGCAGGTAGAAAAAAGTCTAAAAATTGAAAAGCAATAAAAAAACACACACCATTCTGGTTTAAAAGCCACAATTTGACCTCCTTTTAAAGTTAGAGACAGCTTAAGTTGTGTTCCTTTGACACCAACATCAGCAGCAATTATTGGTCTGGTTGCAAGTTCTCTCAAGACTGCTCCTGTGAAGAAAATAATTATTATTAATTTACCCTTAAATTCTGTATGATAAAACTTTGTACACCATACAAAATTGCAAAAGAAATTAAAACATAACTCTGTCAGAACTGAACATAATTAAATTTTATGGTCTAAACATACCATTGCTTTTATAGTTACCTTAATGCAACTAAGACAAAACAAGTGTTTGCCACTGATATGGCAATGTCCCCCGCCGCTAAAGAATGGAATATCTATATTTACTACTTTCAATTTTTTGGTCACATACAAGATGCCTGAAATGACTGGTGTCTGCATAATCACCAAATGTAGGCTGTCAACATAATTGAAAACATTGGGTGCAATGTTTTATGAGATATCGTGTTTAAATAAGTTTGAAAGCGGTCAAAGTGTCGTGGTGACCCTGAAGATAAGGTCAAGGTCACCCAAATAAACTGGTGTCTGCGTAATGCCCCAATGTAGGCTGTCACCAAATTTTAAGACATTGGGTACAACAGCCCATGAGATAACGCGTTAACAAGTGTTAAAAGTGTGCAAAGTGTTATGGTGACCTTGAAGATAAGGTCAAGGTCACCCAAATAAACTGGTGTCTGCTTAATCCCCCAATGTAGACTGTCACCAAATTTGAAGACATTGGGTACAACAGTCCATTAGATGTTGCGTTAACAAGAGTTTGAAAAATGTTCAGTGTCATGGTGACCTTGAAGATAAGGTCAAGGTCACCCCAATCGACTGGTGTCTGCGTAATCTCCCAATGTAGGCTGTCACCAAATTTGAAGATATTGGATACAACGGTGCATGAGATATCACTTTAACAAGAGTTTGAAAAGTGTTCAAAGTGTCATGGTGACCTTGAAGATAAGGTCACGGTCACCAAAATCGACTGGTAATCCCCCAATGTAGACTGTCACCATATTTGAAGACATTGGGAAGAACAGTTCATGAGATATCGCGTTAACAAGAATCAGCACGGACGGACGGACGGATGGACGGACAGACGCCGCTGAATACATAGTCCCCCGTTCCACGTTGCGGTTGGGGACAAAAAAGCAGTTCATAAACATGAAATTTTGCCAAAATGTATTCACATGATCATTAAATAGGTTCCATGTGAAACCTGAGTGCTGTAGATATGTTTAGGCATATACCCAACAGCCAACACATGCAAATACTGAGTAAGGAAAAAGAACAGCATCATGGGTTGCTTGTGATATGGTTGTAGCCAGTGATTTCATCTATACCCAGCTCTAGAGGTTATCACAAAACTTGTTATATTTTCTTACCCCATATACCAGTACTCGGAAAAATATTGCAAAATGTATGATTGTATACCGGTACAGAAGTAATACTCCTTTGTGAGGCATTTAGAAGTTGGAGCAGTAAGGATGGATAACAATAAATGGATGAACAACTTCTTTATTGCAGTGAAAGCTCTCACTGTAATAAAGAAGTTGATCATCCATACATTGTTATCCATCCTTAGAACTAATAGAAGTAATACCATGCAGTCCTAATTAAAGAATCCATAAAATGCCACAAAAGTGCACTTTCATTTCTTTTCTTTCACTCAGGATATACTAAGAGCACAGGTGAGGGCTCCATTTGACATTCGCATTTGAGGATACCAGATAATTATAATGGTCTTTGCAATACATGTATCTCCATCGTTTACTGAATGCATCTATCTTTGGCATCATAAACATTTACAAACAGGGGTAAAATATCCCTGTGTCTGATGTCTGAGAAAAGTGAATTTTCATTTCAGGTAAAGAAAATCTGCTATCACTACCATAAGGGTAAGTGTGTGATTATAGTTTTACGCTGCTTTTAGCAATATTCCAGCAATATCAAGGCGGGGGACACCAGAAGTGGGCTTCACAAATTGTACCCATGTGGGGAATCAAACCCGGATCTTCTGCTTGAGGAGCGAACGCTTCAACCACCGGGCTATCCAACCACCCCACTACCATAAGGAACATAGCTAAATGTTTATACTGGAATTCAGGTATCTTTGATCAATAGTGTCCAGTGCACTTGAAATTCAATGACGACATCAGTTATTCTTATGTTTATAGAATGGGAATCATATGGCTCCCAGACTCTGGTTTTATAGTGCTAGCCCACTGAGATACCATGCCACAGTGAAGCATGAATACCCCACTCAGACACATTATACTGACGATTCGAAAGTCCTATGGCTCTTATCTACCGGTATTTATCACTTTATTTAGTCATACATCTTTCAGACGCCTCACATGTTAACTGCCCATTTGGCTAAGTCTTGGGTATCATGTGCAAGTCTCCTGTTTCAAAATCCTTATCTGCCTCTGAACTTCCTACTGAGTGATATAATATAATATTGGTGCACAGTAATGTGTAAATTCACTCTCAGTACATGACTCCTGATTCAACTTACCTAATTCTGGAACCTTTTCTGGATGTATATGCCTATTGTCTATCCACTTGGCTGCAATTGTCCATGGAGACTGTCCACCCAATGAATATTTCCAGTCAACTTTGTACTCCTCCACCTGGCTTTTAATCACCATCTCAAGGGGCACTACACCTCCATCGATCAGAGAATTATCACTATCCTTTCGTTGTCTCCTTATCTCTGGTTCCAATATCTTGAAGGACACAAACAGCATGAACGCAGCACAAGCAAAGATAACTAAACGCACTTTCAACTTCATCATGTGGCAGTCATATCCTGCAACGCTTCTATCCTGAAAAATAATATACATGTAAGTGAAAATTAAAAAAAAAAAGGCATGCAATAAATGTTGGTATGCTGTTTAATTTAGCAATATTCCAGCGGTATAATGATGATGTAGATGAAGATTAACACAATGCCATTTAGAAAGAGGTCAAATGTAACATGTTATATTTGGGATAACACTTTCTTAGTAAAGTACAAGTTCTAGTACTTTTTGGGTTGAGTCCCATCCAGGATTCAAACCCACACACTCAGACCACTTTCTAAATGGCATTGAGTTAATCATAGCTTTTTTCGGCCATGATTGCCATGCCAATTTACACTTATCAGAAGGGTACACAAAGTCCGCAGTCTAGACTACCAGTTGTCCGACTTCCATTTTGTGGAAGTCGTGGTGGCTGAGCGGGTTAGGCACTGACTTTGTGTGCTGGCGATTAGGTTCCTGTCTCTTAGGGTGTGGGTTCGAATCCCAGATGGGACTCAACCCAAAAGTACTAGAATCTGTACTTTACTGAGAAAGTGTTATCCCAAATATAACATGTGATGTAGATGACAATGGACTCGACTAGGCATCTCCACAACTGGCTACCCTGCAGTGTCCGGATACGTTTTCTCTGGGTGACAAACACTGATGACTGACTGACCAATACTTGTTAAATGCTGCACTCATCAATAGTCCTGCTCTATGACAACTGTCCATAATTATGGAATGAGATTGGACCAGACAATCCTGTGATTGACAGGCATGGATCTACCCAACTGGCATAAGATGAAATGCATCAAACAAGTCAGTGAGTCCTCAACCCTCTACATTCAGTCACCTTTTACACGAAGCGTAGTCACCTGTTATGACTTGCATCGAATGTTAATCATCAGTTATAACCTGGATCTTCATGGGTCTGGAATGATCTGATGTTTAACAATAAGGAAATGATAAGTCTAGTTTATTTCCATATGAGTGAAATGCTACTGGGTAAAATTGACAGTTGATCACTGGTATTTCTGAGCTCAGTATGAGATCCCTGCTCTATTCCAGTTGTTTATGCAATGTCTGACAGATTCGTTTTTTTCCCCTAAACCCATTAGTTGTACAACTCCTTTGAGACACATTTAGAAGTTGGGACAGTAAGGAAGGATAACAATATATTAATGAACAACTTCTTTATTACACTGAGAGCCTTGTTTCTGTGTAGGTTCTAACACCGTTTCATCACTTGTTTGATAACAATATTAGAGCCTTCACTGAAACATCACACTTACCACTGATAATTAATTTTTAAGATAGTAGTGAATGAGATACATGTTTTATTCTAGGTTTCATGCAAAGTGACTTGCAATAAAACAATATGAGAGTCAAACATTTATTTTGAAATTCATAGCATACCTACATACCTACCTATATCTTTCAGATATTTTTTTTTTCTGTTGGTAATGCAATACATGCTTTAGTTTACAATCGACAGACTCTTTTTTGAGTTACAATCATCATTGTGCACTTTTAAATAAATTTGGGGACACATAATGAAATTATCTACACATTTTTTGTGTGTGTCTTCACAGGTAGTCAGAGGACTCATATCTAAAAAATATATATTCATCGTTACCATGGTTATACAAAGACAGCCTTCCAGGGCTACTTATTGCCCCTTTGTAAGGTGAATAACAGGGTTGGATAACATGACATATATCATATGTTTACCTTTAGAATACAGTACCATAAACTTTTACAAAAGTCTTCATGCAGTTGTGTTAATGTATTCTTAAACAATGTTAAAGTGCTTAGTTAACATAATTTAGGCTCATACCTCACAACAAAGTAGCTCGAAGATAATAGACATGTTTTGCTCATTCTTCACAATGCGGTTATATGAAGATTATGGATATCTTGTGTCTGTTGACTAAATTCACAAGACACTGTGCCTACCATAACCTCATAAGTTTCCCATCACCTATTCGACCTTGAAGGGCTAATCCCAAGGCAGATATCATCCTTAAATAGTTTTGATACAAGCAAGTGAACATTTCAGCTTTCAGTGCTGTGACTTTTATGCATGCCCAAGTTGACTACAAAAGTTGTACAATTTTGGATTTTCGGGAGCTGATAAAAGGCATTATAACTTAATATCAGCTGAACAAAAAGATGACAACAACATTCCCCTTCCATTACAACAGCAAGGCAACAGTGAGCCACGTCAACATCTCCGAATCCCAGACTCGGGACCGGGCCTTATACTGTCATTAGTGTCAAAGTATGTTATTGGTAAATCCACGGAAAAGATAATTACTAATAATCAAACAATATATAGAACAGCCTTATAAAAAGTGAAACATAATCACAACCTAATAAAATAGCAGGTGGCCACACGTAGCACTAAGTCCATGCATTGGAATGCCTTGCTAGCGATTTCTGTTCACGTCGTCTGCCATGTTGTAACCGGAAATGGTGGGTATGTCAAAAAGTGTAACTATGGAAATCGTTTCCGGAATACGAATACTATATCAGGGATGTCGACAATATTTAGATTGTGTTCTTTATCGATGCTGTTATCAATCTTACCATCAGCTCCGAGATTCCGATGTCTGTATGATTGAAGACATATGTCTATAAGAAAGAACACTCACTATGCTGAAAGCATTACTGTACAAGTAGATAATTGAAAACACATTAGCCTACTTTAGTTAGTTTAACAGCTCGAAGTCTTGAAAACTGATTTGCTGATCAAATTCGACGTGTTTCACAGCTACTCATAATGCTGGTCTGATACCGGATATATCTGATTTTAAAGGGGAAGAGGTAGATATCTAGGCATTCGTGACCAACTCGTGTTATTCCGGGACAAGCCGAATAGCGACTTCTTGGAGGTTACGGAAAGGGGCGAGTGGTGACGAATGCCACCTACTGTCTCGCTGTTCTTACATCAACCACATTTAAACCTGCCAACACCACCATCTAACGTGACTGCCAACACATTAACAATGTATTGATAATTTATAATATGATTCAAATATTGAAAGATAGGAAACCAAAACTCCATTGTGCCTTTATAGACTTTACAAAAGCTTTCGATACAGTTTGGCGAGTGGGATTGTGGAAAAAATGCCAATGATTGGTGGTGTAGAGGGTACATTCCTCGATCTTGTTTAATCCATCACATGACAATAATCACAATATCACATCACTAGTACAATGTCATAAAGATGAATCAAACTACTTCTCATGTAACAATGGCGTCAGACAGGGGGAAAATATGTCACCATTATTATTATTATTATTCTCCAGTTTCATAAATGAAATTGAATCTCATTTACTTACTTCAGACTGTAATGGTGTAAATCTAAACTATATTTAAGACGAGGATTTGGTGATATTTATAAAGTTACTTTTATTATATGCAGATGATACAATATTATTTGATGAATCGCCAAAGGGATTACAAGATGCGTTGGACTGATTAAGGGACTATTGTGATTCATGGAAGCTAAAAGTGAACATAAACAAAACCAAAATAGTAATATTTCGGGGAGGACCATCAAAACCATTTACAATTATTTATCACTTCAAAGAACAATAAATAAAAACGACAATCCCTGGCTCTCGCACGTTAAAAATATATTAGACAATACTGGACTCTCGTATGTTTTTGAAAATCCCCCAATTTGTACAACCCAGTGCCTGGTCTCAAAAGCTGAACATATTCTTGAAGTTTAATTTATCCCAAAACTGGCAAAATGACATTATTTCTTGTCCCAAGGGAATTTATTACCAACACCTGATGCCATTTCCTAATTTTGATGCATATCTCCTTTCAAAACGTGTTTATGGTGTTTGTTTGTTGTTTAACGTTGCACTAACCGAAATTCCTTAAATATTCCCCCATAATAAATAATCGAGTGAATAAGAAAATACAGTGATTGACATCATGAGCACGGATGAACTCAATCGAGATGCGATGTCATTATCTATCAGCGATTCCGTTAATGTCGCCTCTTGAACGTTGCTGGGTTACGGAAGACCAGTTGCAATCCTGGTCCGAAAGAGTTGAGAACATCGATAACTTGGCTTCCTTAGTTCATGCCCGTGAAGATCCGGGGTAGAATTGATCTTCAGTAACCCATGTTTGTCATAAGAGGCGACTAACGGGGTCGGGTGGTCAGGCTCGCTGACTTGGTTGACACATGTCATCGTATTCCAGTCGCGTTGAATGATGCTCATGCTGTTGATCACTGGATTGTCTGGCCCAGACGTTTATTTACCGACCACCGCCATATAGCTGGCGTTAAACAACAGTCCAACCAACCAACCAGCTTTTGTTCATGTTGCATATGTGGGGCGGTGGGGTAGCCTAGTGGTTAAAGCATTGGCTCGTCACGCCAAAGACCCGGGTTCGATTCCCCACATGGGCACAATGTGTTACGCCCATTTCTGGTGTCCCCCGCCGTGATATTGCTGGAATATTGCTAAAAGCGGCGTAAAACTAAAACTCAGTCAGTCAGTCAGTCATGTTGCATATGTTCATGCTGTTCGTGCTTCAGGACCATTCAGGATGTGGGATTGCAATGATCTTGCCATACTCCAGGTATATTTTACACGACTGTAAATAACGCTTTGAGGTTAAATATTCAATCCAAATCCAAACCTCTACTGGTTAAAGCGTCCGCTCGTTACGCCGAAGACCCGGGTTCTATTCCCCGCATGTGTAAAATGTGTAAAGCCCATTTCTGGTGTCCCCCGCCATGATGTTGCTGAAATATTGCTAAAAAGCGGCGTAAAACCATACTCACTTACTCACCGATTCACAGGCGGGATGAAACAATTCAGCAACCAGGAAACACACAATTCTGATTCCATCCAACAATTCCCACTTCTCCCGACTACTGCCTTTTCACATTCTTCCAGTGGCCTGAACTGAAATCGGTATCCAGGATGCGCAGGCAATGGTTTTCTGAGGAGGGAAACTATCATACCGCTTGGAAGACTCTTTCCGCTAGTAGCTTACCACTCTTAAGTAGCGTGAAGAGGATAACAAACGCTTGTCGTATTTATTATAGATTATAGCTAAAATACATGGAATTATCATGAAACGGTCCTCCCATTATCAGAAATTTGAGGGCCGCTGCAAATGATATTGGACGGCTCAACCTTAACGATGGGCCACTATCAGTTCTGTTGTCAAGTGACGTTATAGTGGGTGCATAGGCTTCGGGTTCATTCGACATTCGCTTTGTACTGGCAGATATTCTGGGGCAAACAAGTCAAAGCAACCCGAATTCCCGCTTTAAATAGCGGCAATATTGGCTTTCTTGCTGGTGCTAACCTTAACAATTGCACTATTAACGTTGCTGTTGGACCAAAACCGAACACTGAAAACTGACGTTGTGTCTGACATAGTTTGCAGGCTATGGTCTTGTCAAAGGCCAAGGTCGAATATCGTCACGTTCTGTTGTGACGTCACTTGAATTGTTCGATGACGTAATTGCATTCGGTCAGTCAACCCCGTCAGAAGTTGGTTTTGAGTAATCTTACAGTCAAATTCCTTCATTGTTTCCTTTTTCTTTTCAACACAAATTCCATGTATTTTAGCAATAATAACGGTAATACTATTTTTGAGGGCATTATCATTTGCAGAATCCCTCGGTCGTTTTCAACTTCCCTCCTTCGTCGGGCAGTTAATGGAAGACCTCGGGCTTCTGCAAATGATAATGCCCTCAAAAATAGCATTACCCTTATAGTAATAGGCGACTTACGGTATCGGCTGGTCTGACGCTGAGTTAGTTCATACTGCGTAGATCGATGTTTATGATGTACCGGATTAGTGAATCGATTATTTACAGACTGTCGTCAAATGGCGGCAATAATCCTGATGTAGAGCATTCTTGAAACATATGTACATAAGACTGGATTGTCTGGTCCAGACATCGATTATTTACAAACCCCCGCCATATAGCTGGAATATTGCTGAGTGTGGCGCTCAACAAGCAAATCTGACTCTGTGAAAGTAACATTGTTAACTCTTATTAATGGCTGTATCCTTACTTGTGGGTTCAGGGGAAGAAGTATTGTAAATGTTTATCTTCCTGTGGGGGTATGTAAGTCCCAGGCCATTCAACGTAAATTCTAGCTTACCAGAATTTTCAAACGTAGTATTCTTGTGATGTTAAATGATGACCAGATTTGACTACAATCATCGGCAGCTGAAAGGATGACGAGATCCAGCTAGGGTCCATGCAGGGAGCAAAGGTACTGTAAATGCCCATGGTCCTTAGTAAGGTGATCTTACTTTAGTCTACAGCCCGTATTTATATTATATAAAATGTAACATCTAATCTGTGTAAACTAGAATATTTTAACAATGGAAATGGTTCGATTTTAGTCATAAATTGGGATATCTTGCTAATATCTTACTGTTGTTTGGGACAGATATTTTATACATTTAACATAACTCGTCTCGTCACTACATGGCTGAAAAAAAATAACTCACACTCACTCTAAGTGATTTTACCGGTACTTCGTATGTGCCTCAGTCATTGGAACCATTGAGGAATTAAGTTCCAGCTGTATGTGTTGTGTAGAGTTCTAATTACTGGCTTCCACACTAACACAACGACGCGACCATCATACGGGTCTATTCTTACACCTGAAAATAGTCGAAGTGGTCAAGGGGACGCAACTCCAGGAGTGTTTTCCCCACCAAGACAAACTGGCAGTGGTCGTTGATTTTACTGCCGCTTCTGCCAATTCGACTTCTACTTTGAGGCCTTTTCGGTAAGCGTTGATTTGTCGTCTATGCAAAATACTTTAATACTTATGGAAAATGGTTTCCGTGTGTAGGATATGTACATAAATGAGACTTGTTTTATGTCTTTCAAAGTCACCGAGCATCCGACGAATTAAGTTGACTCTTGCGACCTTATTCGAAGCCAGAATCCCAACTGAACTTTTACTTATAGAAGTGTATATGAGAAAAACATCTTCGTTTGATTGTCAGGTTTCTTTACATACCACCGTCGCATGTCATCGGATCCCAACTGCTTAAACCAATGCTCATGATATCAATCACTTGTCTGGTCGAGATTCGAGTATTTTCGGGGTGGTGGTGTAGCCTAGTGGTTAAAGCGTTCGCTCGTCACGCCGAAGACCCAGCTTCGATTCCCCACATGGGTACAATGTGTGAAGCCCATTTCTGGTGTCCCCCGCCGTGATATTGCTGGAATATTGCTAAAAGCGGCGTAAAACCCAACTAACTCACTTGAGTATTTTCAGACAGCTGTCATATAGCTGGAATATTGCTGAGTGCGACGTTAAACAACAAAGACAGTTTGCTTCAGTTAATCATATCAAACATATGGCAACAAACGTTACCGTTTGAATGGTATAATTTCGTTAAGTGTTGTCTCATTATCAAACCAGGCAGGGTTAATCTCGTGCATCTCCTCCACGACCATCATGGTCATCCGTGACCGTTCAGATATCTGTTAGGACCATATCTGATGGACTGAACGACAGCAAGTGTCTTTCTTTTGCCTCAACAAACAACCATCGGCTGCATGCGTACCCCGTCTGTACCAACAAAGGTCAGATGAGAGACGAAGTGATGACGCGGGAATGAACTTTCTTTGTGTCTTTGTGTTCTGGTACTGTTGGTGGATTGTCTTCCAGATTACGTCAACTCTCAGCCATGTGCCTGGTCTTTTTAAGAACTTCGGTACCATTAGAATGAGAACTTGACTCAGAGAAACACCAAGCTTTGTGGAGTGCTTTGTAAAACACTTGGAGGTGCTTGCATTTGGAATGCGACGTACAGATATTTTGGTGGTTTCCGCAGACTCATGTCGGTATGGCTTTGTAATTTAGGCCTGTTAGAATATTGATCTTCAGTAACCCATGCTTGTCGTAAGAGGCGACTAACGGGATCGGATGGTCAGGCTCGCCGACTTGGTTGACACATGTCATCGTTTCCCCATTGCGCAGATCGATGCTCATGCTGTTGATCACTGGCTTGTCTGATCCAGACTCTATTATTTACAGACCACCGCCATATAGCGGAGTGCGGCGTAAGACTAAACTCACTCACTCATCACAAATATCATACATTCGTATTGATTTTCTAGCCGCGAGGGGCGGTGGGGTAGTCGAGTGGTTAAAGCGTTGGCTCGTCACGCCGAAGACCCGGGTTCGAATCCCCACATGGGTACAATGAGTGAAGCCCATTTCTGGTGTCCTCCGCCGTGATATTGCTGGAATATTGCTAAAAGCGGCGTAAAACCAAACTCAGTCAGTCAGTCAGTCTAGCCGCGAATAGCTGCAATATTGCGGGTGCGACTTAAAGCAATATTTATTCACTCACTAGCTTCCAATTTGACTCTGCTTTTAGATTTCTTCAGAATGTGGAAAGTGTTTTGTCAGTACTACTTTTAGAACAAATGTTCAGTATAACAGTTGAAACATGACAGTACTTCATAAAACTTAAATAGTGTCCAAAGTGATGTGAAACTTCGTCATCCATTCTGATGTAATACACCTACGTTTATGACAGGCTAGAGTGAGTGAGTGAGTTAATATTTAACGTCACATCGGCAATATCTCAGCCATATCGTGACGAAAACAATTTATACAATAAAAAAGAAACATTTTGGAGTGAGTGAGTGGGTTAAGATTTAACGTCACATCGGCAATATTTCAGCCATATCGTGACGAGAACAATTAATTTTATGCATAGTAAGCAATGGTAAACTACAAAAACCTGTCAACGAAGGACAGTAATATAACTAGATTATCACAGATTCGAATTTAAAACTAGTAATTAAATCTAAAACAGTTTAACTATAGATGACAATACAAGGTAAAAACAGGCTATATATTGCCAACAACTGAAGGTAGATCACCATACTAGGGACCATGGGGACTTACAGTACATTTGCTTCCTGCATGGACCCTAGCTGGATTTACACCATCCCCTCAGCTATTAGCAATGTTAGATAATTTAGCCATAAATTAAACGAACATATATTCTACGATTAAAATAGTAGTAGGTTTAAATTTACTTTGAATGTTTTGGGACTTACGTACCCTCTCAGGAGGACAATAATTTTACGCTACTTCAACCCCCTTTGAGGGCACTGCCACTAACAACCTAAGCTACTAATCAAATCTACCAATAATTAAAATACAGATATGTACAGAACATATTATTCAAAATTCATTCATTAAATCAATTTCTTTTAAAAAGCCAATAATTAAATGAAAATTAACAGTGTTAAAAAGATCCTTAACTGTTTTCACATTGAAGTATTTATCCCTTATAATGGAGAATTCAACACAGTCAAGCAGGACATGCTTGACCGTGGTTCCCTCATCACAAGGGATACAAAACGGAGGATCCTCACCTTTCAATGGGTATGCATGAGTGTATCTAGTGTGGCCAATACGACATCGTCGAATGATGACCTCTTCAAATCTGGACTGACAACCCAAGTAAGTGTAGCCAATATAGGGTTTTATTTCATGTAATTTATTAATACCTACTTGAGTGTCCCACTTCTTCTGCATAAGATCACGGATGTAAGTTCTAATGCTAGCTTTGTAATCAGAGTATGGAATTAGAAGTGGTGTCACAGATTTGTTGAGTGCTGCCTTGGCAGCAAGATCGGCCATTGTGTTCCCAGAAATGCCAACGTGGCTGGGTAACCAACAAAAGACGATGTCGCATTGGCCAGTAGCAAGCTCATTAAACAATTTAATAATTTCTAATAAAAGTGGATGTTTACAAGAAAGATTTTAATAGCCTGAAGGCAAGAAAGTGAGTCAGAAAAGATGATATATTGTTGATATTTAGGGTGTTTTTTAATATATTTTAAGGCTGTTAATATGGCGTTTGCTTCTGCTGTAAAAATAGAGCTGTTATCTGGTAAACGAGAAGATATTGTTCTGGATCCAATGACAGTGGCACAAGCCACCGCGCCACCATCCTTGGACCCATCTGTAAATAAGGATTTATATGTATTATATTTACTTTTTAATTGATTATATTCTTGTTTATATTGTAATTCATTAGTTTCTGTTTTTTTAAATGCTGTTAATGTTAGGTCAACTTGTGGCCTCACTAATTGCCAAGGAGGAGAAGAAAGAAGACGGGAAGGAGCTATATTTTCCAGCTCAATGCCAGCAGCAGAAATGAATGGTTTAATTCTTAAACCAAGAGGTGGAACAAGAGAAGGCTTTTTGTTGTACAAATCCTCATAAAGAGGATTAAAGACACAGTTGAATGCAGGGTTAGACTCGTTAGAATAAAGTTTTGTTATATAATGCAAGGATAATTTTATACAGCGTTGTGTAAGAGATGGTTCATCTGCCTCAACATAGAGACTGTCAACAGGAGAAGTTCTAAAGGATCCAAGACAAAGTCTTAGACCTTGGTGGTGGACAGAAACTAATAGTTTTAAGTTGCTTTTGCAGGCTCCACCATATACGATGGAGCCATAATCAAGTTTCGAGCGGACCAATGATCGATAGAGATGTAGGAGAGTGGCTTGATCCCCTCCCCACTTAGAATTTGAAACAACTTTCAACAAGTCAAGTGCCTTCATGCATTTAGTTTTAAGGGATTTAATATGTGGCAGAAATGTTAAATGAGAGTCGAAAATTAGGCCCAAGAACTTGGCCTCATTGACAACATTGATTGGAGTGCCATTTAAAGATAGTTCCGGGTCTTAATACGGCTTATATTTTCTACAAAAGTGTAGACAATTAGTTTTAGACTTGGAGAATTTAAAGCCGTTTTCAAGACACCATTTATTTATTTTATTTAAACACAACTGCAATTGCCGTTCAATAGTATGCATATTTTTACCAGACAAGAAATATTAAAATCATCCACAAAAAGTGATCCATCGATTGAATCGTTTAAAACCTTGGATAAACTGTTGATCTTGATACTAAATAAAGTGACAGACAAAATACTGCCTTGAGGGACACCCTGATCCTGATTATAATGATCAGACAGGGTTGAACCCACTCGGACTTGAAATTGCCTGTCTTTTAAAAACTGTGATATAAAAAGAGGTAAACGGCCTCTCAAACCAAAGGCATGTAAATCCTTCAAAATGCCATGCTTCCAGGTCGTATCATAAGCTTTCTAAAAATCAAAGAAAACTGATACAGCATGTTTATTTACTATAGCATTCTTAACAAAGGATTCAAGGCGTACCAAATGATCAATGGTACTACGATTTTTCCTGAAACCACATTGAATATTTGTTATAAGGTTATTGGTTTCAAGATACCAAGTTAATCTATTATTCACCATACGTTCCATGGTTTTACAGACACAGCTAGTTAGAGATCTTGGTCTGTAATTTGACGGATCTGTATGATCCTTGCCAGGTTTTGGTATTGGGACTACAATGGCATTACGCCACGAGGGAGGAACATTTCCGGACGTCCATATTTTTCACAAATATATCTAAAAGTGTGACCAGACATGGTTCAGGTAAGTGTTTCAGTAGCTGATAATGAATATTGTCATCACCCGCTGCAGTGTCATGAGCTTGCTCAAGAGCTGTATATAGCTCATGTAATGAAAACAGTTCATTATAGTCTTCACAATTATTTGATTCAAAATTAACTTTTGTATTTTCCTGTTGTTTCTGATATCTCTGAAACTCAGGGACATAATTTGCCGATGATGAATTTTTGGCAAGAGTTTTGCCAATTCTATCTGCAATTTTAGATTTGTCAGTTATTAAATTATCGCCATCTTTAAGATGGTGAACAGCAGATTTTGAACCTTTACCTTTAATTCTTTGAACCATGTTCCATACTCTGGACATTGGCGTACGTGAATTAATTTTGGAGACATAGTTCCTCCAAGATTGCCGTTTGTTTTGTTTAAAGGTACGACGTGCCTTCGCATTGAGTATTTTAAATGTATTTTAGTTATGGACAGTTGGGTGATGGCGGAAATAGTTCTCTGCCTTTTTCCTCGCTTTTCTGGCATGCCTACAATCTGTATTAAACCATGGTTTCCGTACATGTGGAGTTGTAGAGGACTTTGGTATACACACATCAGCTATTTCATTTAAAACGTCAGAATAAACCTCAGTAGGATCAATTATATCACTGAAATATTCGGGTCTTAGTTTAGATGTGCATAAAGTTTGAAATAAGGACCAGTCTGCCTTGGAAATTTTCCATCTTGTATAAGATGTAGAATCAGTTGGATAAATTTCTGAGAGGATAGTTGGAAAGTGGTCACTTCCACAGAGGTCATTGTGGACTGACCAGTCAAATTCATTGAGGAGGTTAGAGTCTGCAAGAGACAAATCTAGAGAAGAGTACGTGCCGGTTGCAGGATGCAGATAAGTGCTTGAATCGTCATTGTATATACACAAGTCATTATTGGATATAAAATCTTCCAGTATTTTACCTTTAGAGTTAGTGTTTGTACCACCCCAGATCGGGTTATGGCCATTAAGATCACCCATTATATTACAAGGTTTAGGAAGTTGGTCATAGAGAGCTTGAAGATCAGACTGCTGGAGTGTTGAAGAAGGCGGAATATATAGAGAGCATAGTGTAAAGGTAACGTGAAGAGTTAGTCTCACAGCAACAGCTTGGAGACTAGTTGTGAGTGTAACAGGACTATGGATAACGTCATGCTTTACAAGGATTGAAGACCCTCCAGTGGCCCTGTCACCCGGAGGTGAGAAATAATGATACGCATCAAACTGACGTAGATTAAAAGTATCTGTCTGTTTTAAATATGTTTCCTGCAGACAGAATGCGGATGGTGCAAGATCTTGGACTAATAGATGTAACTCATTAAAATTAGTCCTTAATCCTCTACAATTCCACTGTACTATATTTTTGGAATACATTATCTTTTTGGTGGGTTGACTGGGGATCTACCCCGCACGGTTTTTTGAGGGCGACAAGCTATGTGCCCTGGAATGGATGGTGTCAGACACTTCCATATCCTCCATTGATCCAAACCTATTAAACAATTTGATCTTATCATCTGACCCTTTAGGAGCTCGAGTTGGTTTCGAAGGTTCTGTTCTTGTTTTGGTTTTCGATTTTACTATTTGTTTTTCATTCTTCTTTTCACACTGAGATCGAGACTGAGAAGGGTAGGAGATACGTTTTGCTGCGTAGAAGGTGGTGTTGTCTGAGTGGACTGTTCAGGAAAGATAGATTTGGGATGTTCTGTATTCACCCATGTCAAGTCAGTCTGACATGAGCTTGATGAAGTGATTACTGGTGAAGTAGTTCCTTTTGAGGACGTTTCAGGAGTTTTAGTGACGGAGGCGTAAGTCTCAGTGAGTTCAGTGGACTGTACAATTTTTTTGCTTCTGCAAAACTGACGTTTCTGGAAAATTTGACTCTGTTAATTTCCATTTGCTTTTTCCAAATGGGACATTCTTTAGAAAAAGACGAATGAGGTCCCGAACAGTTTGCACATTTTTTAGAAATACTATCACAATCTTCTGTTACATGTGTATTCTCAGCACAGTGAGCACATGTAACAGACAATGTGCAAGTATTAACACCATGTCCGTATTTCTGACACTTGAAGCAGCGCAGAGGGTTTGGAATGAATACATCAACGTTCAGATTGCAATAACCTGCCTTGACTGACTTTGGAGGAATTGGTGCAGAAAATGAAAAAGGTAGGTGTTTGTTTGAACAATCTCATTATTTTTCCTGGTTGTAAACCTTTTGACGAATGAAACTCCTTGGTCTTTCATCTCGGATACAATATCGAGCTCAGTCATGTCTGCAAATAGATGATCTCGATCTCTAACAATACCTTTGCTGGTGTTTAACGTTCTGTGAGCTGACACCAGAACCGGGACTCCAATGAACACATCAATTGATAGCAGGTTGGTTGCTTGTTGTTTTCTGTTACATTCGATTAACAGCGATCCTGTACGCAAGCGTTTGATGTTTTTAACTTCTCCTGCTATTCCAGAGACACCTTTAGAAATTGCAAAAGGGTTTAGTTTTAATGGAGTCTTGTCGAGAGTCTCGATAACCAAAAATCGTGGCCAATAATCGATAGATATGGAGGGTCGTTGCTGATCATCGTTTTCAAGTGGACGTTTGATTTTTTTTTGTTAGGGGTTTGATAATCCATGGTTGTTGTAATATTGGTTCGTCATCCAAGCTCCCCACCCACCACGGAGTATCATATAGACAATGCTAAAAACAAGTGGATTTCCGACTTGCAGCACCAAGGATACTTGGATGATATACTCAAGCAGAAGAATTATAAATAATTACTCCACGAGATTGGCCCATGAGCCACCGCCTTCTGGGCATAAGACTCTAGGCAATTTATAGAATGAAAGTTCTAATTTGAATTTCGAAGGAAACATCATAAAGCCAAGACATTTGATAGAAAAATTTAACAATATAATATATTTGTGCAGCACAATATACATGCACAGGGCTTGGCATGACCAGCCGATTGGTGGAATCGGGCCCATTCTACCACCCGTCTAGGTGAAGTAAGGGCCGAAGTGGTGTGTTGGGCAAAAGGAACACTGTTCCTGGAACCAGTGCCCTCAACCACCAGAATCCCTTCCTCCACCGACACAGGGGCGCAACCCACGGCAAACGGGTTGGTGGACCAAATATCCCCCCGGGTCCACAACGGGGGGTCGAAGAGCGCTTAGCGTTACCCAGCACCCACCACGAGGAGGGGGCTCTTCACGGGTGCCAAACATTTTGGAGAGTAAAACCTGTCAACGATGGACATTAAAAATACTAGAGTATCACAGATATGAACATAAAACTAGCATGTCAAACTAAAACATTTTAATTAAAGAAGACAATGCAAAATAAAACACGGGCTATAGATTGCCAACAACTGAAGGTAGATCACCATACTAGGAACCATGGCACAGGCTAGAGATGCACTAGACCCGAAAGATGCATTATCATATGACGCATCAGGTACCAAAAGCCAAAGACTAGTTTTAAGCAACGAATCTGCAAGAAATGTACAGACCAGGGATTCAACTAGCACTTCTCTTAAAGTGAGGGCTCGTCGCATTTTATAATCAGTCCTCTTAAATAGTTCAATCACTCATCGGGCTTGTATAATGTTTCATGTTTAAATGACAGACCTTCATCTTCAGCAACTTCCTCTTACCATCAACACGACATGTGTCTGTGTTACGACGTTCCAAGCCGAATGGTGTTGGAGTTGTGCTGAACTAATGAAGCAATGGCCTGTTCCAGCTCCAAGATAACATCGACTGTATTTTGGTGCATCGGCCTTGCGGTCTGTGTTCTACACATTGCGTCGATGTCACAGATCACAGGGTTCATGCAATGAAGCCCATTTGGGCTTTTTTAAGAAGAAGAAGAAAATAGTTTATTTCAGGGTCACATGCTCTACAATAAAATCATCAATAAAAGTACATAAAATATATTGTACATACAGTAAAGTGAGCACCCGGCCATCAAGGCTTACGAGACAATAATTATTGTCATTGAAATACATGTACACATTATATGATTAAAATAGAATATAATAAGAGGGAGTGACACAGGGTGATCTGTGGAGGCGAGAGAACGCGACTAGGGCTTAATAAGTTGTCTACGCCAAAACATCACAGATATAGGTGAGTGAGTGAATGAGTGAATGAGTGAGTTATTATTTATCGTCACATGGGCAATATTTCAGCCATATCGTGACGAGAACAATTAATTATTATATCATATATCAGTAAAATTAGAAGTTAAAAGCCTGTTGACGAAGAACAGTAAAACTACTAGTATATCACAGATATCCATCTAAAACTAGTAATTAAATCTAAAACACTTTAACAAGAAATAACAAGACAATGTAAAAACAGGCTATAGATTGCCAACAACTGAAGGTAGTTCACCATAAGAGGGACCAAGGGGACTTATAGTACATTTGCTTCCTGCATGGACCCTAGCTGGATTTACACCATCCCTTCAGCTATTAGCAATTTAGACACATCTAGCCATACATTAAAAAAACACATATTCTACGATTAAAAAGGTTGGATAGATTTGAATTGACTTTGAATGTTTTGGGACTTACGTACCCTCTCAGGAGGACAATAATTTAGAGATATAAGTGAGGCAAGCGGCTTGCATAATACACTTGAAGTCATAAGATAGATGAGCTGGTTAACTGGTCTGAGCTGGATGAAAGAGGGATCTGATCTGATTATTTTCAGCCAGAGTTCATACCTTAAGCGTGAATATAACGGGCAAACGACGAGAAAATGGCCCTCGTCTTCTACACTGTTAGCATTACAGTAGTGACAAATTCTCTCTTCTAAAGCAACCTTGGGACGAGCAAACCTTCCTAACTCTACCTTTAAGTCATCATCTGACTGAATGTGAAACGTTTACGTTTGTGTATACAAAGGCACGAAGAAGTGTACACGACAGCAAGACAACTAACGACAACTACAGATGAATCTTCCCGTGTGTAGGAGTTTTTGCCTCAAAAGCTTTCATGCCTGTATTCCCATGACATAACCAGTATTTGTGCATAAGTGAATGATTCAATGTAAAGTGATAGCCCTCTGCTTGTAGAAGGACGGGTATTATTACAGGAACGTCAACATGTTTATGAAGCTCTTAAATATAATTAAAAAATGTGTTCAAACCTCCTGGAGTTTAATTTCCTGTTTTATGGTTCCGTGAGATTGAACATTCCAGCCAATGGGTAGTGTACGATCCAATCACAACCACTGCCGTAACCTAAGCAACATCGGAATTGAAATAACACATATCAACACATATCATTCTGAGCATCGCCACTGTACACTGACATCATGTTTTGCCTGACAGCTTTAACGTTGTGTTTACTTGTCATCTTGTCCTACGCCAGTGCTAAACGTGCCTCAAAGGCATCATTACAAAGACTGAGGGCATATCTCTACGGGGACACAGCAAATGGTATTCGTGTTGACCTCACTGAACACAGAGAGGTGAACATAAGTATGGCGCCAGTGTCTATCTCCAGTCTCAATGCAGCCGATCAGACGTTCACTTTAGTGCCGCTGTTACAATGAGCTGGTTTGACAAAAGACTGGCTTGGAAAACAGCTAAATTTGGTAACATTAAAAACGTGACCATTTCTTCAAACAGAGTGTGGGTTCCTTCCATTGTCATTTCTAATGGTATTGATAACGTTGTGCCGGCTTCAGTACAATCACCAAACATTCAGAGTAATGGAAGAGTAAAACTCCTAATCCTTGAGAATTTCAAGACCAGTTGTGAAATAGACATCACTCTGTACCCGTTTGACCAGCAGAGATGTAGCATCCTGTTCTTGCCTGTCGGTGATTACACACTTGGAGTATCTACGACTTCTTTCATGGAGGGACTACCAACTTTCTTCATTGAGAACAGTGAATGGGAGTTGGTTGACATACTTGCCAAAGTGGAAGTCGTCGAAATGACAGGGATATCAAGTATTACATCGTTTGAATTTGTCCTGAAACGCAAGAGCATGTTCTATATTGTGAGTATCATCTTTCCCATGACTCTTCTCTCGCTGCTCAACGCCTGTGTGTTCCTTCTACCAGCTGACTCCGGAGAGATGATGTCGTACCTCATCTCAATATTTGTGTTCTATGCAGTGTTCATGAACTTCGTCAATGACTCTATCCCCAAATCTGGAGACGTGTGTCGACTATCTGTGTACCTGACCCTCGTTCTCTGTCTGAGCTGCCTGACTATCATCACAACCATGGCCTCTCTCAATATCCGCAACAATGGCCACGACGAGTCCACGACGAGTGTAAAGCCTGCGAATGTAAAGGTAGACACGAACAGACCTGTAAATCCTTGTGTAAAGTCTGCACTGAACGCCCGTCGAAGAGAACGCGTCTTGTTCGTGGTGTTCCTGCTTCTGGCTCTCATGTCCCTGCTGGTGTTTTGTGTATAGGAAGGAATGCGTCAGGGGGTCGACATCTCCTCACTGTCTGAGGGAATGCCTCAAGAGTAATTACCATTTCAAATGTTTGCTTTTAAATGACAAAAATTGATGCGTCGATTGCTTCAGTATGTATTCAGTCTGTAGTCAACGTATGAAGAAAGTAAATAGCCCGATGCTGCAGGGACTGTTGTCGCCTGTGATTATATGACTTAATATATTGAACATCATTGAAAACGAACCAGTCTACAATTGTCCATATTTTCATCAAGATGGATTTCAGCATGACAATGATCAATGAATATAACTAACATGAAGTCGAAGGGCATGTCCAGTTGAAAAAATGCTTTAGAAACAAATTCCTGTTCACAGTATGACTCTTAATTCCAAAACGCATCAACATGCAGCCACGCCATGACAAAAGCGCGGATTTCATTCTGAAATCATACTGACTGTGACATTAAAAGCAGGTGTATGAGAACCGATTCCCATTGCTTCACTTACGATTGTGAAACGAGGATAGAGATGCCGAGGTTAACACCTCACGAAAGAGAACGTGCACTAGGCATGATTCAGGTTGGCACCAGCAGCAGGGATATTGCTTGACAACTTGGACTTGGCCACTCCACCATCGTTAGGCTTCACAGACGACATCAGTAGACAGACAGCACCCGTGACCTTGGCAACAACGTGTTACGACGCTCCATCAGGATCGCCATATTGACCTTGTGCATATCAGTGATTGAACACTGCCGACTGTCAGGACTGCTGCACTAGTTCAAGTGCACTACTGCAGATGTGGAATGCCATCCTCAAGAACTCTATTCGGGCGCTTATTGACTCAATGAGGAGACGTTGAACTGCATGTGTCAATGCAAATGACGGTCACACGCGAAATTGACTTTTCGATTTGACCCCACGTGTGTTTGATCCTTTCTGACTGTGGAACATTTCAATGAATGAGCGTCTTCTCTGTTTTTGTTGTTTTTGTCAGTCGTCCATCTGTTATCATCCACTTAAAACATATCAATTCCTTACACGTGCTTTTAATAATCTGAAATTTTATAAGTGGTGCGTTTTCAATGATGTTCAGTATATGTGCTTACAGTCAATAAAATACTGTATTCTAATGTTCTTGAACAACAGTATGAGTCATAGTGTTTGGGTTTCCCCAACATCCTTAACCTGATAGTAACTGGTATTTACATGTAACAGCACAGTAAGCAATATGCCAGTCATATGACGTTCGGCTGTATACTATAGAATCTGGTTGAGCCACACATATGTCACTAAAATGAGATAAAAATGATCTAAGTTCCGTCGGACGTTGAGAGAAAGTGTACCCTTCCATCACAAAAACGAGCCAGAGAACAAACCAATTATTCCCATGGCTAAAGGACAGACGTGTGACTTTGAACTCATTCAGCGCCAATCTCTTAGTTCCTTCTGTTAGAAAATAAGTAGACAGCTTAGCACCTTTTCAGGTCAAATCAGCTGTGAAAGACAATTTGATGAGCCAAGAGATGGAAAATTTGTTCAATAGTTTGACATACGTGTTGCAGGGACATACTTTGTATGTCTGAGTGTTAGGATTAGTTTGCGCCAGTTAGCTTTAAAGTATTGTAAATAATCATTAATTCTCTGTCTTTATTTCAGCATCCAGTAGGCGCTGATATATGCAATGTAAATATGTATTTTAATATATTGCTTTGTTTCAACTCACTACAGTGACTGAAATGAAATAGTTAACAATTCATGTATTTTAAATAAGTTTCTTGATTTCAGCTCATATCAGCGCTGAAACAATTCATATAGTTAATCGCTTAGTTTTAGTAACACAACCAATAGTGTCTACCCAACCGTGACAACACGTTACGATTGGTCCATTCAAACCTGCATGCTTTTTCTATGCCTGAACACCTCGCACCCTGACACAACTGACAAAACTTGTGTGAGAGACAGACAAGCATAGGCGTCAACTTAATTTTCATCAGGTTAGTAAACTAACTATCTTAAATAATGTTTATGCATATCTAATGTAGCAGTCATTCAATAAGTAATCTTAAACACATAGCGTATATTAATAAGGGTAATTAATGCCGTCAGGGTAGTTAACATGTCTTGTAATCGGCACGGCAGGTAAACGCAAAGCTCCCATTTTAATGTGTATCATATATTCCCTTTTAAACATAAACAGCATTAAATAACTTCAAAGCGAGGCATTGTGAGTATGCTTTGTGTATGAATGTTGTCTAATTATTATTATTGCATTTTGCACAAATAATGGCAAAGTGTCTCAATCTAAGATTTTACAGTGTATAAAATATATCTTTCCATGCTTATTGTTATGTCTGCATGGACAGTTTACACTGAATCTGTTTGGTTTTTGATCGCAATCTATCTTATTTCCAGCACACATTATTCCATCGTCTGCTATGGCGGCCAGGCATAAACACGGGCCCCTGTGCCATACATAGGGTATGTAATGTGCCGTACAATACTGTTTATATCATGTGTATATATCATTCTAGCATACAGAATCATCGTTCCTTTATATTAACCTTCTAAGGTAAATAGTGTATGCTGTGCGGTGATTGCCGCCGATATCATTTATGGCTTTGTTTAAGTCATGTCATGAGTTATCGCCCCTGATCTTTGTAAAGTTCAATCCCTCGGCGATCATTATATTTCCGTAATGTTTTAATGTACAGATAATATTGTCGGCGCTCATGCATTCAAGCTCTATTAACATTTATAATGTTAATATACTGAATATATATAAATAGATGTCAATGTATGTTCTGCAAGCATGCCGAACATTGTTATTATATTGTTATTATATTGTTGCTACAATTGTTTCAGGGTTTATCGTGTATGTTGAAATCTACATCCACTTGGAATAAACAGAACTTACAACCCTGCATTCACTTTGCGTGTCGTCATTGTGACCCTGCTACAAAATGGAGCCCCCAGTGATTTGTGGACTTGAAAAAGTTTCAGCGATGGACACTGCCTCTGCCTAGCGAGATACAACACCCCGGGTCTACGATCGTCACGTGATGTCTTCACCCCCTCACACACACCCAGGATTCGTCACTTATGTTTGTGTTATTGGACATTCCTATAATACCGCGGTATTGTGACTTTACTTGTTGCTAGCTAGCATATTGACTTTCTTGGCGCCTTGTAGTATTATGTTATGAGCTCATAGATAGTGCATTTTTTCATTTGTTTACATTTTGATTAACTTCAAGTAAACTTTGTTAAGTGTTTGTTTACATTTATATTTATATTTTTTTGGTCGACCATATTGTTTGTTTACATTTGATTTTGTTTACATTTAAATTGGTATTAATAAGTTATTAATTCAGCTGATTTTTTTTCTAGTTGAAAAGTAATTCAGTAGTGTAATTTGCATTTCTCATATAGTTTTTCAAACGGCATTACTGCTTAGTGTTTAAATTATCTTTTCTTAAAAGTTTAGTTAGCAAATCATTTCTTAGTATTCTTAATTCATAGTTAAGTTAGTATACGTTAGTACTTTGCTTCATTATTATTTGCCTTACTTGTGCATTTATGATGAATGGTTGACATGTGTGTTTGTGTTTCCTCTTATTAAGCCTCAACAACATTTTCTCAAATTATTTTTAAATAAAGCTCAGTTAATAAATAACTAAGCTTGGTGACGAGTGACTTGACAAGTAACTTGACGGTACGTTGACAGTTCACCATATTGCAATGCACACATACGCAACAGCACTGTGTTTGTTGTTTATTTCTTGAATTTGTTGATATACATATTTGTTTTCTTTCAGGTAAACAAACAAGCATACGCTTTATTTCACATTATTTTTTCTTTCAGGTTCCGTAAGTGATTGGTTTAAAGTTGTTATCTTTTAGGTTACAACTTGGCTTCATTATTCGTTTGATTACTTTGCATCCACACTTGTAACCACACTTGTTACACAAGCGCTTGCGTACAGAAACATCTTAGCTTAGTTTCTTACACCCTCTTATCAGCAATTAAGTTGCTGGTGGTCACAAATAATTTCGTGGTTTGTGTTTCTCTATACTTGGTATTATCTTCGTTTTACACTTTTGTGTCAACGATGGATTTTACGGATAAGGAGATCCAAAACATGTTAGAAGTGTTTCGTAGGAAGAATGTGAAGCCTACTGCTGATACACCTGAGGAGTTTGAGTCCTGGTTCGATTCCTATGCAGCTCTCAAACAAGAGGATTTGGAGGAAGAGGAATACCATGCAATAGATGGTACTTTGCCCGCTGCTTCTCAGTTGTCTGGACGGTTACACTCAGGGCTGGATTCAAACTATGTTCCTCCTATGCCTGGCACATCTGCTTCAACTACACCGGATCCTCGATTGTTCTACCATCAGTTACCAAAACTTTCGTTCTTCAGTGGAGACTCTGGTAAGGATGCGGACTATGAACACTGGCGATATGAAGTGGCATGCCTTATAAACAAGAGGACTAAGCTCTCTGAAGATGATCTCTATGAGGTAATCCGACGGTCACTGAAGGGAGAAGCTGCCATGATAGCCAGGAATCTTGGACCACAGGCAAGCACAGCTACTTTGCTATCCAAATTCCAGAGTATGTTTGGGGAGGTTGACAGGACAGAGAGCCGGATGTCTAACTTTTATAGTGCAAGGCAGAAGGACAAGGAGTCTGTCTCATCCTGGTGTTGTCGTCTAGAGCTTCTTCTATCCAAGGCATTGGAGAACAATCCGGAGTACATCAGTGTGTCTAGGAAAGATGATATGCTCAGAAACATGCTGTGGAGTGGGTTGAGACCTGAACTGAAGAACCAATCAGGATACAAGTTCGATCAGACGTCAAACTTGAACGATCTCCTCAAGGCTCTACGTGAGATAGAAGTGGATCAGGCCAAGGTGGATGACAGCAACACTTCTAAGCGGCAAGCATCTGTCAAGATGGCTTCCACATCTGAGCCGGAATGGAAGAAGGAGATCGGGAACCTACAGGCCATGATCAAGACATTGACTACTCAGGTTTCGGAGTTGAAGAGTCAACAGGCCAATCCTACTTTTCATCAGCCAAATCAAGTACACGGATACACCCGGAATAAAAGCAGGGGACCTCGCTTTTCTGGAAGAGAGGGAAGAGGACACGTTAGCATGGATTTCCAGCCTTCAGGATTTGGTTATCTTGAGCCACAAGGATCTGTTCCTGAGCCTCAATCCTGTACAGTATCATATGATAACTCATTATACACAGCGACATCTCAGGATCCGTCTAACTTTGAACCTCAACTACCTTATGGACCAAGTGAAAGTGCTCCATACACGGCGTTCAACCAGAATCAACCTCATTATCGACAGAGAAGACAGGATGCTGTGTGTTGGAACTGTGGATATACAGGACATCTTCACTACTCATGTACTGTCAGGACGGATCATAGGAGGAGACCTTTAAACTTTCGCAGGCCTATGGGAAGGGGTCGCCCATAGGTTTTCAGGATTGCCCCACTTCACAGATACCGGATGGACTCGTTGGACATTCAACAGAAGTGGACATTGTTGTGGAGGACATATCAGTTCCGGCACTTTTGGACACAGGTGCCACAGTTTCAGTAATGTCTGAATCATTTCATAGGAGTCATCTTAGTCACATCCCCATTCATCCTCTAGGAGACCTTCTTGATATTGAATGTGCTGGAGGGGAGAACCTGCCCTACCTTGGATATGTGGATGTTGTAATACAGACCATCGGTTCTTCCATTTCTTCCAGATCGTGCCTCCTTCTTGTAGTTCCGGAGACCCAGTACAACTCCCGAGTACCAGTGCTCCTTGGAACCAATGTGCTCAAACCTCTACTGGAGGAGTGTAAGACTTTGTATGGCACCAAGTTCCTCCAGAAAGCAGAATTGTTTACACCATACTATTTGGCATTTAGGACCATAGCACTACAGGAGAAGGACATCCGTCGGAACAACTGGAGACTTGCCTATGTCAGGAGTTGTGAACCAACAGGTGTTTTGATTGGACCAAATAGCAGAGTAGTGATCAAGGGTCAGCTAACGAAAGCACTGCAGTTTCCCAAGGTTTGTGCTCTACTGCAACCCACTGTTGATAGTAGGATCTCTCAGGACCTCGACATAGCTCCTATTGTTGTGGATTATGATGCCAATTTTCCAGGGATTGTTGATGTGCACATCTCTAACGTGACTACCAGGACAGTTGTTGTGCCACCTAAAGCCCTCCTCTGCGAGTTACAACCAGTCTCTCTTGAGGAACCTGTCACAGGTTTGCCAGTGGATAAAGACACTCTCTTAAAGGACATTGATGTTGAGTTGAAGGATCTCACTGACAGCCAGATCGATCAAGGACTTGGACTCATCCTCAAGTTTCAAGACATTTTCTCCAAGAGTGATAACGATTTGGGACATTCCTCTGCTGTGAAGCACAAGATCAACCTAACAGATGCTGCACCATTCAAACAGAGGCACCGACGAATACCGCCGTCCATGTATGATGAAGTTCGAAGTCACTTGACTCAGCTACTTAGTGCTGGAGTCATACGCAAGTCTCATAGTCCCTGGGCCTCGAACGTGGTACTCGCACGCAAGAAAGACGGCAAGCTGCGCATGTGTATTGATTTTCGCCAGCTCAACAAACAAAGTATCAAGGATTCCTATGCCCTGCCAAGAATAGAAGAACTTTTGGACCACTTAGGTGGAATGAAGTACTTTTCCGTGCTGGACATGAAAAGCGGTTACCACCAGGTAGAGTTGTACGAGGAGCACAAGGAGAGAACAGCCTTCACAGTTGGTCCTCTAGGCTTCTACGAGTTTAACCGAATGCCCTTTGGTCTCTGTAATGCCCCAGCTACATACCAGCGTCTCATGGAGGAGTGCCTTGCCGGTCTGAACCTAAATATCTGCCTGATATATTTGGACGACCTTATTATTTTTTCTCGGACATATGAAGAGCACATGGAGAGGTTGGAACTTGTACTTCGTCGTCTTCAGGAGACAGGATTGAAACTAGCCCCCAAGAAGTGCAAGTTCTTCAAGAGACGAGTAAAGTATGTGGGATACATCATCTCAGAGGACGGCATTGAGACAGATCCAGACAAGGTAAATAAGATCCAAGATTGGCCAACTCCAGCAAACCCAGATCAGGTCAGGAAGTTCCTCGGTTTCGCAGGATATTACCGGAAATTTGTCAAGGATTTCTCTTCGATTGCAAGACCCCTTTCCATGCTAATCCCTCAAGGAACAGTCAAGAAATCCAAGTCGCGGAAACCTCTGGAACAAATCAACTGGATTTGGGGACCAGATCAAGAATGTGCATTTCAGGAGCTAAAGAAACGTCTGACCTCACCACCCATCCTGGGATATGCAGACTACAGGAAGCCATTTGAACTGCACATTGACGCCAGCGGTCGTGGTTTAGGATCTGTACTCTACCAGGAGCAGGATGGTCATCTAAAGGTCATCGCCTATGCGAGCAGGTCATTAAACAAGTCAGAAAGGAATTATTCTGCACACAAGCTGGAATTTCTTGGACTGAAATGGGCAGTAACTGAAAAGTTCCATGACTATCTATATGGAAGCTACTTCGAGGTTGTAACAGACAACAATCCATTGACATATGTTCTAACTACAGCAAAACTTGACGCCACTGGACATCGATGGCTGGCTGCATTATCTGGATACAACTTCACGATCAGATACAGACTAGGGAAAACTAACATTGATGCGGATACGCTGTCAAGACTCCCAGAATTGAGCAAGACGAAGGAGGACCAAATTCCCACAGATTCTGTACAAGCCATCTGCAACCTCGCAAATACTACCAACTTTGTGGAGAGTCTCTGTTTTGCAACCAGTATCACCAAGGAGGATGAAACACCACTGACAGAGGATATATGTGAAACCAATGCGCGAGACTGGAGGAGAACTCAGGGCAAGGATCCAGTCTTATCCATCATCATGGAACATGTACGATCCAGCCAACGATTGGATAGAAGCCAGCACCTTGGTGATCCTGAAGTTCTCAGCTACTCAAAGGTGTTTCAGAGCCTTAGGATTAGAAGAGGAGTGCTTTTTCGTATCATCACAGTGGATGGTGAGGAACAGGAACAACTTGTTCTCCCTAAGAGATGTCGGCCATCAGCCCTGCAATGCCTTCATGATGATGTCGGGCATCCTGGACGAGATAGAACATTATCACTGATACGGGAGAGATTCTTTTGGCCAGGGATGACAAAGGACATAGACAGCCACATTCAGAGGTGTGATAGATGTCTCAGGCGCAAATCAACCATGATGAGAGAGCACCTTTAGTAAGCATTCAGACGTCACAGCCACTGGAGCTTGTGTGCATGGATTTCCTCACACTGGAACCTTCTAAAGGTGGACAACAACACATTCTCGTCGTGACAGATCACTTTACAAAGTATGCCCAAGCCTATCCTACCAAGAATATGACTGCCAAAACCACTGCGGATGTGTTCTTCAACAACTTCATTGTACACTACGGCTTACCCAAAAGGATACATTCTGATCAAGGCCAGAACTTTGTTGGAAAACTCATGACGGAACTGTGTTCTCTAACTGGAATGGACAAGTCCAGGACAACACCCTACCATCCAATGGGCAATGGGATAACAGAGCGCTTCAACAGGACGCTCCTAAGCATGTTGGGTACTCTTGATCCAGACAAGAAGAAAGACTGGAAGAGCTACGTGGGACCATTGGTGCATTCTTATAATTGTACCAGACACGAGACCACTGGACAGTCACCGTTTTTCCTGATGTTTGGACGCCATCCCCGTCTGCCTATTGACCTTGCTTTTGGATTGGACATCACCAATGCCAAGTCATCATCTGTATCCAAGTACACAAAGGCACTACAAGACCGACTCAAGACTGCATATGACCTGGCAGTGAAGAACACCAGTACTGCTCAGTCACGACAGAAGACTAACTATGATCTCAGGACAAGAGCTGCAACCTTAGAGATCGGAGACAGAGTACTGGTGAAGAGAGTTGCTTTCGAGGGCAAGCACAAACTAGCAGACAAGTGGGAGGAGGAAGTATATACTGTGTTGCATCAGCCCAACCTCTCCATACCAGTCTTCACTGTGGCTAAGGAGAACGGAGATGGACCTAGAAGAACACTTCACCGGAATCTTCTTCTTCCAATAGGTTCATTATCACCCCAGCAGCAAGTGAAGACACCACCTATCCCAAAGCCAAGGAAACGTAAGCCAGAGAGCATTCCAAATGTCACTGAGGATGTCACCATCGAGGCAAATGATGAAAGTGAGGAAGAAGATTCAGTAGAGATCCTCGTCTTCTCATCCAAACCTGCGGTAGCAACTGATAACCCAGCTGCAAGGCCAACCGAGGAGAATACAGAAGACACTGAAGATGCCACCAGTTCACAAGTAGTGCCACTACCATCGGAACAGGAAGAAACTTCAGTGAGTACTGAACCAGCATTGGAGCTTGATGTTCATATGGATGAGGACCAACACGTGGATGAATCTGGAGATGTTCACGACTCTGGGCATCAGGAACCTCAAGAACTGGACATTGACGCAATAAAGGAAGAGCCTCAGGATCCAGAGGAGGAGACACTCACAGGGACTACAGTGTCTACTGCAGTACCATCACAGGAGACTGATGGTTTGGAGGAGCAGTCCACGGAGGAAGAGACAGTCCCAAAGACATGTGACGTGGTCCCTGTAAATCCATCACCGGAACCTGATGGAACAGCCGAAGAGGTACCTTCTACATTGCAATCACCACCGAGAAGAAGACGACGGTTACTACCGCAAGTACCAGTTAGAGCTTTGAGGAGATCGACACGGCAAAGAAGAGCACCTCAGCGCTATGGTGACATTGTGATGTCAACGTCCGCATCTCAGGCAGCCTGGAGGGCGAGAGCTGAGTATCTGAGGTCACTGTATGATGACGGAGCTTTCGACAGGATGCCAACTCACATCTCAAGATCCATCATGGACCTGGTACATTGCAAGCCCTAATGATGAGGACATCATTCCCCTGGGGAGGGAAGTGTGTGGCAGGGACATACTTTGTATGTCTGAGTGTTAGGATTAGTTTGCGCCAGTTAGCTTTAAAGTATTGTAAATAATCATTAATTCTCTGTCTTTATTTCAGCATCCAGTAGGCGCTGATATATGCAATGTAAATATGTATTTTAATATATTGCTTTGTTTCAACTCACTACAGTGACTGAAATGAAATAGTTAACAATTCATGTATTTTAAATAAGTTTCTTGATTTCAGCTCATATCAGCGCTGAAACAATTCATATAGTTAATCGCTTAGTTTTAGTAACACAACAACCAATAGTGTCTACCCAACCGTGACAACACGTTACGATTGGTCCATTCAAACCTGCATGCTTTTTCTATGCCTGAACACCTCGCACCCTGACACAACTGACAAAACTTGTGTGAGAGACAGACAAGCATAGGCGTCAACTTAATTTTCATCAGGTTAGTAAACTAACTATCTTAAATAATGTTTATGCATATCTAATGTAGCAGTCATTCAATAAGTAATCTTAAACACATAGCGTATATTAATAAGGGTAATTAATGCCGTCAGGGTAGTTAACATGTCTTGTAATCGGCACGGCAGGTAAACGCAAAGTTCCCATTTTAATGTGTATCATATATTCCCTTTTAAACATAAACAGCATTAAATAACTTCAAAGCGAGGCATTGTGAGTATGCTTTGTGTATGAATGTTGTCTAATTATTATTATCGCATTTTGCACAAATAATGGCAAAGTGTCTCAATCTAAGATTTTACAGTGTATAAAATATATCTTTCCATGCTTATTGTTATGTCTGCATGGACAGTTTACACTGAATCGGTTTGGTTTTGATCGCAATCTATCTTATTTCCAGCACACATTATTCCATCGTCTACTATGGCAGCCAGGCATAAACACGGGCCCCTGTGCCATACTTAGGGTATGTAATGTGCCGTACAATACTGTTTATATCATGTGTATATATCATTCTAGCATACAGAATCATCGTTCCTTTATATTAACCTTCTAAGGTAAATAGTGTATGCTGTGCGGTGATTGCCGCCGATATCATTTATGGCTTTGTTTAAGTCATGTCATGAGTTATCGCCCCTGATCTTTGTAAAGTTCAATCCCTCGGCGATCATTATATTTCCGTAATGTTTTAATGTACAGATAATATTGTCGGCGCTCATGCATTCAAGCTCTATTAACATTTATAATGTTAATATACTGAATATATATAAATAGATGTCAATGTATGTTCTGCAAGCATGCCGAACATTGTTATTATATTGTTATTATATTGTTGCTACAATTGTTTCAGGGTTTATCGTGTATGTTGAAATCTACATCCACTTGGAATAAACAGAACTTACAACCCTGCATTCACTTTGCGTGTCGTATTCAGCTGATTTTTTTTTCCTAGCTGAAAAGTAATTCAGTAGTGTAATTTGCATTTCTCATAAAGTTTTTCAAGCGACATTACTGCTTAGTGTTTAAATTATCTTTTCTTAAAAGTTTAGTTAGCAAATCATTTCTTAGTATTCTTAATTCATAGTTAAGTTAGTATACGTTAGTACTTTGCTTCATTATTATTTGCCTTACTTGTGCATTTATGATGAATGGTTGACATGTGTGTTTGTGTTTCCTCTTATTAAGCCTCAACAACATTTTCTCAAATTATTTTTTAAATAAAGCTCAGTTAATAAATAACTAAGCTTGGTGACGAGTGACTTGACAAGTAACTTGACGGTACGTTGACAGTTCACCATATTGCAATGCACACATACGCAACAGCACTGTGTTTGTTGTTTATTTCTTGAATTTGTTGATATACATATTTGTTTTCTTTCAGGTAAACAAACAAGCATACGCTTTATTTCACATTATTTTTTTTCTTTCAGGTTCCGTAAGTGATTGGTTTAAAGTTGTTATCTTTTAGGTTACAACTTGGCTTCATTATTCGTTTGATTACTTTGCATCCACACTTGTAACCACACTTGTTACACAAGCGCTTGCGTACAGAAACATCTTAGCTTAGTTTCTTACACCCTCTTATCAGCAATTAAGTTGCTGGTGGTCACAAATAATTTCGTGGTTTGTGTTTCTCTATACTTGGTAGTATCTTCGTTTTACACTTGTGTGTCAACGATGGATTTTACGGATAAGGAGATCCAAAACATGTTAGAAGTGTTTCGTAGGAAGAATGTGAAGCCTACTGCTGATACACCTGAGGAGTTTGAGTCCTGGTTCGATTCCTATGCAGCTCTCAAACAAGAGGATTTGGAGGAAGAGGAATACCATGCAATAGATGGTACTTTGCCCGCTGCTTCTCAGTTGTCTGGACGGTTACACTCAGGGCTGGATTCAAACTATGTTCCTCCTATGCCTGGCACATCTGCTTCAACTACACCGGATCCTCGATTGTTCTACCATCAGTTACCAAAACTTTCGTTCTTCAGTGGAGACTCTGGTAAGGATGCGGACTATGAACACTGGCGATATGAAGTGGCATGCCTTATAAACAAGAGGACTAAGCTCTCTGAAGATGATCTCTATGAGGTAATCCGACGGTCACTGAAGGGAGAAGCTGCCATGATAGCCAGGAATCTTGGACCACAGGCAAGCACAGCTACTTTGCTATCCAAATTCCAGAGTATGTTTGGGGAGGTTGACAGGACAGAGAGCCGGATGTCTAACTTTTATAGTGCAAGGCAGAAGGACAAGGAGTCTGTCTCATCCTGGTGTTGTCGTCTAGAGCTTCTTCTATCCAAGGCATTGGAGAACAATCCGGAGTACATCAGTGTGTCTAGGAAAGATGATATGCTCAGAAACATGCTGTGGAGTGGGTTGAGACCTGAACTGAAGAACCAATCAGGATACAAGTTCGATCAGACGTCAAACTTGAACGATCTCCTCAAGGCTTTACGTGAGATAGAAGTGGATCAGGCCAAGGTGGATGACAGCAACACTTCTAAGCGGCAAGCATCTGTCAAGATGGCTTCCACATCTGAGCCTGAATGGAAGAAGGAGATCGGGAACCTACAGGCCATGATCAAGACATTGACTACTCAGGTTTCGGAGTTGAAGAGTCAACAGGCCAATCCTACTTTTCATCAGCCAAATCAAGTACACGGATACACCCGGAATAAAAGCAGGGGACCTCGCTTTTCTGGAAGAGAGGGAAGAGGACACGTTAGCATGGATTTCCAGCCTTCAGGATTTGGTTATCTTGAGCCATAAGGATCTGTTCCTGAGCCTCAATCCTGTACAGTATCATATGATAACTCATTATACACAGCGACATCTCAGGATCCGTCTAACTTTGAACCTCAACTACCTTATGGACCAAGTGAAAGTGTTCCATACACGGCGTTCAACCAGAATCAACCTCATTATCGACAGAGAAGACAGGATGCTGTGTGTTGGAACTGTGGATATACAGGGCATCTTCACTACTCATGTACTGTCAGGACGGATCATAGGAGGAGACCTTTAAACTTTTCGCAGGCCTATGGGAAGGGTCGCCCATAGGTTTTCAGGATTGCCCCACTTCACAGATACCGGATGGACTCGTTGGACATTCAACAGAAGTGGACATTGTTGTGGAGGACATATCAGTTCCGGCACTTTTGGACACAGGTGCCACAGTTTCAGTAATGTCTCAATCATTTCATAGGAGTCATCTTAGTCACATCCCCATTCATCCTCTAGGAGACCTTCTTGATATTGAATGTGCTGGAGGGGAGAACCTGCCCTACCTTGGATATGTGGATGTTCTAATACAGACCATCGGTTCTTCCATTTCTTCCAGATCGTGCCTCCTTCTTGTAGTTCCGGAGACCCAGTACAACTCCCGAGTACCAGTGCTCCTTGGAACCAATGTGCTCAAACCTCTACTGGAGGAGTGTAAGACTTTGTTGGCACCAAGTTCCTCCAGAAAGCAGAATTGTTTACACCATACTATTTGGCATTTAGGACCATAGTACTACAGGAGAAGGACATCCGTCGGAACAACTGGAGACTTGCCTATGTCAGGAGTTGTGAACCAACAGGTGTTTTGATTGGACCAAATAGCAGAGTAGTGATCAAGGGTCAGCTAACGAAAGCACTGCAGTTTCCCAAGGTTTGTGCTCTACTGCAACCCACTGTTGATAGTAGGATCTCTCAGGACCTCGACATAGCTCCTATTGTTGTGGATTATGATGCCAATTTTCCAGGGATTGTTGATGTGCACATCTCTAACGTGACTACCAGGACAGTTGTTGTGCCACCTAAAGCCCCTCCTCTGCGAGTTACAACCAGTCTCTCTTGAGGAACCTGTCACAGGTTTGCCAGTGGATAAAGACACTCTCTTAAAGGACATTGATGTTGAGTTGAAGGATCTCACTGACAGCCAGATCGATCAAGGACTTGGACTCATCCTCAAGTTTCAAGACATTTTTTTGCAAGAGTGATAACGATTTGGGACATTCCTCTGCTGTGAAGCACAAGATCAACCTAACAGATGCTGCACCATTTAAACAGAGGCACCGACGAATACCACCGTCCATGTATGATGAAGTTCGAAGTCACTTGACTCAGCTACTTAGTGCTGGAGTCATACGCAAGTCTCATAGTCCCTGGGCCTCGAACGTGGTACTCGCACGCAAGAAAGACGGCAAGCTGCGCATGTGTATTGATTTTCGCCAGCTCAACAAACAAAGTATCAAAGATTCCTATGCCCTGCCAAGAATAGAAGAACTTTTGGACCACTTAGGTGGAATGAAGTACTTTTCCGTGCTGGACATGAAAAGCGGTTACCACCAGGTAGAGTTGTACGAGGAGCACAAGGAGAGAACAGCCTTCACAGTTGGTCCTCTAGGTTTCTACGAGTTTAACCGAATGCCCTTTGGTCTCTGTAATGCCCCAGCTACATACCAGCGTCTCATGGAGGAGTGCCTTGCCGGTCTGAACCTAAATATCTGCCTGATATATTTGGACGACCTTATTATTTTTTCTCGGACATATGAAGAGCACATGGAGAGGTTGGAACTTGTACTTCGTCGTCTTCAGGAGACAGGATTGAAACTAGCCCCCAAGAAGTGCAAGTTCTTCAAGAGACGAGTAAAGTATGTGGGATACATCATCTCAGAGGACGGCATTGAGACAGATCCAGACAAGGTAAATAAGATCCAAGATTGGCCAACTCCAGCAAACCCAGATCAGGTCAGGAAGTTCCTCGGTTTCGCAGGATATTACCGGAAATTTGTCAAGGATTTCTCTTCGATTGCAAGACCCCTTTCCATGCTAATCCCTCAAGGAACAGTCAAGAAATCCAAGTCGCGGAAACCTCTGGAACAAATCAACTGGATTTGGGGACCAGATCAAGAATGTGCATTTCAGGAGCTAAAGAAACGTCTGACCTCACCACCCATCCTGGGATATGCAGACTACAGGAAGCCATTTGAACTGCACATTGACGCCAGCGGTCGTGGTTTAGGATCTGTACTCTACCAGGAGCAGGATGGTCATCTAAAGGTCATCGCCTATGCGAGCAGGTCATTAAACAAGTCAGAAAGGAATTATTCTGCACACAAGCTGGAATTTCTCGGACTGAAATGGGCAGTAACTGAAAAATTCCATGACTATCTATATGGAAGCTACTTCGAGGTTGTAACAGACAACAATCCATTGACATATGTTTTAACTACAGCAAAACTTGACGCCACTGGACATCGATGGCTGGCTGCATTATCTGGATACAACTTCACGATCAGATACAGACTAGGGAAAACTAACATTGATGCGGATACGCTGTCAAGACTCCCAGAATTGAGCAAGACGAAGGAGGACCAAATTCCCACAGATTCTGTACAAGCCATCTGCAACCTCGCAAATACTACCAACTTTGTGGAGAGTCTCTGTTTTGCAACCAGTATCACCAAGGAGGATGAAACACCACTGACAGAGGATATATGTGAAACCAATGCGCGAGACTGGAGGAGAACTCAGGGCAAGGATCCAGTCTTATCCATCATCATGGAACATGTACGATCCGGCCAACGATTGGATAGAAGCCAGCACCTTGGTGATCCTGAAGTTCTCAGCTACTCAAAGGTGTTTCAGAGCCTTAGGATTAGAAGAGGAGTGCTTTTTTCGTATCATCACAGTGGATGGTGAGGAACAGGAACAACTTGTTCTCCCTAAGAGATGTCGGCCATCAGCCCTGCAATGCCTTCATGATGATGTCGGGCATCCTGGACGAGATAGAACATTATCACTGATACGGGAGCGATTCTTTTGGCCAGGGATGACAAAGGACATAGACAGCCACATTCAGAGGTGTGATAGATGTCTCAGGCGCAAATCAACCATGATGAGAGCACCTTTAGTAAGCATTCAGACGTCACAGCCACTGGAGCTTGTGTGCATGGATTTCCTCACACTGGAACCTTCTAAAGGTGGACAACAACACATTCTCGTCGTGACAGATCACTTTACAAAGTATGCCCAAGCCTATCCTACCAAGAATATGACTGCCAAAACCACTGCGGATGTGTTCTTCAACAACTTCATTGTACACTACGGCTTACCCAAAAGGATACATTCTGATCAAGGCCAGAACTTTGTTGGAAAACTCATGACGGAATTCTCGAAAAGTCCAGGACAACACCCTACCATCCAATGGGCAATGGGATAACAGAGCGCTTCAACAGGACGCTCCTAAGCATGTTGGGTACTCTTGATCCAGACAAGAAGAAAGACTGGAAGAGCTACGTGGGACCATTGGTGCATTCTTATAATTGTACCAGACACGAGACCACTGGACAGTCACCGTTTTTCCTGATGTTTGGACGCCATCCCCGTCTGCCTATTGACCTTGCTTTTGGATTGGACATCACCAATGCCAAGTCATCATCTGTATCCAAGTACACAAAGGCACTACAAGACCGACTCAAGACTGCATATGACCTGGCAGTGAAGAACACCAAGGCTGCTCAGTCACGACAGAAGACTAACTATGATCTCAGGACAAGAGCTGCAACCTTAGAGATCGGAGACAGAGTACTGGTGAAGAGAGTTGCTTTCGAGGGCAAGCACAAACTAGCAGACAAGTGGGAGGAGGAAGTATATACTGTGTTGCATCAGCCCAACCTCTCCATACCAGTCTTCACTGTGGCTAAGGAGAACGGAGATGGACCTAGAAGAACACTTCACACGGAATCTTCTTCTTCCAATAGGTTCATTATCACCCCAGCAGCAAGTGAAGACACCACCTATCCCAAAGCCAAGGAAACGTAAGCCAGAGAGCATTCCAAATGTCACTGAGGATGTCACCATCGAGGCAAATGATGAAAGTGAGGAAGAAGATTCAGTAGAGATCCTCGTCTTCTCATCCAAACCTGCGGTAGCAACTGATAACCCAGCTGCAAGGCCAACCGAGGAGAATACAGAAGACACTGAAGATGCCACCAGTTCACAAGTAGTGCCACTACCATCGGAACAGGAAGAAACTTCAGTGAGTACTGAACCAGCATTGGAGCTTGATGTTCATATGGATGAGGACCAACACGTGGATGAATCTGGAGATGTTCACGACTCTGGGCATCAGGAACCTCAAGAACTGGACATTGACGCAATAAAGGAAGAGCCTCAGGATCCAGAGGAGGAGACACTCACAGGGACTACAGTGTCTACTGCAGTACCATCACAGGAGACTGATGGTTTGGAGGAGCAGTCCACGGAGGAAGAGACAGTCCCAAATACATGTGACGTGGTCCCTGTAAATCCATCACCGGAACCTGATGGAACAGCCGAAGAGGTACCTTCTACATTGCAATCACCACCGAGAAGAAGACGACGGTTACTACCGCAAGTACCAGTTAGAGCTTTGAGGAGATCGACACGGCAAAGAAGAGCACCTCAGCGCTATGGTGACATTGTGATGTCAACGTCCGCATCTCAGGCAGCCTGGAGGGCGAGAGCTGAGTATCTGAGGTCACTGTATGATGACGGAGCTTTCGACAGGATGCCAACTCACATCTCAAGATCCATCATGGACCTGGTACATTGCAAGCCCTAATGATGAGGACATCATTCCCCTGGGGAGGGGAAGTGTGTGGCAGGGACATACTTTGTATGTCTGAGTGTTAGGATTAGTTTGCGCCAGTTAGCTTTAAAGTATTGTAAATAATCATTAATTCTCTGTCTTTATTTCAGCATCCAGTAGGCGCTGATATATGCAATGTAAATATGTATTTTAATATATTGCTTTGTTTCAACTCACTACAGTGACTGAAATGAAATAGTTAACAATTCATGTATTTTTAATAAGTTTCTTGATTTCAGCTCATATCAGCGCTGAAACAATTCATATAATTAATCGCTTAGTTTTAGTAGCACAACCAATAGTGTCTACCCAACCGTGACAACACGTTACGATTGGTCCATTCAAACCTGCATGCTTTTTCTATGCCTGAACACCTCGCACCCTGACACAAATGACAAAACTTGTGTGAGAGACAGACAAGCATAGGCGTCAACTTAATTTTCATCAGGTTAGTAAACTAACTATCTTAAATAATGTTTATGCATATCTAATGTAGCAGTCATTCAATAAGTAATCTTAAACACATAGCGTATATTAATAAGGGTAATTAATGCCGTCAGGGTAGTTAACATGTCTTGTAATCGGCACGGCAGGTAAACGCAAAGCTCCCATTTTAATGTGTATCATATATTCCCTTTTAAACATAAACAGCATTAAATAACTTCAAAGCGAGGCATTGTGAGTATGCTTTGTGTATGAATGTTGTCTAATTATTATTATTGCATTTTGCACAAATAATGGCAAAGTGTCTCAATCTAAGATTTTACAGTGTATAAAATATATCTTTCCATGCTTATTGTTATGTCTGCATGGACAGTTTACACTGAATCTGTTTGGTTTTTGATCGCAATCTATCTTATTTCCAGCACACATTATTCCATCGTCTGCTATGGCGGCCAGGCATAAACACGGGCCCCTGTGCCATACATAGGGTATGTAATGTGCCGTACAATACTGTTTATATCATGTGTATATATCATTCTAGCATACAGAATCATCGTTCCTTTATATTAACCTTCTAAGGTAAATAGTGTATGCTGTGCGGTGATTGCCGCCGATATCATTTACGGCTTTGTTTAAGTCATGTCATGAGTTATCGCCCCTGATCTTTGTAAAGTTCAATCCCTCGGCGATCATTATATTTCCGTAATGTTTTAATGTACAGATAATATTGTCGGCGCTCATGCATTCAAGCTCTATTAACATTTATAATGTTAATATACTGAATATATATAAATAGATGTCAATGTATGTTCTGCAAGCATGCCGAACATTGTTATTATATTGTTATTATATTGTTGCTACAATTGTTTCAGGGTTTATCGTGTATGTTGAAATCTACATCCACTTGGAATAAACAGAACTTACAACCCTGCATTCACTTTGCGTGTCGTCATTGTGACCCTGCTACACTTGTCGTATAGCCGCCGTATAGCTTGAATATTGCTGAGTGCGGCGTAAAACTAAACTCACTCACTCAACTCACCCAGTGTAATATATTATGCATGTGATATTCAGTGAGGGACAGTGGAGTGCTATACTTGGACTTGTGCTACAACTTGATAGGCATCTCGGACAGTGACGATGAGAGCATTCTAGAAAGATCTGAAAATTGCTACAAGGAGCCTATTCTAGAAACACCTGCCTTAGTGTAGAATTTTCTAACACCATTTACTTTGGAATATAATTCGGGTGGACTCTTGCCACTCATCTCACATGAAAGCTTAAGTTACCAGAAGACCAGCATTGAGTGAAATGAACGTTATACCTTGCCAGGCCTAGTGACAGGGTGACTTGCTGCTGAGAGGTGAGTAATACCATCACTGTCTTAATTGCTTCAGTCACTGCTCTTTAAATATAGTACCGTTGAATCTGTACTACCACTCTATATTTTGTACTGATAGAGTAATGTCTTTGTATCTATATGTATTGATTTGTGAACATATTTAATTCTAGAATACAACCGTTAAATACATGAAATAGCTTTGTTGTTTTGTTGGCTTCCTTTACCGATGGATAACCTTTGAAATGTTTAGTTTGAATTTGGCAGTCAACACGTGACAATGTCAATCGACCTATTGATAGGCAACGACGAACATACAATGGCTTAAGTCAACAGGGTGATGTTTCATGCGAAATCCTTATGAAATATATTGCAATACAATACCCGTCGAAAGAGGTGAGGTGAAATGGGGTTTAACGTCGTACTTAAGATTATTTCGCTCATATGATGACGTGCATGCGTGTGTATGTATGGTTGCTTGTACTAGCCAAGACTTAAGCTGGTTTTATAGTGCTAGCTCCTGAGATACCATGCCGCAGTTAAACATGAATACCCCACTCAGACACATTATACGGACTCCGAGCCGACCAGTCCTTGTTGTACCCATTAATGCCGAGCGCCAGGCAGGGACAAACAAGTACCATATTTCAACGTCTTTTGGTTTGACGAGGCCGGGGATCGAACACGCGACCCTCCGCTCTCCGGGCAGATGCTCTAACCACTACACCACGGAGGCGGTAACCGTTGAAAAAAGCAATGGCATCATGTTAAAATTTAAATTCACGTCGTCAGTATTTCAGACATATTGTGACTAAGAAGGTTGTAAATTTACAAATGATTAAAAACAAATTGAGATAAAAGACTTACCTGTCTGCAAAGGACAGTAAAATAACTAGAATATCACAGTTATAAATGTAAAAATATGAAAAGCTAAAACATCTTAACTATGAAAGACAATACAATATATAAACAGGCTATAGATTGCCAACAACTGCCGTTAAACATGAACACGCATCAAAATCGTAAGTTTAATCACAAATGGTATTCCGCGACTCAGAAATCAGCCACGTAGACGTGTCATGAGTTTAAGGCTGGTCAATCCGTGGCAGCAGGTGCTAGAACCCTGGGCTGTAGTCATAAGACAAAACGGGGTGGTGCGTTTGCCTAGTAATTGAAGCGTTTGCTCGTCATGCCAAAGACTTGTGCTTCAGTGATGCGCAAGACTTTTTTACAATATTAACAGTTCATAAAATACATTTTTCAATGTGATTTTTGTGGTTGCTTTCAAAACTTACAAAACGGAGTTCTTGAATGATGAATTTGCAACAATTTGATGTAATTTAAGCAGAATGTCTAACCCATGCTCCGACAGGCACAGAGGAAGAAGTATAGTTTAAACTACTTTCTCAAGTATATATTCCAAACTCGGCTCATACAAAAATATAGTTGAATCGCTGGACTACCTGAATAGAGAAGTTGTTCATCCATAAAGTTTGTCCTTATGTGTCTTAATGAACAACAGGCACCCGTGAAGAGCCACCTCCTCGTGGTGGGTTCTGGGTAACGCTAAGCGCTCTTCAACCCCCCGTATGGACCCGGGGGTATATTTGGTCCACAGCACCCCATTGCTGGCCTTATTGTTTATATTTTGGGTGTCTATTGATATATTTAAGAGCTGTTAGTATTGCGTTTGCTTCTGCTGTAAACATAGAGCTATTTTACGGTATTCTAGAAGATATTGTTCTGGATCCAATGACAGTCGCACATGCTACTGCGCCACCATCCTTGGACCCATCTGTAAATAAGGATTTGTAATTACTATATTTACTTTTTAATTGATTATATTCTTGTTTATATTGTAAGTCATTTGTTTCTGATCTTTTAAATGAAGTTAATGTTAGATCGACTTGTGGCCTAACCAATTGCCAAGGAGGAGAAGAAAGAAGACGGGAAAGAGATATATTTTCAAGAACGATGCCGGCAGCAGAAATGAATGGTTTAATTCTGAGCCCAAGAGGCGGAACAAGAGAAGATTTCTTGGTGTACAAATCCTCATAGAGGGGAGTGAACACGCAGTTATATGCAGGGTTAGATTTCTTAGAGTACAGTTTTGTAATATATTGTAAGGATAGTTTTATACGGCGTTGTGCAAGAGATGGCTCATCTGCCTCGACGTAGAGACTATTAATAGGAGAAGTTCTAAAGGATCCAAGACAAAGTCTTAAACCTTGGTGGTGGACAGAATCAAGAAGTTTAAGGTTGCTTTTACAGGCTCCACCATACACGATGGAGCCATAATCAAGTTTGGAACCTGATCCTGATTATAATGATCAGACAAGGTTGATCCCACTCGGACTTGAAATTGCCTGTCTGTTAAAAACTGAGATATAAAAAGAGGTGGACGACACCTTAAACCAAAATTATGTAAATCTTTTAGAATGCCGTGTTTCCAGGTAGTATCGTAGTCTTTCTCAAAATCGAAGAAAATTGATACTACGTGTTGTTTACTTGTAATCGCATTCTTAACATAGGATTCCAATAGTACTAAATGATCAATAGTGCTACGATTTTTCCGGAAACCACATTGTATATTTGTAATTAAGTTATTGGTTTCAAGATGCCAAATTAATCTGTTATGTACCATTCGTTCCATGGTCTTACAGACGCAGATGGTTAAAGATATGGGCCGGTAATTTGATGGATCTGTGTGATCCCGGCCAGGTTTTGCATTACGCCAAGAAGGAGGAAAATTCCCAGATGTCCATAGTTGGTCAAATATATCTAAAAGGGAGATCAGGCATGGTTCAGGCAAGTGTTTCAGTAGCTGATAATGTATATTGCCATCACCCGCTGCGGTGTCATGAGCTTGCTCAAGAGCAGTATGTAGCTCATGAAAAGACTTCATAATAATCTTCACCGTTATTTGATTCGAAATTAAGGTTTGTTTTTCCCTGTTGTTTCTGATACCTCTGAAACTCAGGATCATAATTTTCCGATGATGAATTTTTGGCAAGAGTTTCTCCAATTTTATTAGCAATTTGAGATTTGTCAGTAATTACATTATCACTATCTTTAAGATGGTGAACAGCAGATTTTGAACCTTTGCCTTTTATTCTCTTAACCATATTCCATACCTTAGACATGGCCGTGGGTGAATTAATTTTGGAGACATAGTTCCTCCAAGATTGCCGTTTGTTTTGTTTGAAGGTACGATGTGCCTTCGCATTTAGTATTTTAAATATATTTAAGTTATGGACAGTCGGGTGATGTCGAAAATATTTCTCTGCCCTTTTCCTCGCTTTTCGAGCCTGTTTACAGTCTGCATTAAACCACGGCTTCCGTACATGTGGAGTTGTAGAGGATTGTGGTATACACACTGCAGCTATCTCATTTAACACGTCAGAAAATGCCTGAATTCGATCAGCTCTATCACTGAAACATTCGGGTCTTAGTTTGGATGTGCATACAGTTTGAAACAAGGACCAGTCTGCCTTATTAAAATTCCATCGTGTGTAAGAAGTAACATCAGATGGAAACAGCTTGGAGATTAGTTGTAAGAGTGAGTGAGTGAGTTAATATTTATCGTCACATCGGCAATATTTCAGCCATATCGTGACGAGAACATTATATTAAAGATGAATAAAGTTAGAAATGAAAAAAACTGGCGACGAAGAACAGTAAAACTACTAGTGTATCACAGATATCCATTTAAAACTAAATTAAGCAATTAAATCTAAAATATTGGAACTATAAATGACAAGACAATATAAAAACAGGCTGTAGATTGCTAACGACTGAAGGTAGATCACCATACTAGGGACCATGGGGACTTACAGTACATTTGCTTCCTGCATGGACCCTAGCTGGATTTACACCATCCCTTCAGCTGTCAGCAAGTTTAGACAATTTAGCCATAAGTTAAAATAACACATATTCTACGCTTAAAAATAATGGTATGTTTAAATTTACTTTGAATGTTTTGGGACTTACGTACCCCCACAGGAGGACAATAATTTTACAATGCTTCAACCCTCTGTGAGGATACAGCCGCTAACAATCTCAGCTGCTCAACTAAACTACCAATTTTAAAATATTTATCAATTTACAATTCATTCAACAAATCTAATTCTTTTAAAAATGCAATAACTAAATGAGAACTGATATTATTAAAAAGATCCTTCATCGTTCGTGATTTGAAATAGTTATCCCTTGTGATGGAATATTCAATACAGTCAAGCAGGACATGCTTGACCGTGATTCTTTCATCACAAGGGATGCAAAACGGAGGATCCTCACCTTTTAACAGGTATTCATGAGTATATCTAGTATGGCCAATACGACATCGTCGTATGATGACCTCTTCAAATCTGGACTGACAACCCAAGTAGGTATAACCAACATACGGTTTTATTGCATGTAATTTATTAAGTCCCACTTGAGTGTCCCACTTCTTCTGCATCAGATCGCGGATATAACATCTGACGATGGCTTTATAATCAGAGTATGGAATAAGAAGTAGTGTCACAGATTTGTTGAGTGCTGCCTTGGCAGCAAGATCGGCCATTGTATTCCCAGAAATGCCAACATGGCTGGGTAACCAACAAAAGACGATGTCGTATTGGCCAGTAGCAAGCTCATTATATAATTCAATAATTTCTATTAAAAGTGGATGTTTACAAGAAAGATTTTTAATAGCCTGAAGGCAAGAAAGAGAGTCAGAAAAGATTATATATTGTTTATGTTTAGGGTGTCTTTGAATATATTTAAGAGCTGTTAATATGGCGTTTGCTTCGGCTGTAAAAATAGAGCTGTTATCCGGTATTCTAGAAGATATTGTTCTGGATCCAATGACAGTGGCACAAGCCACCGCGCCACCATCCTTGGATCCATCTGTAAATAAGGATCTATATGCATTATATTTACTTTTTAGTAGATTATATTCTTGTTTATATTGTAATTCATTAGTTTCGGATTTTTTAAACGTTGTCAGTGTTAGGTCAACTTGTGGCCTCACTAATTGCCAAGGAGGAGAAGAAAGAAGACGGGAAGGGGATATATTTTCTAGCTCAATGCCAGCAGCGGAAAGGAAAGGTTTGACTCTTAGTCCTAGAGGTGGAACAAGAGAAGACTTTTTATTGTACAGATCCTCATAAAGAGGATTGAAAACACAGTCAAATGCAGGATTAGACTCGTTAGAATAGAGTTTTGTTATATACTGTAAGGATAATTTTATACGACGTTGGTTAAGTGATGGCTCATCTGCCTCAACATAGAGACTGTCAACAGGAGAAGTTCTAAAAGACCCAAGACAAAGTCTTAGGCCTTGGTGGTGAATAGAATCTAATAGTTTTAGGTTGCTTTTGCAGGCTCCACCATATACGATGGAGCCATAATCAAGTTTGGAGCGGACTAGTGATCTATATAGGTGTAGGAGGGTAGTATGATCCCCCTCCCCACTTTGAATTAGAAACTACTTTCAATAAATCCAGTGCCTTCAGGCATTTATTTTTAAGGGATTTAATATGCGGCAGAAAAGTTAAATGGGAGTCGAAAATTAGACCCAAGAACTTGACCTCCTTGACAACTTTGATTGGAGTGCCATTTAAATTTAGTTCTGGGTCCTTATGTGGCTTATATTTTCTACAGAAGTGTATACAATTAGTTTTTGACTTAGAAAATTGAAAGCCGTTTTCAAGCCACCATTTATTTATTTTATTTAAACACAATTGCAGCTGCCGTTCAATAATATGCATATTTTTACCACGACAAGAAATATTAAAATCATCCACAAACAGCGACCCATCGATTGAATCATTTAAAAACTTGGACAAACTATTTATCTTGATACTAAAAAGTGTGACAGACAAAATGCTGCCTTGTGGAACACCCTGATCCTGATTGTAATGATCAGACAGGGTAGAACCCACGCGGACTTGAAATTTCCTGTCAGTTAAAAACTTGGATATGAATTGAGGCAAACGGCCTCGCAATCCAAAATCGTGTAAATCTCTTAAAATCCCATGTTTCCAAGTAGTGTCATATGCTTTTTCTAAATCGAAAAAAATCGACACTGCATGTTGTTTTTGAATAATGGCATTTTTAACAAAGGATTCTAAACGCACTAAATGATCGATAGTACTTCTGTTTTTACGGAAACCACATTGAATATCCGTTATAAGGTTATTGGTTTCCAAGTACCAAACAAGTCGATTATTTATCATGCGTTCCATGGTCTTGCAAACACAGCTAGTTAGTGAGATCGGTCGATAATACAAAGGATCAGTATGATCACTTCCAGGTTTCGGGATGGGTACAATAATAGCATCGCGCCATGAAGAAGGAAAGTTTCCAGACGTCCAAATATCATCAAAAATGTTTAAGAGGGTCTCTAAACATGATTCCGGTAAGTGCTTCAGAAGCTGATAATGTATGTTATCAGCCCCTGTAGCAGTATCGTGAGCCTGGTCAAGAGCAGTATGAAGCTCATGAATAGAAAATAGTTCATTGTAATCTTCCCCATTATCTGAATTGAAATTAATAGTTTTCTTTTCCTGTTGTGTTTTATAATTTTGGAATTGAGGTAGATAATTCGACGAGGAAGAATGTTTGGCCAAAGTTTCTCCAAGTTTATTTGCAATATCAGATTTACTAGTTGATAATTCGTCTCCGTCTTTAAGATGCTTAATGTTATATTTAGAGCCCTTACCTTTTATTTTCTGGATTATGTTCCATACCTTTGATATTCGTGTTCGTGAATTTATGTTTGACACATAATTTTGCTAGGATTGACGTTTACTTTGCTTGAAAGTACGCCGTGCCTTAGCATTTAAAATTTTGAATGTATTCAAATTATGGACCATAGGATGGCGACGGAAATAATTCTCAGCCTTCGTCCGTGCCTTCCTAGCCTGTTTGCACTCATTGTTTTCGGATGTGTGGAATTGCAGAGGAATTTGGGATACACTCATCAGCTATATTATTGAGTTCTGCAGAAAAATCCATTATGACATCAGGAACATCTATAAAAAAGTTCAGGTTTAAGTCTGTTACAACACAGAGTATGATATAAATGCCAGTTAGCTTTTTCAAAATTCCATCTTGAGGATGGGGCAATATCAGATGGGTTCACAGGCTGTAATATTGTTGGAAAATGGTCACTTCCGCAGAGGTCATTGTGGACTGACCATTCAAATTCGTTCAATAGGTGTGAGTCTGTAAGTGATAATTCAAGAGCTGAATAAGTTCCAGTGCCAGGATATAAATATGTGTTGGAGCCGTCATTATATATGCATACATCATTATCTGAACAGAACTCTTCTAATAGTTTACCTTTAGCATTAGTAGTTGCACCACCCCAGAGTGGGTTGTGACCATTTAAATCTCCCATAATAATACAGGGTTTCGGGAGTTGGTCATATAGATTTTGAAGTTCAGTATTCTGAAGAGCTGAAGACGGTGAGATGTACAAAGAACATAATGTGAACGCAACATGTAACGTGAGTCGCACGGCAAAAGCCTGGAGATTAGTATTAAGTAAAACAGGGCTATGGATAACAGTCTGTTTGATAAGGATCGAAGATCCTCCAGTACCCCTATCACCAGGGGGTGAAAAATAACGATACGCATTGAATGACGTAGTTCGAAAGTGTCCATCTGTTTTAAATATGTCTCCTGCAGACAGATTGCTTGGACTAAGAGCTTCAATTCATTGTAAATTAGTCCTTAGTCCTCTGCAATTCCACTGTATGATATTATTCTGATAACCTATCTTTTGGGTGGATTTATTGGGGATCTACCCCGCACTTTTTTTGTTGGGCGACAAGCTGTGTGCCCTAGAACGGACGTTTTCAGACACGTCCATGTCTTCAAATGATCCATATCTGTTGAACAATTGAATTTTATTTTCTGACCCTTTCGGGGGCTCTGACAATTAGCCTTTTAGAGGAATCTGGCTTTTTACTTTTGGTTTTATTGAGTTGAGACCTTGTTGACGACTGAGAAGATAGTCCATCATCAAGGGATGTCTCCGATTGAACTCGAGATGTACCAGGAAGTGCTGTTTGTGTAGATATGACAGGTGAGAAAGGTTAAAGGGAATCTGTTTTCACCAAAGTCAAGTTTGTCTGACAGCTTGCAGATAATTTCGTTATTGTTGTTGTTGCTTCTGGATTTAATCTGGCAATGGAACCATAGCTGTCTGTTTGTATTGAGCTCTGGGCCATTTTTTTGCATCCGCAAAAGTGATGTTTTGGGTAAACTTTATTCGATTGATAGCCATTTGCTGTTTCCAGACAGGACATTCCTTAGAGAAAGATGGGTGCTCCCCTGCACAGTGGGTACACTTTTTGACATTACTGTCACAATCTTCTGTTGTTACAGTGAGCACACACAACAGACAATGTGCAAGTATTTACACCATGGCCGAACTTTTGGCATTTGAAACACCGAAGGGGATTCCGAATGTACGTGTCCATACTGATATTACAGTACCCAGATTTAAGTGATTTTGGAGCAGTAGGTGAAGAGAAGAAAACAGATAGGTATTAGTTTTAATGGTTGTGTTGTTTTTGAGAAACATTTGACATACAGTAAGTATACACCCTGATCTTTCATCTCAGAAACGATATCAAGTTCAGGCATGTCTGCAAGCAAGCGATCGCGGTCTCGCACGATTCCCATGCTCGTAACAGGAATGCCAACAAAAGCATCGGTGTTCAACAAGTTGGTTGACTGTTGTCTTTTGCTGCACTCAATCGACAGTAGTGCTCTCACGAGTCCAAAATTTGGGACTCGAGTACTCGAGGGGTCAGACCCGTACCCGACAATTTGGATGCTTATCTGAAACCAACATTCAAGCATACACGTAGTTGTTCCAACTTCCAATCTACGAATAATGCAACATGTATATGTGAATCCAAACGTTTTTGAATAAAGCAATTGACATTCAATGTCAATGAAAGTATCTATTACCTTTTTTTTTATTGCAAACAGCATGTGAAGGCAGCGTAAGTGTCACTGTGACCCAGTTCTACGCGATCAATAATGTGAATAATATTCATGAGCTGGGCCGGTGATACCTTATTATGCCTGTAAATGCTGTTATATGTCCGGGAAAAGAAACCAATCAATGTACTTCTCTTTTCATTTGGTTTCAAGTTTGACTGCGCTTTCAAGATTATCTAATATTAATATGTCGTTGCAGTTATGACATATTAGCAACTTTTAAACATTCACATAGACGATAAGTCACATAATCAATTAACCTAAATTACGGTTAAAATGCGGCAAAACACGAGCGCAAGCTGGAAGATACATAGACACAGCATTCATTGATCGACTATAGAAATTAAAGAATATGTAAAACAGCATTGATGTTTATTTGAGACTTCTTATAGTGAAAACGTTTTGGTTTTAAACTAAAGAGTAACCATTAATCGAGTAACACTACGCTGTATTTCTTCTTCCGAAACTCTGTTGAACGGAGATCACGTCAATGGTATTTATTGTGATTAAAACTTTCACTATTTAGGATATAGGTCTCCAAGTGTGAATGTTATTTGAATGCGTATGTATGTGTTGATTGTTGAATATATAACACTGAAATACGCTGGATAAGAACGACTGTAGAAAACAGGTTGAACATAGGTAGTGGGCAGTTATACACCCGTGAGTGGCTACGCTTGTCCACGCGACCGTAGTTAGGACAACGGCAGGTACTGTTTTGAGTACTGATATTTTGTTCTCCTTGTAAACTTCATACGACTTTATGAGGTAGTTGTGAATTGTCGCGGTACATGGGACCTGCTAATTTAGGTTCAATGGTTCACAGAAAGCTCTGACTCCCCCCTTTAACAAGGCGTAATGGTCGTATATCCTTAACGCACATAAGTATTGCTTTTTGCGTAATACCTTCATACCATTTCCTGTCTACAGGCTTGCGACTTTTGCTATCAAAATTACCAAACTGCACCAGCGTTGCTTGCTGAGCTTGTCTTCTGTCTACAATGCTTATTTGCGGGTGCTTGCAGGACAAATGCTAGCGCATGGAACTTGTTGTACTACCTGCGTAACTAAGGGAAACACCACAAAGACGGCATTCCGTATTTTGGCCACTAAATCAAGATCAAAATGCGTCCAGACATTGGATCTTTTTCTCACGATCATCCATCTTGATTGCGTGAGATGTTTAGAGTTATCTCCCCTGCGAGTCCTCAAGTCTCTTCAATTGGTCTCGATTCCTGCTTTACCCGACTCGGCCCCGAGTACCCGAGTACTCGTGAGAGCCCTAATCGACAGCGTACCAGAACGTAATCTTTTAATGCTCTTCACATCGCCGGCAATGTCTTGGATACCCTTAGACACGGCAAAAGGGTTTAACTTCAATGGTGTATCATCTTTTGTTTCAATGACAACAAAACGTGGCCAGTAATCAATTTGTTTGGGCAGTCTGAGGTCGTTGTCCGTAGGATCATTTTCAAGAGCACGTTTGCTTTTTTTGTGGGGGTTTCATAAGCCATGGTTAGTGTTTTAGACTTCATCATCCGAGCTCCCCATCTACCACGGAGTATCACAAGGACAATGCTAAAAACCAGTGAGTCTCCGACTTGCAGCACCAAGGATACTCGGATGATATACTCAAGCGGAGAAAACTAAAAACATATGTTTTCCACCAGATTGGCCCATGAGCCACCACCTTCTGCGCATATTTCAAATTACAAAATTGAAGTGTCTCATTTGGAACTCAAATATATAATCATGCAACCAAGACATATGATAAATTCTTAAATTTGTGCATCACAATATACATACGCAGGGCGTGGCATGACCAGCCGATTGGTTGAACCGGGCCCATTCAACCACCCGTCTAGGTGAAGTAAGGGGCGAAGTGGTGTGTTGGGCAAAAGGAACACTGTTCCTGCTTCCAGTGCCTTCAACCACCAGAATCCTGTCCTCCACCGACACAGGGGCGCAACCCACGGCAAACGGGTTGGTGGACCAAATATACCCCCGGGTCCACAACGGGGGGTCGAAGAGCGCTTAGCGTTACCCAGCACCCACCACGAGAAGGTGGCTCTTCACGGGTGCCAAACATTTTGGAGAGTAACACCTGTCAACGATGGACATTAAAAATACTATATATATATATATCAATACTCACGACGGAAAATTTAAGGAAACATTTGATTAAATATCGGCTAGGTTTGTTAGACCTATTTGTAAATGAAGGAAGAAAACATTCCATTGCAAAATCGAAACGAATCTGTCAGTTATGCGATATAGAAATAGAAAATGAGATAGACTTTGTGTTCGTCTGTCCATTTTATAGTGACATTCGAAAGAAATACATTAAAGATTATTTGACAGGGATGCCGCCATTGAAAGCTTTCGTATATATTTTAATGACTAGGAACAAATCCCTTATATTAAACCTTTCACTATATATTAAACATGTACTAGTTAAAAGAAATGAACTGTTTAAAGAACGTGTTACTTCCTGTATGTAACAGTATGATGTGTACATACTCTCTTGTATATGGGCCAGAGGCCTTCTGTACAAAAAACCTTTTTGACTTGACTTGACTCCCGTCCTCCATCGACACAGGGGCATGTAGAATTTCCCTGACCGTGGTGAGGCAGCCACGTGAATGAGTGACGGGGTCTCGCGCACACGACACGTCATCTTCTGGTGATTCTTCAACTTCTACAAATGCCACTCAAAGAGTGAGTATTGCTCAACGCCGCATGAGCAATGTTGCAGCTATTCGCGGCGAGAAAATGTCTTTCGTTTTACAATACACTGAAAATAATAAAAGCGATGCCGAAAATCACTAAAATATCAGTCAAGTATCTCATTCAAGGGTAAAAAAACTGATCTCTGAATTAAAAACCTATATCTTTTCATACAGTTTGATTTCTTTTAAATATGTTAAAATCAAGTGGTTAGAAACTTTGTTAAAAAGTTCACATAAAGTAGGAACATCGTCATAAAAACCTTCTCTAATATGGGAAAAGTCAAAACATTCAAACAAAGTGTGCTTGATAGTAATCGGTCTATGGCAAGGGATGCAAAATGGCTGATCTTCACCTTTCAATAAAAAGGAATGTGTATAGAAACTATGTCCTATACGACATCGCAGAATCACAACCTCATCCTGACGAATTAGTCCAGTAAATGGATTCCGTCCAGTATTGGGTTTTATGGAATGAAGCTTATTTGAGGTTTGATCATTCCAACTCTGCTGCCACTGATCTGTTACATATTGTCGAATAGCGGGTTTGAGGTCAGTAAAAGGGAAGTTTTATGTTGGTAGCCACTCAAAAATATTAAGCAATTGTTATCAAACAAAAACGTTGTTAGCGCTCAGCCGATTCCATCGGAAAAAAGACAATAAAGATCATTTGATATTTACGACTTACGACTTAAAGTTTCCTGTCATTGGAGCATACAACATGAGGAATATAATCGATTTTGAGCACTATCTTCTGAGATTTCAATTAACAGTTCCGCTCTGGCGAACATATATTACCTCCCTTGTGATCTAACGCATCCTTGGCAACGACACAGCCATCACGAAACACGACAAGGTCTTGGAAATTATTGGTGGACACACGTCCCAGGAATCGATTCCACGGACAATGCCTTGAATATTGTATTCTTCATTTGAATATGACAATTGAATATCTCCCATTCTCAGAGTGGGGCGACAAGAACAAGTTGTAAAGATGTCCTGTTTCCCGTGTCTGTCAGTCAACTTTATTTTGGGATTTACTCGACTGATACCTTCAGACGCCATCCCAGTGAACGTTTCCGTGTCTCGTGTTGAATGTGCTTCAATGTGCTTGGAGGACATTAGATGTAACTCTTTCTTCTATGACAAACGCGACAGGTACTGCTACCTCACCAACACACTAAAGCACCCGGTGTACCATAGAGGGGAACTGGAAGAAGCACTCAACATTCGCTACTATATTATTGACAAAGGTAGATATAAGCAACGTTACTCTTTTGGGAACTTTCATTTTTATAAATGCCTTTAGCAATATTCCAGCAATACCATGGCGGGGGACACCAGAAATAGTCTTTACATATTGTATCCATATTGGGAGCTGAACCCAGGTCTGAGCCATGCCCAGCAAACACTTTAATGTCTTGGCTATCAAACACCAGCTTTTAATAAGAAGTTACAGTCTCTTTGTTTCATTTGAGACCGATGAATTGCTCACTAACACAAAATATAATAATAATTGCATCAAAACCAAATTGCTGGTAAGACAGACAGATAATCAACAGGCGCGTGTAGTGAAATTTCAATTTCACACGTGCAACTCGCACACCTGGCTGTTCTACCAGCAAGTGGTCCCCCCCTCGTACAACATAGCGAGAGGGTGCCAACTAACTAATGATCGTTTGTTAAACAACTTTTTTTATTCGGGTGTCCAAAATTATGAGACAAATCATCAGAGTCTATTTCATGTGACTGTTCAAAATTTAGTTTTGTTGCTATCATTAGATTTTGTGTTAGTGAGCAATTCATCGGTCTCAAATGAAATCAAACGGACTGTAGTATTATCAATCTGTAAAGGTTCCTCTTGGAAGATTGTTTTGCATTGTTTTCAGATGCAAAGCGCGAATGCCAAGATTACACCTGTCAGAATTAAATCTTCTTAACACTCAAAGGGGACACAAGTGCAAGTGTTTCCTTAGTCCAAAGACTCCGGATTCCCGGTTCAGAGCTTCATCCATGGGGCACGTCAGTCAGTATTTCGCCCACTTTTGTATGTTTTCAATCAACACGCAAAATATTAGGTCTTAGAACGTTTCTGAATATGAAGTGAATAATACTTTTTGCATTTTTTTTTATTCATTTCACAGCTGAAAAATGTGTTTTCCAATCGTGTCAAAACACACGTACCAACTTCCTAGCAGAGGACATTTCACAGAACTGTGTATGACGCTACTGCGAATGCTGTAAACATACTGAAGTAGTTAAGATACGAATATCTCTCTCCATGGCAGTGTTAATATATGTGGACGGTAGGGGCCTCTTGAGTAGCCCAGAGGTTGGAGCGTCCGCTTGTCACGCTGAAAATCTGGGTTCGATTCCCCACATGGGTACGATGGGTGAAGCCACTGCTGGAATTTGGCTAAATGCGACGTGAAACTGTACTCACTCACTGCCAATAAGTTGTACAAGTAATCATCTCTGTCGGGCATTTGTCTTTGGGTTAACACGTCATTACCCAGCTACAACTCATGTTGAAGAATGAATCCTGAGTGAGTGAGTGAGTTTAGTCTTACGCTGCACTCAGCAATATTCCAGCTATATGGCGGCGGTCTGTAAATAATCGAGTATGGACCAGACAATCTAGTGATCAATAGCATGAGCAACGATCTGCGCAATTGGGAACCGATGACAGGTGTCAACCAAGCCAGCGAGCCTGACCACTCGATCCCGTTAGTCGCCCCTTACGACAAGCATGGTTTATTGAAGGTTCATTCTAACCCGGACCTTCACGGGTCATGAATCCTGAAACAATTAGGACATTACATAATAAACGGGTTCATAACGTCGTGAAGAAGTACAATCAAGTTCCTTTCCACCACGTAGCATAATGAGTGCATTACTTATATCGATTCTGGTGTCCCCCGCCGTGATATTGCTGGAATATTGCTAACAGCGCCGTAAAACCCAAACCACTCACCAATATCGAATCATTCATTTCAGAAGCAGTCATTTCACTTTCCGAAACAATCATGTGTATTTTGGAAATGAGGATTATATTTTGTGCCAATTTGTCCCTTTATGGCTTCATAAAATATTTTTCTGTTATATTTTTGTTAGATTTATTTACACGTACATACCTAACAAGGCGTTATATCATCTACAGCCCGTGGGTGCAAAGCAGACAATGGATATGACTTCTCAAGACTATCTGGCCAGTGCTATAAGTACTACACTGAGACAAAAGAATGGACGGACGCCCAACAGGAATGTGCCTCAGCAGGTGCTAATCTGATTCCTATCCATGATGACAAAACACGTGACCTGATGAGAACTTTGATATCGAATGAAGGTAAGTTTGAGTGATTCAGCCATATATACTCATAAATGATGGTCGTTATGTTATACTGAACACGAAAAATAATGCAAAAAAGTCAGAAAACATTTTGTTAGCAAATCTAGGAGCGCACTGGATGCTTCAGAACCAATAACTGTTTTATCTCCACCTTTAGCAAAGAAAAGTTGTGACATAAAAAGTTGTGAGATATTGGTCAGCATGAAACAGGCCAAAGGGCGCAGATGTTTGCAAACACATTCAGTGAGTATATGTCCATGTAATCTTACCCCCGGCCGCAAGCTACTTCCACTGCATTGTTGTGACATCAACTTCAACTGCATTGTAGTTACCTTCAGCAACGCGTTCTTTTGGTCCATTGCCTGCCTAAGGTAGATCGATTAGTCTATCGTTCTCATCGTCAGTGAGAACCGTCATTTTCGAAAGGAATTCCTTCCGGTAGACATATGACGTCACTCCTAGTCACACGACTTGATAGGACCAGGTCCACGAGTACCTAGAGATGTGTACAGCCCAAACACAAGTGTCAGAACGTGTGGTGTCACCCTGAGCAGGTTTCTTCAAATGTGTCTTCTCCTACATTTGCGCAAGTGAGCAACTAGACAGATGGATACCAGGCTGTTACGACGTAAATTGTAATAAAAACGCAAATTGTAATACTTGCAGCAAATTGTAATAAACTTGACATAAATTGTAATAGAAACGTAAATTCTAATAAAAATTGACGTAAATTGTAATACGTAAATTGTAATAAACACGCAAATTGTAATACTTGCAGCAAATTGTAATAAACTTGACGTAAATTGTAATAAAAACGTAAATTCTAATAAAAATTGACGTAAATTGTAATACGCGAATTGTAATAAACTTGACGTAAATTGTAATAAAAACGTTAATTCTAATAAAAATTAACGTAAATTGTAATACGCAAATTGTAATAAAAATTGACGTAAATTTAACCAAACCTGCAGAGGTTTTCAATTCTTTGAAGAGAGTCGTCCTTGGGGTACATATTCTGCATTTTCCGGCTGAAAAATGTCCTGTGACAGTTGTATCAATGTTTTTTGAATAAAAAGATTGTACAATAAATAAACTCTTTTATTTATTATACGGACCCTACCTCACGGAGTTACCTCCCTTAGCGCATGCGCACCAACTGGGTAGGCTCCTAGACCCGTATCATCATTCCTTCTGCTGAATTCTTATCAGTGAACAGAATTGCGGGGAGGTGGGAGGCCCTACCCCAAGGACGACTCTCTTCAAAGAATTGAAAACCTCTGCAGGTTTGGTTAATTCTTTTTCAGAGAGATCGTCCTTGGGGTACATATTATGCATAAACACAGACTCCCAAAGACCGGAGGCCAGGGAGGAGGGAATTCTGTCCAAGCACACTCAAAATATAGCGATCGTATCATGGAAAAAAATTGAACAGACGCCATAACACTCACCTGTCACTCGACCCAGTTTCGCTTCCGCGAGAGGCATTATGGGAGGGGAACTGACAGGGAGGATTTGTGCTCAAAGACGACCTCTAGCATAATGAGACATTGCACGTAGTGCGAATATCAACGAAATCCGACCCACTAAGTGGCTTCTGTCATGAGAGCACCGTAGGGGGAAAACAAAAATACCACTCACTAACGATACAGTAACTCCGTAGAGAATCGAAAGGGGGTACAGGTTCTCTGAGTGAGCTCACATTAGCAGACATGTCAATAATGGAATCTTATTGTACAGTAGCGTCAAAACAAACCAATAAACCAAGACTCACTCGGTCAGGGTGGCAGGACACTGTCCACTGGAGAGAACAGTACGGCCAAAGTTTGCACGATTACGGGAATGCGTATCGAGCTGATAATGGCGTATAAACGTGCTTGGCCGGCTCCAAATAGCGGCAGAGCAGATCTCTTCAATGGGGAGTGCCGATGCAAAAGCTTTTGATGCGGCTACTGCCCTGACCGAGTGAGCCTTCAACCCCTCAGGGGGAGGCTTGCCCTTAGCCTGATAAGCGGCACAAATACACGATACTAGCCAGCGAGACAAAGTCTGCTTGCTCGCTGGCAGACCAGCCTTCCCGCCACCGTAACAACAGAACAGCTGGGTACCCGTACGGATCCCCTGCGTTCGTTTGAGATAGACTTTGAGCGTCTTACGGACATCCAACGGGTGAGTGCTCGTAGGAGTGGTCCCCGATGTGGAAGGCTGGGTAAGAGTAGGAAGTTCGATAGGAGCTGTCACATGGAAAGCGTGATCGACCTTCGGTCGGTAAGTATCTGGGAGGCTGAATACTGACACGATCCGTGTGAAACACAGTCAGCGCCGGGTCGGACGACATAGCATGTAAGTCGCCGACTCTTCGACCAGATGTTACCGCCACCAGAAAAACAGCTTTCCAGGTCAACAACTGAATGGAAATAGCCGATAGGTGTGAGAAAGTGGGACCGGACAGCCAATCGAGCACGATCGACAAATCCCAAGGTGGACTGGTTCGCCTGAGAGCAGGTCGAATCCGTTCCGCGCCAGCGAGAAAGCGCTGTACGAGAGGGTGCTGCCCCAGAAGAGCACCATCGACAGGGGTGTGAAAAGTGGAAATAGCGGTGGAGTAGCCGCGAATGGTCGAAGCCGCCAGGCCTTCTTCCAAACGAGCTTGCAAAAACTCCAAAACTCGGACTAAATCCGCAGAAAAGGGATCTGCAATCCCCTTATCTGAACACCAGCGCGCATAGCGGGACCACCTATCCTCGTACTGAACGTTTGTCGAATCCCGCCTCGAAGCCAGAATTGTGTCTGCAACTGCTGCAGGAATTCCGCGTGCCTCGAGGTTAGACCTGACAGAGGCCAAGCCACCCACTGAATCCGTGGATTTGGGTGGGGCGCTCCGTTCTGAGTGAGAATGTCCGGTCGCAAAGGTAATAGAACAGGAGGCTGAGCCAGAAACCTGAGAATTACCGGAAACCAGCTCTGTGACGGCCAAAGCGGTGCCAGTAGCACAAGTAGCCGAGCTGGCTGGGTGGACAGCTGTGAAAGGACACGGGGAATGAGTGGTAATGGCGGGAACGCCCAGAGCACTTTGCCCGTCCAATCCAGCAGGAAGGCGTCGGCAGCCAACGCCCTGGGTCCGGTATCCGAGAGCAGAACACGGGTGTCTGATGCGTCCCGCCGGACGCAAACAGATCCACCTCGAACGACCCGTACAACTGGGAGATTACTGTGAATATCTGCCTGTCGAGCATCCACTCGTGCGGGGCCAGGATCCGGCGAGAGAGCGCATCTGCTCGCACGTTCTCCAGCCCCGGGAGATAAACAGGGAGTACCTGACAATCGTACTGGTCGCTCCAGAGGAGAAAGTCCCACGCTTCCCGGAGGAGCGCTGGGGACACCGTGCCTCCCTGCTTCAGGATGTACGACATGGCCGTCTGGTTGTCTAACTGAAGACGGACGACCTGGCCACGGACATGCTCTCTGAAGCGCTCGAATACCAACCGCACAGCTCTCAGTTCCAACACGTTGATGTGAAGGTGAGCTTCGGCTTCGGACCAGAGTCCGGAAGCCGACAGACTGCCCAGAACGCCCCCCCAGCCCGTGAGGGACGCATCTGTCTGAACTGTGAGAGCTGGCGTCGGGATTTCCAAGGGGAACCCCCTGGTGAGATTCCCGACATTTGTCCACCACTGAAGGTGAGGTGTCAACCACTCGGGGACTGTGAGACTGCGCTCCAGATCCTCCGTGTGAGTCCACAGCCGAGCCAAAGCTTGCTGTATGGGACGCATCCTCAACCGCGCCCGCCACACTACAGAGATCGTCGCCGCCATATGGCCCAGTAGACGGAGCCAAGTCCGTGCTGGTGCCTGGGGCTGGGAGAGGAATGAAGAGACCATCTCCCGAACTCTGGTGACCCGGTCGGGCGACAAGGAAACGAGATCCTTGTTCGTTTGGAATCGCGCTCCAAGAAAAACCAAGTCCTGGGTGGGTACCAGGTCGGATTTCTTGAGGTTGATGATCCACCCCAGTCGAGTTAGAATGTCTATCACTGTGTGAGTAGCATCTTGACTCGCTGGCTGTGTTAGTGCTCCGAGCAACCAGTCGTCTAGGTAAGGGTAACAACGCCTTCCTTGCGAGCGAGCTAGGGTAGCTGGGACTAACATGAGCTTGGTGAACACCCTTGGGGCAGTCGATATGCCGAAGGGGAGCACCCTGAATTGGTAATACATCCCGTCGTAAGAGAACCGAAGGTACTGCTTGAACGAGGGATGTATGGGTACATGCAGATACGCATCCTTTAGGTCGATTGACGTGAGCCAATCGCCGGGCTGAACAGATGAGATCACCGAGCGCAGTGTCTCCATCTTGAAGGATGGTACTTCGAGCATGCGATTCAACCCCTTGAGGTTGAGAATCGGACGGAACCCGCCGTCTTTCTTCGGGACGAGGAAGTACGTGGAATAAAATCCCGCCTGTTCCTCTCCCGGTGGAATGCGCTCGATTGCGGACTTGTCCAGCAGAGCCTGAACTTCGTCGCGCAATATGTCCGCCCTGGCTTGACATGACGGCACCGGAGTCGCGACGTATGCCGGTGAAGTCGGGCGGACCTCGCTTCCACAGTGGGAGATGGCCTATGCTGACCGTGGCCAGCACCCAAGCGTTGTTGGTAGCCTTCTCCCATTCCGGCAGGAATAGAGAGAGGCGGCCTCCCACTGGGATATGGGGTAGGAGCGCGTGTGTAGACCCGAGTAGCGGAGCTGACTGGGCGTGACACACGGCTTGAGCGGCAGCCTGATGGGTTAACGGGAGGTCGGGGCCGACCTCCCGCGCCCGCGAAAAGGCTGGGAGCTAGTCGAGGACTGCTCCTTGCCCCTACCCTTGGCGGACCGGTTCCTCCGCCTACCCCTACCAAGCGGCCGAAGCCAGCCGGCAGACTCGGGTGTAGGCTGCACCCCGGCGGAGGAAGGTGGCACGGGAGCGCGGGGGCGAGACACCCGCGGGTGCTCCAACAAGGCTTTAGAGTCCTTGAAGGAGGTAGCTGCAGCGGCAGCCTCCCGTATGACCTGCTGGGCCCCTGGAAAGAGGGTCGCTCCCAGACGGAAAGGGAGGGCCAGCAAGGTCTGCTGTGTTGCTGCCGAGTACCTAGACGTCGACAGCCACAGCCGGCGCATCCCCATGACTGCGCACATCACCGCCCGACGCAGCAGACCGCAAAGAGTCGCGCGCGAGGTGAGCCTGCACTTCCGAAAGCTGACGGAGCAGCACGACATGCGGCGACACGTCGCCAGCATGCCCCTCCGCCTCCAGGGCCGACCTCTGAACCGAGGTGAGGTAGGCCTCATGGACCACCACCCGCACCTGCTGCATCGCGTTCCGGTAGACCTCCTCGTAGGTCCGGTACGCGTGCCGCAGGGGGGCGCCCGCGAGGGCAAAAGGTGGAGTTAGGCGCCCTTGCCGAGCAGCCGGAGCTGCTCCGGAGGAAGCCGAGCCTCCCCCCAGGGCGACGGAAGTGAAAACACATTCGTCAACAATCGGTACAACGAACAGGGAATCCTCCCCAAGCTGGTAGCGCCGCACGAGTTCAGGTAAGTCAAACCTTACTCGGGCACCAGACAAGAGGGGATCGACCACGTCCGAGACCAACGATGGCAGAATGCGGAGCTGCGTCTGTGAGGGTTGCCTAGGGGCAAACGCCTCGCCAGGCAAGCGGAACTCAGTCGAGTCCACGCTACCAGCAGGCACCGCGGCCTGGGGTAGGCCCTCGGCAATTCTCTGCCGGACCTCCCGCAAGGCCGAAGCAAAACGGAAGCCGCCGTCATGCTCCTCGACCTCCCCAAGCTCCATTGCCTCGGCGTCCGAGCCCGAGTCAGAGGCTGGGTCTCCTCCGTAAGAGGACCCTAACCCCGACCCGGTGGACTGCCTAACGCTAGGAACCACAGGAAGGGAAGAACAGACAGACTGCTCCACGTCAGCGCCAGCCGGCGTGCGTGGACCCCGGTCCCGAGACGCTGGAGGCAGGCCAGGCAGAACTGGTGCCTCCGCTCTCATGGGGCGGGTGTGCGCAAGGACCGGAATACCAGGAATACTCAACGGCCCTCGCGCGAGCTCCGAGAGGGGGACTGGGAGCCCCTCCCTCTCCGGAGCAGCCGAGGCGTCCGGATCCGAAGCCAGAGGCAACGGATCTACAGACGCCTCAAGGCCGAGGGATCGAGCCGAGCCCGGCGATCCCACCCCCGGACTCTCCGCCCCCCGTCCGGAGTGGGTGAGGAACTCCTGCCGGAGACCTCCAACCGACTCACGAACGAAGGACTTCATCGAGTCCATCTGCTGCTGAAACATAGACTCCATCAGTGACATGTCAAAACCACTCGAAGTGGCAGGAGAGGGGGAAGGGCCACGGGATTTTTTTCCCTTTTTTGACACACGTTTGGACTTAGACGGGGGAACCTGCGTCAGGTCCCCTCCCGCCTCACGCATTTCGCGATAGAACAAGGTGTCGGCAGCCCGCCTCTTCTGGGCCCGGGGGGAAAAGGCCAGACAAATAGGACAGGAGTCAGCCTCATGGCCTGTCTTCTCCAGACAGGCCACGCAACTCGTATGACTGTCGGCCCGGGGGATACTCCCCTCACAGACCGAACAGCATGAAAAGGCCTGAAACAAACACGCAAACGTGTTAGTGAACGGCGGCCAGCAGCATATAAACACGTAGAAAACATTGAAAAACTACGTGAAGGTTACCACGGAAAGTAATAGTTGGTTTTAATACGCAATATTACGACCACATGGCACGCTAAACTTCCCGCCATGGCAGAGCAACACGTGCGTAACCACGGGAAAGTTCGCGTATTTAGTATTAATACAAAGTCACAATTATGAAACAACCAACTGTAAAGCTTTACTGTTCTTGTTTTAGACAAATAAAGACCATACATACAGGTGGTGTCTCAGACATATCGTTTAACAGCGCCGTACGGCTCATGAATGGGTTATCAAACACGTCTGTTCACGGCCGTGACAGCAGAAGGAATGATGATACGGGTCTAGGAGCCTACCCAGTTGGTGCGCATGCGCTAAGGGAGGTAACTCCGTGAGGTAGGGTCCGTATAATAAATAAAAGAGTTTATTTATTGTACAATCTTTTTATTCAAAAAACATTGATACAACTGTCACAGGACATTTTTCAGCCGGAAAATGCATAATATGTACCCCAAGGACGATCTCTCTGAAAAAAGAATGTCATAATTTTCGTTGCGGTAAAATGTAATAAATATTTACGTAAATTGTAATAACAGTTTTAATCACTCGTAAATACGCGGGTGTTTGGTTTTCGTTGCATTTCATACATCAAATAAGCTTGTTAGGGCGATAACTCAAGAAAGGAATGATGGATTTTGTTCAAATTTGGTACCAAGGTATATTGACGAGATTCACCGACACAAGTGAAATGGAGTGACTTTGAGATAATTTTCAAGGTCACAGCAAAAATCTGAGGGTTTTACCAATATAAAGATTGTTAGCGCAATAACCCAAGAAAGAATTGACAAATCTTAGCCAAATGACGAAAATGATATTCGTCCTGATATATAATCGATATAAAATCTCTTGCTGTCCTCTGTATCATGTCTTTTCGCAAATATCTTTTGAGGTTTTGATATGTATAAATATAAAGTGGGGTGGGGTGGGATGGGGGTGGGTTTCTAACGGGTATATCAAATCAAATCAATTCAAATAAGACATTTGTATAGCGCTACATATCCAGAGTCCTGCTCATGTGCACTCAGTCGAATGCCCGTTTGAAGAGGATGGTTTTGTGACAAGATCGGAAACTTGATATTTTCCGATTTTCTGACATTTTCAGGAAACAAAATATGCAAGAAACATTTTTGTATGTTTGAGATTGGTAGAGGTCGGCTAGAATCAAACTTAGATATGAAACTGCACAAAAAGGCAATTTGAAACTACAATCGCTTGTTCAAATGACTCCCCATTCTGTTTACTGAAAGAACTCGAGAAAGAAATGATGGATTTTGTTCAAATTTGGTACCAAGGTTTATTGACGAGATTTACCGACACCACTTGAATTTAGTGACCTTGAGGTCATTTAAAGGTCACAGCGAAGGTGTAACAGTTTTGCACATGCCAAGCTTGGTAGCCGCGAACTTAGGAAAGAATTGATAGATTTTAATCCAATTTTATATCAAGGTGTATAGGCAGGAATCCCCCTACACCAATTGAAACACAATATGCAAAAAACATGTTGTATGTTGGTAAAAGTCAAACTTAGATATTAAACTGCACATAAAAGTAATTTTAAACTATAATCGCTTGTTCAAGTGACTCCCCCTTCATGTTTACTGAAAGGGCTTGTTTTGGAGACACTATCCACCCCCTTTCAGTTGACGTCATCATAAGGATATAACTCATCCTAAAGTTTTCACTTATTCATACATGGTGTCAAGGGTTCAAACTAAATACTGAATGGTCACACAAGTGTCAGCTCTCAATATGTTGTATATCTGGACACAATGTTTTTGAAATGTTTTGTGTCCCCGTCTAAATGTAAATCAAGCAATCCAAATCTTTGAATGTTGATGATGACGGGAAGTCATCCAATACTATGCTGAACATATTTTATATGATACTATCTGAGGGTATACCATTATCCAAGAGATAGCCCAATAGTGCAGTTGTAAGGCGTCTGCTTATCACGCTGAAGGCCCTGTTTCGAGGAGGCACCGAAGTTCGGTTCCCGAGATGGGCACATTTGCGTAGTATCCTTGGACAAGATACTTAGATCTACACTGTCTCAGTTCACCCAGCTGTAAAATGGGTACCCGTGAGTATGTGCTGGCAATGTGAGTGTTTTGTTCATTGCCCCTAACAGGCAGCATGGCTGTACAGTCCCCAGGGAGTTGAAAAAGTATCGGAAACTACGATAGTGTCCTATGATCGGGGATAGTAATGTACCTAGCGCCGTCAGCAGGCAATGTGCCTGGATGTGAGCGCCATATAAGTGGACTATTACTATTACTAGATACCAAATGGGAGATCGTTTTCCATTTTCTGCAAATTTGCAAGAAACATAATACCCCAATGTTGTGATGACCAATGTCTCGTTAACCACATTACCCACATGAAATTTTGGATATGACTTTGCTAATGATTCCTTCAAAATAAAATGGAAGCTTAGGTAACCGAACGTTAAATATGCGTTGTTCAAAACATGGTTAGTCATGCCGTTAGCTAACGTCGCCGTCAAAGTTTAACAGTGTGGTTAACGTCACTGGTTAGCTTCCATATGTCCCATAGTTCCGTTTTCTGTTTACTTCCGGTTTACCAAAAATGGAAACGCAAAATGTCGCCTGCACCCCAGGGAAAAAGAGAAGTCGAAATGTCTCTGCTGACGAAGAGAATGTAATCCAGTCAATGGTTGAGGCCAACTCTACAGTTTATCATAGGCATGCGAATGTCGTAGCGTTACGAACGTTTTGTATTGGAACACAAGGTTCCAGCCGTTTGCATAATTTATATTTCAAAGACATATGATCCCAGCTCTGTGTGGGACTTACTTCAATTCCAGCAACAGAAAAGACATTTTAATGAAACACTATAGCACAGCTATAGATAAAATATGATGAATCCATGGAAATGAACAACATGATTCTTGTGTATTGTATGTATTACTTTATTCAATGTCCATCTGTTCAACATGTCCATCTGTTTCCAATTCTAATTCTAATATCCATATTCTATTCCTGCGTGTTGCCTTTTACAGTAGATTAACTGAAATCAGTATAAGAACTAAATAAGGTTTAGGAAGTAATAAGCCATAAACAGAATTTAACTTGATACATGAGCAAATGGCTGTACTGCCACTTCCCAAAGTCATTCAAAAGACAAAATCACAAAATATTGTTGTATGCTCCTAAGCACGTTTGAAATACAATAAAGCACTGAGAGCATAAAAACTTCTTCAAAAGCACTGAGAAAATGTTAACCTTATGCCATGAAAACATGTATTCATATAATTTTGACCAACTTACAACTTGCCACAAAAAATTACCAAATAAAGCAAAATTCCTACACAATAATTACCATGACTTACATGAAAAGATAGATTAAAGTTACTTCAACAAATTACAATTCATGAAACATGAAAAATACAATAATTATGCTTACCACTACTTTGGACATTCTCGTGGTGGTTGTTTACTGTGCAAGCACATGGCCTCAAGTGGCATGCCCTGAGACAGTTACCTCTCTTTTTGAGGGTTATTAAAAAGTGGCAATGGTGTTAAACGAAATAAGAGCAAAAATACACTTGGTTAAATAAAAAACTAAAAATTTAACGGAAAATGATTTTGAAAAATAAAGTTTTAGGAAAATAAGTGTTTTGACCATAACATACCGGCCTCCTAATTGCATAATACATAATGAAGCAATTACAAATGTAGCAACACAATGGTCGAAATACTTATGCTTACAAAACACTTTGCACATGAATACCCATACATATTTACTGAGAATAATGAACCAGTCTTAAACATTTCAATCAAATGAAGTCATCAAAAGTTCATGATAGTGCACTTCGACAAGTTTTCTTGTCCGTCGATTTCAGTCTTTCTGCACTTAAGATATACCTTGACAGTCATTCATAGTTTTACTGCAATTGTCCTTTCATTTCTTGCAATCATCTTTTTCTTCCTTCAGTGTTCTATTAGAGCTCTGCACAAGGATGCACAGTTTGTCGATTGGACGGACAAGCTCAGTAGTGGCGGTTTTTACACGTGCAACACGTACAAAACCTTTCTTATCAGTCATTACCTCCATTATTCTACCAAGCGACCAGGAATTCCGGGGTGAATTGTCCGCGAGTAGCACAATATCATCCACTTGTACATTGTGCCTCTTAACTGTCCATTTTGATCGTTCTTGTTGGAGAGGTAGGTATTCTTTCAGCCATCTTCGCCAAAACACATCAGCCAGATACTGGACTTGTCTCCAGCGTCTTCGAGAATACACATCGTCCTGGCAAAATACCCCAGGTGGCATTCTCTGTCCGTTTGCAACAGCAGCAGATGATTGGGCGTCAGGGGGTTGAGGTCATGAGGTTGACATGGCACATCAGTGAGGGGCCTTTCATTCAGGATCATTTCAACCTCGCAGAAGAGAGTGCTTAGTCCTTCATCATCTAATCTGATTGCTTGTTCTTTCATCAAAGCGTTGAGCACTTTTCTAATAGATCGGATCATCCGTTCCCAACTGCCGCCATGGTGAGAAGCTGCAGGAGGGTTGAACAGCCAGTCGATACCCTTTTGTAGAAGCGTAGAATGCAGCTTGGACTGGTTCAAGTTGTCGATTCCCTCTCTCAGCTCACGTTCACTGCTTGTTAAGTTTGTCCCGTTGTCGGACCTGATAAGTTCTGGTGTGCCGCGTCGTGCAATGAATCTTCGTATCGCATTGATACAACTGTCTGTGTCCATGGAGCAAGCTAATTCAATATGGACTGCTCGCATCGTCAGACATGAGAAAACCACACCATACCTCTTCACCGTTGAACGGCCTCGCTTCACTAGAAAGGGTCCAAAGTAATCAATACCGACATGTGAGAATGGCGGTTTATCGGGTTGAAGGCGATCACTTGGAAGGTTAGCCATTTGTTGTTGACAGGTGGGTGATCTGTACTTTCTGCATGTAACACATCTGGATACAATGCTCTTGACTAGAGTTCCTGCTCCGAGGATCCAATAGTACTGACGAATATAGGTGAGAATAGCATTTTTCCCCATGTGACCAACGGCTCTGTGGGCTTCTTCAAGTAGCAGCTTCGATAATGGCGAATCCTTTGGTAGAACAACTGGGTGTTTTGATTCATATTGAATCGGAGCTCTTTCGAGACGGCCCCCAACACGAACAATTCCATCTACAATAAATGGATCTAGTTTGTAAAGTGAACTAGATTTTCCTATTTCTTTTCGTGTGGTTTCTTGAACTTTCCTTCTTTTCAACAGTTCAATCTCTTTGTGAAAGTGTTGATCTTGTACATATCTAATCAGTGCTTTCTCTGCATCTTTCAACACCGATACTGTCATCCTTAGCCTCTGCTCCTTGCTTCCCTTTCCTGTAATTCTTCTGTACAGCTCTCTACTGATTAGGATCATCCAAGCAACTGCCTTGCGTAGTTTGATCCAACTTGAGTAGTAGGTGATGAACTTATTCATGGTGTCAGGAGAAAGGGTGTTCATGAAGCAGCTTTCTTGTTTCTTGACTTCAGGATCGTCATCTGGTAATCTAGTAGATTTGTCCGAAGTACTAGGCCATTCATTCTGTGGTTTCCATATGAATGATGGTCCTTCAAACCACATTCTTGTCTGTTTCAGCTTCTCGAATGTCATTCCTCTAGATGCACAGTCAGCTGGGTTAGATTTTGTGTTGACATGTTTCCACTGGCTCACATCTGACCCTTCGTGAATTGTCGTTAGCCTGTTTGCGACAAATGTCTTGAACCTTGATGTCGTGTTTGCAATATACCTGAGAACAGACATGCTATCTGTCCAGAAGAATATATCGTCTATTTTGTACTGAAGCTCCTGAAGAATTACCCGGGAGAGACGAACAGCCACTGTCGCAGCGGTCAGCTCCATGCGAGGTGTTGTTACTTTCTTTAGAGGGGCCACTCTTGACTTCGCCATCACCAGCACACAGTGAATGCGATTATCCTCATTCGTAAGGCGTAGATAGGCACATATTCCATAGCCAACTTCACTGGCATCACAGAATAGATGTAATTGGGCAGATGTCACTCTTCCAAATTCTTGAGGCTTATAGCATCTTTCGAGATGTAGCGTTTCTAGCTTTGGCAGATCCTTCAACCACTGGAGCCATATTTTCATTGAAGGCTTGCCAATCTCCTCATCCCATCCAATATTCAGCTTGCATAGATTCTGGAGCAGCTGTTTGGCAATCAAAATGACAGGCGCGATGAACCCCAGCGGATCATAGATACTGCTTACTACTGACAATATTCCTCTTCTTGTGTTTGCTCTGTCTTTATCTTGGATTTTGAAGCCAAAGGAATCTGTGTTAACAAACCAGAAGACACCAAGAGCCCTTTCGTTGGGAAGAGATTCGAATTCTAGATTCAGTTCTTTAGCATCCTTGGCTCTTTCATTGACCGGGATTGACATCATGACTGACTTGCTGTTAGAGATCCACTTTGTGAGGCGAAATCCTCCATCTTTGGCATAGTTGTGATAGTTCTTTGATGATGGATACTGCGAATTCTTCATTTTGCGTGGAAGCTAGACAATCATCAGCATAGAAGTTGTCTTTTATCATGGAAACTATTTCAGGATCATACCTTCCTTCATTGTCTTCAGCGGTTCTTTGCAGGGCAAATGTGGAGCAACTTGATGATGATACGGCACCGAATAGATGTACACACATCCTGTAGACTTCTGGTTCTTCATTACACTTCCCATCAGGCCACCAGTAAAAGCGTAGATAATCACGGTCTTCCCTTGGTACTCTAACTCTGTAATACATTGACTCAATGTCGCCCATGATTGCAATGGAGTCCTGGCGAAATCGAAGAAGAATACTGGTCAAGTTATTTGTCAAGTTGGGACCTTGCAGTAGGGTATGATTCAAAGATACTCCCTGGTAGGTTGCAGCGCAATCAAAGACTACCCTTATCTTACCGGGTTTACGTGGATGATATACACCGTGATGAGGGATGAACCATACATGTCCTGCTTCACCATCTACTTCTTCAATCGGGACCTTTTCAGCATAATTCTTGGACAGTATGTCCTTCATGAAAGTCTGATAATCTTCTTTGAATTTGTCATCTTTCAGAAATCTTTTCTTCAAACTGTCAAGGCGCTTGCGAACTTGAGCACTGTTGTTGGGCATAATCATATCAGAGTCTCTAAATGGCAGATTAATGTAATAATGTCCATCTTGAAAGCTTGTAGATTCATTCACTTTGCTGAGAAACAGTTTGTCTTCTTGGGATAATTCAGCTTTATCATCAATAGATCTTTCAGGAAAATCCAAGTTAATGCTTTTCCTAACCAGTGTGTTCAAGTCAGCACTTTCTTCTATGGTCTTCACACTGAGCATTTCAGTTCTCATGGAGAGATGATTCTCAGTCTCAGTTTTAGAGCTTGCAGGTCGGACTACATTCCAGAGAATCCAGCCTAATCGGGTTCTGGTAGCATGTGGGCTACTCGGAGGACCAACTTTAACTTCAAGAGGAGAGTAGGCGTCTGGGACATTTCCACCAATGAGTAGGTCAACTCCAGATACCAGTCTTGGTACTTGAACTCCTTCAAGGTGAGACCATTTTGTAAAGTCAGAGTCCTTTGGAATATGTTGACTTGTAACTGGAATCCTACTTCTTGTGTATACTGTGGGAAGATCAACAGTATTCTTTAAATCCATGTCGTGGACCTTAAGACCAGAGATGGCGTGAACGGTTGAGGTATGTGGCTCTCCTAATGTATCTATGGTGATTTCTACCTTTCTTGATTTTCCATTAGATCCAAGTTTGTTCATGAGAGCTTCAGAGCAAAAGGAAACTGTACTTCCTGGGTCTAAGAAGGCATATGTAGATACCACTTTCAAAGAGTCTCTGAATGAAATCTGTACTGGTATAATAGCAAGAGTACACTCACTACTAACGTCTCCGGCCTCCGTAACTTCATTAGCTTGCCCTGTACAAGCACTTATGGTCTTCAAACTTGTGTTGCGGTCAATGTGCAGGAGAGTTGCATGGTTGCCATCACATCGCTGACACTTGACATTCTTGCTGCACTCGTTGCTTCGATGTCCTTGGGTGAAACAGCGAAAACATAAGCCCATAGATTTCAGAAAATCAATACGTTCTATGTTAGGTTTGGAGGCTAACACTTGGCAAGAATCTATGAGATGTCCCGACTTATAGCAGTAGACACATTTCTTGGTTCCACTGATCTGAGTCCTTGACTGTAGAGAGTTCATGGATTTATTTTCAAACTTGTTTGTCTTTACCAGGTCAGTACCAAATGTAACCTTCGGTCTGGGAGCTGATGGTTTTCTGTAAGGCGGCTGTGACATGATGTCAGGTTTCATGGCTTCCTTTCCATACATCGGGTCTGTGGCTTTTAGTGCTTCAGTTCGTACAAAGTGAACAAGGTCAGAGAATTCAACACCTCTTCTAGATTGACGAAGATTTATGACAGTACTTCTCCATTTCTCTTGACAGTGGAATGGTAGTTTCATGGCTAACTTGCGAATGTTGTCTGGGTATTCTAGAACCTTGACTGCATGTAGAGATCTAACAGCATTCTGACACTCATTCAAGAACACAGAATATTCATCCAAAGCTCTAACATTGTCCGGTTTGATGTTCGGCCAACACATAGCTTTCTTAATCAGAGTGCTAGCAATTATCTCTTGGTTGCCATACCTAGACTCAAGTTCACCCATTGCAGCATGATAACCGTCTCTTGCATCTAAGTAGCTGAAGCTTCTAACAACTTGATGAGCCTCCCCTGTGGTGAACTGCTCTAAGTAGCACATGAGTTCATCTGTGGAGCTAGAGTTAGTGACTACCTTGGTTCGAAACTGACGCATAAACTTCTGATATTCTAGGGGATTTCCACTAAACTTCTGGATGTCTGGTACAGGCTTTTTAAGTTGTTGAACTACTGACATGAAAACATCATCTTGTGGATGACTGTAACTTCTAGATGGAAGAAAGGAGGAATTTCTTGTATTCAAACCTGTGTCTTCAGGACTATAGACTGGCTTAGTTTCTACAACTGGCTCAGATTTCAATGGAGGGTCAATATTGTCAGTTTCTTTCCTACTTGAAATTGTATCTTCAGGTCCCATACTATCCTGATCATTTTCAAAGTCATTCAATACCTTTGATTTTGCTTGACAAACCTCAATTTGTGTCTGTAGCTCTAACTCCTCCTCTTTAATCTGAATGTCTAATTTAGCCTGTTCAATCTTTTGTTTCTCTTTAAGAGCCCGTTTCCTAGCTTCAAGTTCTGCTTGCTTCTGTTTCTCATGTAACATAGCTGAGGAAACATTACTTGCAAGTGAAGATTTTCCACTTTTAACAGATAGTGACTTCTTGCTAGAATTGCTTTTCCGTGAATGCTCACTCATAGCCTGACTTGCACTTTGTTCCAATAAATACTGCTCTATAGTTGTCTTGATTCTCAACAGTATCTTATCTTGTGTCCCTACTTCTTCCTTAAAATCTGACAATGCTGGCTCTTCTAATAACTGTATGTATTCTTCTCTAGCATCATAAAGAGTATTAAAAAGAGTCAACCATGACGCATATTCACGACGAACTTTCTCAACAGTAAACTTAGTTAAAACCCCTGTAGCAATAACTAAGTTGATATGATGATAGTCTCTTTCAAGTTGATGGAAGATTGACTGTACCCTTTCACACTTGATTTCTAGAGCATTAGATAAACCTTTTCTGGTGAGCATTCTTGATTCCAATTCCTTCTAATATATGAGTTCTTACAACTTCATTCAAAATCCACTTGTTCTCCAATATCCAGAAAAAGCAATGTCCAATAATGCAAATGTCCAGTTATGTGAATGTCCAGTAGTGTTAATGCTATGTTGCGAACAACATGATTCTTGTGTATTGTATGTATTACTTTATTCAATGTCCATCTGTTCAACATGTCCATCCGTTTCCAGTTCTAATTCTAATATCCATATTCTATTCCTGCATGTTGCCTTTTACAGTAGATTAACTGAAATCAGTATAAGAACTAAATAAGTTTTAGGAAGTAATAAGCCATAAACAGAATTTAACTTGATACATGAGCAAATGGCTGTACTGCCACTTCCCAAAGTCATTCAAAAGACAAAATCACAAAATATTGTTATATGCTCCTAAGCACGTTTGAAATACAATAAAGCACTGAGAGCATGAAAACTTCTTCAAAAGCACTGAGAAAATGTTAACCTTATGCCATGAAAACATGTATTCATATAATTTTGACCAACTTACAACTTGCCACAAAAATTACCAAATAAAGCAAAATTCCTACACAATAATTACCATGACTTACATGAAAAGATAGATTAAAGTTACTTCAACAAATTACAATTCATGAAACATGAAAAATACAATAATTATGCTTACCACTACTTTGGACATTCTCGTGGTGGTTGTTTACTGTGCAAGCACATGGCCTCAAGTGGCATGCCCTGAGACAGTTACCTCTCTTTTTGAGGGTTATTAAAAAGTGGCAATGGTGTTAAACGAAATAAGAGCAAAATTACACTTGGTTAAATAAAAAACTAGAAATTTAACGGAAAATGATTTTTGAAAAATAAAGTTTTAGGAAAATAAGTGTTTTGACCATAACAAACGCCAATTAAATCACTTGTATTTCGTATTCAGCGGCGACAAATGAATCACTGAATTCTAAGGCTGGGACGGGTACTCGAATCCGGGTCGGGTACAGCTGGAATCGGGTCTTATTTCTAGGAATCGAATATCCGGAAAGGGAGAGAGCTCTGTAATGACAAGGGCAGACAATAGCTTGTCTTTTAAATTTTGACGTAACACACATTTACATCATTGAGTGAGTGAGTGAGTTTAGTTTTACGCCACACTCAGAAATATTCCAGCTATATGGCGGTGGTAAATAATCGAGTCTGGACCAGACAATCCAGTGATCAACAACATAAGCAACGATGTGCGCAATTGGGAAGCGATGACATATGCCAACCAAGTCAGCGAGTCTGACCACCCGATCCCTTTAGTCGTCTCTTACGACAAGCATGGGTTACTGAAGATCACAGAAAAAGAGTTACTTGACAGTATTCGGGACTTAAAACCAGGACCCGGTTGTATCATTGCTTCATTAACTAATGTCAACATTAAACCCTAATGATACATTAAATCCTTAATGCATCATTAGTTAATGGCATCATTAAAAACGGTTGTATCAAACACTTATTAGCGTATCATTATCTAATGACGTCCTAATGTAAATATTTTCATTAAATCCGGGGATTCCCCTAATTTTTTCCCACAATTCCGCGCTGTAAACATGTAAGTGTTACTCTCCGTCGTCTGTCAAAATGGCATCTTTGGGGCTAAACCTCGGAACAAAAACAAACATTTCGATTGCTGTGAAGAAACACGTCTAAATAATTCTGAAACGTTGCCGATAAACCTAGAATCGGTTGGGATGTTTTGGAATATACATGAACACTAACGCCGAAGTGAGCTTTCCGCCATATTGGATAGTGTTTACAAAATCAAGTTTCGCTAAGGCCAGTCACAATACGCCTATTACATCATGTATATTTCATATTCAGTTGTATTCGCTGAATTCCTCATACATTTTAGAATCAAATTCCAAATGGTTTTTGTCACTATAACAAAGTGTCTAAGAAAAAACGAAACATACTGGGTGTGAAAACGGGACGTTGTGCTCATTACACAGCGCTTGCTAGAAATATAAACAAAGCAAAAATAAATACTGTGCAGCATTTTCTCAATTTTTTAGACATCAGTTCGTCTATTCGTAGCATGCATGAGCTCAATATTTTTAGAATATGCACGGAAAGAGTATCGTAGCAAGAACTAGAAAACTTAAAACAGATACAATACTGAAATTTGATATATTCACACGAAAGTTCTGTGCAGCGTGACGCCATGCGAGACGCAAAATAATGGAGAACGGCATAGGCAATTATCGGCATTTCTGACTTTTTCAATGAAAACAATAAAAACAAACAACCATACGCAGATAGTCAGAATGTTTCCGATTACTTACATCATACATTTATGGACAAAGGTTCCCTCGCAAAATCGTTGGCACCCATATCCACGAAGCCGCCATTTCATGAGAAATCGGTCATCGGTAGTGATGTCATACATCAACATTGTTGGACATATGTGGCAATTTCTTTGAGGTGAAGGTCGGTTGAATAAGAGTAAACACAATCACACTGTCCTGCAGATTATACTTGTATTATTAATGTATACTTTGCGTATCGTTCACATATGGTTTCATGAAACTAATTTCATTATCAACATTTAGTATTTTAAACCTAAGTAAAACTGACATAATAAATAAAAATGATATATTTATTTCATGAAATGTATATATATGCACACGTTATTAAAGGATATGTTTTGTTCATTGAATTTGTTTATGTTTTGTTATAGACAAAACAATGGCGTATAATCATTGGCCAGGTGCACGTTTGTCACAAATATTTTGAGTATCATTGTTTTCCATAATTCCGTGAAGAAAACATCACGAAAATATTGTGTCCTTATTCACAGCAAATTCTCGCCAAGTGATCTGAGTTACAATGACTTAGTATTAAGCATACCGGAGTGAGGCCCCCTTATCTTTATAAGCGTGTGACCTTTATGTAGCCATTTGACGTCATAGGGGAAAATCCATTTTCAACACATATTGCGAGTCACTTTTAAGATTGAGTGTATAACGTTATACATAAGCACACAAACTAATTTAATACATACCTATGTCATTCAGGTATCAGGCAGAATTTTGTTCGCTGAACACTTTCCGTAAAGATGCCAAATTGAAAATATAGTAGCACAGTACTTTTATCAGTGCAGGATAAAAAGCAGAGAAATTTACTGTTTTAACGCATAGCAAAATTAGGAGTAACATTCAGCAGTGTCTACTTTTCAAACTACTTTATACTGAGATAGTACATTGAATACTCTACATTTCTGTGTAATTTTATAGCTGTAGGTAGATCCAGTGCGGCGCAAACGAAATTAAACGAAAGTTTAATGACGCTCTAATGATACCCCAGGACCTTCATTAAGTTAATGACGCACTAATGACAACAGAGCATCATTAAAACGTTAGTACAACAGAATTTAATGATACATTAGTTAATGAACGTTTAATGGCACGTTAATGCTTTATTAAAGTTTGATACAACCGGGTCCAGGTGGATACTTCAGAAACGTTCCTAACTCTTTCTTGAAATTTGCTTCGGATGCATTCCAATCTCATTCCCATGAGATAGGACACATTCTGAAATTTTATATTTAAATACATGAATAATTTTATATGGAAGATATATTGTCTTAAATGATTCAAGTATTTGTTTAATCAATCACTTGAAATGTTCATTTCACTGATGTAACTTGCCATGTGAACATATGAACAGCATCAATACAAAATGTGACGAAAAATATAAACAATTTATATTTTCAACTAAACAACTAAAGGAATGGAAGTTTTCTTAAACATTTTCAAAGAAAATCCTCAATTGCAAGTTGATTATTCAATTAGACTATGAATAAGGATGAATTAGATGATGCTTTACTGTCATATATTATTTGCTATGGTCATGATGAAAATGCTGCATTTGGTAATTAAATTGCCAGAGATGATTGAATACAACCTTGTATTCTTAAAAGAAAAATTGCCATTTTGCCCATCAACATTCATTCTTGACATCAAATTGTTTGACATTGTCCTGCAAAACAATGGATGATTGTTCTTATTCTGTAAGATTTAGTTTTCTTTAGAGATTATTTCAAATTAAATAGGAGTTGTACTGATGTAGCAATTTTGCTAACAGGAGTCATAAATTGTAACAAAAGCCATTTTACATTAAATGATAAGAAAACAAAATGGGTGGTGGTTCACAGGTCAAAGAACAAGTCTATGGGAGGTCTTCCAACACCATTTATTCCCAAACAAAAGGGAGTATGGATCATGGAGTTCTGAAAACAATACTGAGCTCTCATAAGTATACAATATATTCCCTATTATCTACTCTGTCTCTCTTTGTCATTTGTACACTCATAAAACTCAGATAAATAACTTCTTCATAATTCAGAAATGTTTACACTTAATCTCTTGTAGGAACGCTTAGAAAATCTCTCATATAATGAATTATGTGTGCCTATAATATCTGCGACGTCATAACTATGCTTCTCTGAATCATGAACAATAAAATAATGAGATTAAACTCTACACTGCCAGAAATAATCTATCATACCCTGAATAATAAGACACTGAATAACAACTCCAATCTACACTCAAAAAACATAAATGTATTCGTAAACAAACATCGCTGGCACACGCAAATTCTTGGAAACAGTGTATCTCTGACTCTCAATTCCAAGAAATGGAAGTCCTACTCTATTTGACCAAAGGGGTGACAGGTGGCCAGAACATATTGAAATGTAGGTCATACACTGAAAATAACTCTGATTTAAAACACTACAAATATACACCTTCTCTCTAATATACTCGATAGATGATCTTGACAAGGGAACATGTACATAAAATGCTGATATCTAACAATACCTGTACTCTAAATAATGAACTCTTCCAAATCGCAGCATGTTTCACTGCACAGACATTTAAATGCAAAATAATGAAAAACCTACACTTTGACAATAATAAAGAAACATCATATTCAAATTCTACAGCTGACCAAATACCTGAAGAGTGTGTCTCCCAGCAATAAACATCTATATATCTCTATAAATTTATGACTTCTGTCCTCTCGCGCGCTTTCTCGCATCCAGCTCTTTACGGCGAAAAACAATATGGCGCCAAGCAAGGGGGTGCTCATTAAACTAAACATCTCCGGGAGAAATCATTGTCAAATTTTTCTCTTACATGATCAACCTTTGTGGTGGATATGCTGGAAACAAGTGAAATGTTAAAAACTTGTTACCTTAGCATTGCTCCTTTTATGTGATCCACAAAATTGATGCCACCCAGTCTTCGAAGATGAGATTTCTGCAAATTCCATTAAAATTATATCTTATTTCATAATTAAATGTTCCTTACTAAATTACTTCTTTTGTATGCAACATTTTAACCTTTAAGAGACATGAATCATCACATCCCTTCCAAACAAGTGTAAGAATGAAAGTCTGTGAGTGCAGTTTTGTTAATTGTCCCATCAAAGAATCATTAGTGAAGTTACACATTTTGTAAATAAATAAAAGTTCAAATAAATTATATGCAATTTCATCCTTATCAAAGACTTGCACAAGACATTTTGATGTGAATTTTCGTTGCATGATCTGAGAAAGATTTCCTTTCGCCATTCTCCACCCCCTCCCCCCAAATAATATGCATATGTTGACAGGGTTCAGAGCGTGCTCAATGCATAATTTACTTATTCAAACGAACAAATGTTCATAATAATGTGATGCAATATATAATGTTGATAAATTCTATTCGATTTTGTATAGCTGCCCTTAGGGACCGTTCATAATGTATGGCTTGGGGGTGATGATGATTTTTATGAATTACCCTCCCCCCCTCCCCCCGTAAAGTGTATGTACGAAATAGGTGACGCCCCACCCTGCATGTCATGTACGATATCTATGACGACCTCTCCTCTTCCCATAATTTCTAAGCATCATATTAAACATAGTGCGTGTGTACATAAATGCTGACCCCTTAGCTCCCCTGAACAAAATGGGTGACACCCCCCACCCCAACATTCATCACCCCCACCCGCAGCCATATAATTATGAATGGTCCCTTATATTGATGTACTTCATTGATTATTTGAAAATGTATATTTCCAAAATTCAAATCAGGTGATGGGTACGAAAGGAAAAATCTTATTCGAGTATATAATAAAATGCCAAATATATGCATGCAAATATATTGAAAAATAACAAAACAAGTTCATGGAATGCACGGGCTTCCATCAATTTTGAGAAACATGTACGTGATATACCGGTACCCTTGTGAGATAAAACATGAGCCCTAATTCGGAGTTTCTTGCTACATTGACCTGCTAGATTTAAACAACATTCCTACGTTTTCATTATACATGAAGGACATACTTACCAAATAAACACCAGCATGCCGTGAAGATGTTGAAAATAGAACGATATTGCGTTGAACTTCGCCAAAGTAAACTGACAACGATCAGCTGCCTTTGCGCGCGCGATAATTGTGCGCATGTCCGGATATGGCCAAACGAGGCGATCTGGCATGTGTTTGAAAGCAAATTGTCGGGAATTATACAATTTTGACAGTTTTGTGGGAAAATATCAAATGTAATGCAATTCGGATAACTGATGACTTTATACCTAAAATCATTGATGTCTTCATTTTCAATTGCGATTTACGTAATATTTCCGTCCGTTGATCGATGCACAATCAAACAATATATAAGATTATATGTGTCACTAGCTCGATCTTGATCTTTTATGAAATTAATGTTCCGAAATGATAGTTGCTAAGTTGGAAACCTATTACCAATATGAATTATGTATCAAATTTACCAAGGAAACAATTAGTTGACATTTTATTGGTTCCTTACGTTGAAACAACGTTGACAACTAAACAAATCTCGACTAACTTTCTTTGGTCGCATGATAAACGTTGAATCAACGTTTATGAAAGGTTGATCAACCAAACAACCAAAATTCAACGTTGATTCAACGTTGTTTCAACGTTGTGTGCCCGCTGGGTTATCTTTATAAGCGTGTGACCTTTATGTAGCAATTGGACGTCATAGGGGAAAATCCATTATCAACACATTTTGCGAGTCACTTTTAAGATTGAGCGTATAACGTTATACATAACCACACAAACTAATTTAATACATACCTATGTCATTCAGGTATCAGGTAGAATTTTGTTCGCTCACACTTTCCGTAAAGATGCCAAATTGAAAATATAGTAGCACAGTACTTTTATCAGTGCACGATAAACAGCAGAGAAATTTACTGTTTTTAAGGCAAAACAAAATTAGGCGTAACATTTAGCAATGTCTACTTTTCAAACTGAGTTTATACCATGAGATAGTACATTGAATACTCTACATTTCTGTGTAATTTTATAGCTGTAGGTAGATCCAGTGCGGCGCAAACAAATTCTGGTGCAATGTTCACTTTTCCAGGACGTTTAATGATGCTCTAATGATACCCCAGGACCTTCATTAAGTTAATGACGCACTAATGACAACAGAGCATCATTAAAACGTTAGTACAACAGAATTTAATGATACATTAGTTAATGAACGTTTAATGGCACGTTAATGCTTTATTAAAGTTTGATACAACCGGGTCCAGGTAAAGCCCCTGGTGATGACGGTATACCACCTGAATTTCTAAAGCTTAGTAGTTCATATTTCTTACCTTTTCTTCTTTTATTGTTTAATAAAATCTTGGATAGTGGCGTATTTCCCGATAGCTGGAACGTTGGTATGATAATACCGTTATTTAAATCAGGGTCAAGAAATAACCAAAACAACTACAGAGGCATATCTCTCTTGTACTGCTGTGGTAAGATTTTTAAATCAATTATAGAAAAACGTTTAGATATTAATGAACTAATTGCTGAATCTCAAGCTGGGTTTCGCCCAGGGTATTCCACTGTAGACCAAGTATTTACTTTACAGGCCTTATGTACAAATTATCTGAGTAAGCACAAAGGTAGATTTTACTGTGCATTTATAGATTTTAAAAAGGCTTTTGACCTCGTTGACAGAAGAAAATTGTTATATCTCCTTGTAAAAATGGATGTCATGGTAAAATCTATAATCTCTTAAAAAACATGTATTCCTCCGTAAAAGCAACTGTTAAAGTTTGTAATCATAAGACAACTTCTTTCAGTACATCAGCTGGAGATAAACAAGGGTGTATTTTAAGCCCTGTACTATTTATATTCTTTATCAATGAACTTGTACAGGAAATTTATAAAGCCTGCAATTACGGTATATTTGTTAACCAGAGTATTGACTACTTAATTTTGTTGTTATTTGCAGATGATGTGGTTTTATTTTCGTTCTCCATTATTGGCCTACAAAGGCAATTAGATGTCTTATCTGAGTATTGTTCGAAATGGGGACTGGGTTTAAACATAGACAAATCAAAAATCATTGTTTTCAGAAATGGAGGTATATTTTCCAAACATGAAAAATGGACTTATAATAACATAAATCTTGAAACTGTAACTTATTACAAGTACTTGGGTATTGTGTTTTCCTCAAGATTGATATGGACAAAGGCCTGTGAAACTTTGGCTATGCAAGCACGTAAAGCAATGGAACCAGTGTTGATTTTGTTGAATAACAATAGACATATTGATTTTCAAACTGCCTGTAAAATATTTGATTACAAAATATCTCCTATTCTCACATATGGGTCAGAATTCTGGGGGGTAAAATATCACGAAGTTATAGAAAAAGTACAAACAAGCTTCCTCAAAAGATTTCTGGGGGTGGGTAAATATGCTCTTGGAGAAACCGGACGATACTGTTTATTCATAAAAACGCAGATAAAAGTTATAAAATACTGGATTAAGTTATTAAGAATGAATGTTTCACGTCATCCGTTACATTGTTATGAAATGCTTAAGTTACATGACGAACATGGTAAAATTAACTGGGTTTCTCACGTTCGTGAGATGTTATTTACAAGCGGTTTTAGCTATGTATGGATTATGCAAGATGTTGGTGATGCCACTATTTTTATATCTACTTTCAGAAGACGTTTGATTGATATGTACATTCAATCCTGGCAGCAAAGTATTGAATCATCATCGTATTTGTCACACTATTCTAGTATAAAGAACTTATTCCAATGCGAAACATATATCCATAAACTTGAAAATAGAAACTTAGTTAGATCGATGTGTAAATTTCGTATATCTCTTCATGAGGTAAATCAACAACGTAAAAAGAAAGGCAATGATAATTCTGATATAGAATCTATTTGTTTGCACTGTGATATGAATGTTGTAGAAAATGAATACCATGTTTTCTTTATCTGTAAAAGATATTTTCTACTCCGTAATGAATACTTCTTGTCCATCAAAAAATATTGTAAAATTAGATTAACTTTGCAACAAATATTAAACACACATGATGTAAATATATTACGTTTAACATCTATATATCTGCTAAAAATATTTAGCTTAAGATCTTCTTAATGGTCATGTGACAACGATTGTATATCTTACAACACAATTGTACTATGGGCCATGTGGCCTAAAATACGGAATAAATAAAATTTGAAAACAAAAAACATTTGGTTACTGAAGATCCATATTCTAACCCGGAAATTCACGGGTTTTTACATCATTGGTATTGTCCGATTAATGGAGCATAGTTTTAATGACTGTAATTTATCTGTGCATGAGCAGTGAGTAGTTAAGTTACAGTAGCAGCAGGAACAAAACGTTCGTTGTTATAACGAGGAATGTAATTAATGGTGTTACTCTCTATATTGGTTAAACAGACGTAAATTAAATAGCTTGAGGTCAGTTTTAATGTCTTTTTACCAACTGTTCAACAATAATCCCTACAATAATCTCTGTCAATCACGATTGAATATTCAGAAAGTTGACCCCAATGTATTTCTTACATTTCCGGGTACTCGATTCCGATTCGGGAACGTACATGCGGGTACTCGATTCCATTGTTTCATACTCGTCCCAGCCCTACTGAATTCCTCATACATTTTAGAATCTAATTACAACTGGTCTTTTGGGCACCAATACCAAGTGTCTAGATAAAGTGAAACGAAAGATATTGGGGGTGGAAACAACTGCTGTGCTCGAAAGACAACACCTATTTGAAATGTAAACCACAAATATTTCAGACTTTACACTGTGTAGCATTTTCTCAAATTTTCAGACACCCATTTGCATGGAAAGAGCATATAAGCAAGAAATGGGAAATTAAAAATAGATACAATACAGCAATGTGATGTGTTTACACGAAACTGTCAAGTTTCTGTGCTGCGTGACGCCATGACTGACGCAAAATCACGCAGAACGACAACGGTAATAATCGGCATTTCTGGCTTCTTCTCTTTCTTAAAGATCACATATACTCTAGAGGGGTACAAATGCATAAATCGCCAACTGGCATCGCTATAAATGAAACCCCGTCATTAAAACTACTCACTTCGATCTTTAATCAAGTTATCGTAAATCGTGACAACTGTTGTGGAAAATGAAAGGTATATGTTCTCACAATCTACTGTCATATAATTTTGTCTCCTGCTTTGCCTAGTTTCCGAGTTACAACTTGTTTTCATAGACGATTCTGTCAAAATCGCTTGGTGTCGCTAGGCCTTATTTGTATAAGGACTGATCCAAATTGATCCCATTTCTGTGTTTTTTACCTCGATATTTAATCATGTCATGTAAAACTATGACGTCTATTACGTATGATATTAAAAATTGACATTTGATTTATTTGAATCGGTAAACTTAACAACCCTATTTTGCCATTGCTAGAAGAATCTGAAATTGTACTTGGGTAAATAGGTACATATAGTTTTAGCACACAGCAAATGCTAATATGTATTTCTTATGCAACAATGAAGTTCTGTTTGTATTCTCAAAACAGTGTCGGACCATAAGTTTTCACATGCAATTAAAATTGCATGCAATACAGACATTAATACTCCCTCGTTGTAACCCGTGTTAGGTGGTATAAACCTACACATGTTATTTGTCATCATTCACTTGATGGTCAGTTAATGAATTTATAACAGGTATAATTAGTGGTAACACCACTTAGATTACACGACAAAGGTTCCCATTTGGCATTTCTTGTGTCTGGAGTAAATATTCAACATTATAAACATCGATCAAAGGATTAACCGATAACACGCTGATTGATTAATTACTTTTATCTTACACAGTGGATTTGTCAAAAGGTAGTGTTTATGTATGTAGATTTACTAATCTATACTGAATACACTCTGTCGTGTCTGTGTCTGCGTAAAAACAACGCCCTTCCTTCAAATGATTAACCGCCAATACAGTGATTGATTGCTCATTATTGGCTAACTAAATTACCGTTTTTAAAGAATGGCGGACATTATGCAATCAGTTGCCAGGTGTGCTATCTTGGGTGACCAATAAGACTATACACCAATGTGACATACCTGAAACAATATATCACTTTTTTGGTATACTACACTGTTAAAAGACACATTACTTGGAACAGCTGCAGATGAATGACATATCACTCGTTTTTGTGGATATTGATGGAGACATTCCTCGAACAAGGTAATAGCCTGACATTGTTCCTATAAATTTAATCTGTTTTAATTTTAATATTTGCATTTTGTTTTTATTCATTTGTCGTAGCATTCAACAGAATCGTTGTTTTCGCCGTGAAGTGTAATGAGACATACACTAGGGAGTGTGTGCGAATTATGATTCACTTTGGCAAACTATAAACTGTCTAGATATTGGTCCTGTTATAAATGCACTATAAGTATCAGCAGATCGTCTGCTTTTTATTTAGTTTCAAAATGCATACAAGTATGATAATAAACTAATTAGGATTATAAGACCAAATATAAAGACGTACATTGACTAGTATCTACATACTTGTGAGTGCACGTTAACCACGTGAATGGAGCAAGAAATTTATCGCGCAGTATTGTCACTTCGACCCCCCCACCCCCACCCCCTTCCGTGGAAGAAATCGTTACGTTACAAGTTGTGTCATGCAAAATGCTTTGGGTTATGATTCCAATACATATTGAAATTACGAGTAGAAAGTAGTTTTGATTTTCTAACTTGATGAAAACAAACCATAATCTCATTTATTCTAACAGACTTTAGCCCGTGACTTCACGATTTTCAAAAATGGCGGCGCCTGTCGCCAGTCTGAGTATAAATGCTATTTAGGTTTGTTTTCACCGAGTTAAAAAATCAAAACAACTTTCTACTGGTAGTAAAATATGTATTTGAATGATGGCCAATAGGATTTTGCATGACATAGCTTATAACATAACAATTTCTCTCGTGGCAGCGAGGTGGGTGTCAATATAATACTACTTACAATATTATTGTCACTTCGACCACAACCTCGCTTCCGAGGCAGAAATCGTTATGTTACAAGTTGTGTCATGGAAAATCTTTATGGTCATCAATCATATACATATTTTACTACGACTAGTAAGTAGTTTTGATTCTTTAACTTCGGTGAAGCGATCTGAACACAAGTAAGATATCGTTTCAGGCTTCCACAACGCTCGCTTCGCACTTACAAACATAACCCGTTTTCGTCTCTAGGAGCAATTGACGACAACGCAACGATTTGGCATGATTTCGTTGATGTCGAGAAATCATCAAAATGACGAGCTTGCTACACACTTTCTATACAACTAACTGAAAATCCTTCCTCATATGACGTCACTGCAGTGCTCTGGCGACAGAGTTACGTAACCTGTCTGTGGCTTCGTTGGCGGGCGAGAGTGAAGCAGACGACTTTTTGGTAACTTTTAATCGCTCGGTATTAATTAACCACAACTTTTTAAAGAATGAATTTGGTGCTCCGCATAAGACTGACCACACATCTTTCATATGTAATAGTTAAAAGAGTAAAAAAAAGTTTATTTGTTCTTTAAAATGGGAGTGTATTTGGCAATTTCTCTTAGGTGAAGGTCGGTAGAATAAGAATATAAACAATCACCATATCCAGCCGATTACACTTTCAGTATCATAATGTAATCGTTCGGATATTTTTTTATGAAACTAATTAATTATCTACATGTAGCCTTGTTCAATATCATATCATACGTGGGTATAGGGTGTACGTGTTATATTCTTTGAAAGTGTTTGTTTGAATAATATTTACAGAAGAAATTCACACATTTAGTGTAGTAAAGCATATATAAACCTTTCCACAAGTGTTAAAAGATGAAACGTAGGCATCATGTACTTGTACAACATGTATTTTAGTTCCTATGATGTGTATAGATACAGTTTCGTATGTAACTCTTCGTCAGAATAATTTCCAATATCCAGTCCACGATACACCCTATCCTTTTTTTGCTGAACTGGCATCATGAAAGCAGTGTTAGCCATGAACGCCATTTGCGAGTTAACCACACTGTTAAAAAGTTAGCGGCGGTCCTTAGGTGTGTTAACTTAACGTCACGTTAACAGCCTGTTAAAAGTTAACAGAGTTTTGAACAACAAGATAACCCTCCGTTATTAGGTGAGGTGAGGTGAGGTGAAATTGGGTTTAACGTCGTGCTTGAGAATATTTCGCTCATATGACGACGTGCATGCGTGTGTATGTGTATGTGCGGCTGCTTGTACTAGCCCAGACTGAAGCTGGTTTTATAGTGCTAGCTCACTGAGATACCATGCCGCGGTGAAGCATGAATACCCCACTCAGACACAGTATACTGACTCCGAGCCGACCAGTCCTTGTTGTACCCATTAATGCCGAGCGCCAGGCAGGGACCAACAAGTACCATATTTAAACGTCTTTTGGTATGACGCAGTCGGGGATCGAACCCGCGACCTTCCGCTCTCCGGGCGGACGCTCTAACCACTACACCACGAGGCGGTCCCGCTGTAACAGTCGGTTAAATGCACTTAAAGGCTGATTAAAAGATAACTGAGTTTTGAACAACCGGGCCCTGATAGACGACAGTGTGTCTCTGTTAATGGAACATTATGAAAAACTAAATATTACTGCAAGGGTTCCTCAAGGATCTGCCCTTGGTTAATTTGTGTTCCTTGTATATATCAATGATTTACCTGGAAATTTACAAAATATCACAATAATGTTGGCCGATGACACATCAATCGGTGTTGCGGGAAAATATGTAAAATCCATAGAAGCAACTCTCAACTATGATTTAGCCCAATTGAATAAATGGGCAGAAAAGTGGCGTGGTGTGTTCTAACGGTTATATCTAGCATACTGTAAGACATAGAGGGGGTGGTGGTGGTTCTAACGGTTATATCTCAAATACACGTAGAGGCGGGAGGCCTAACGGGTATGAACAACAATAAAAACTTTCATGCATTTATGACCCACATTTACGAACCTTTTATCAGTCTCTAAAAGGGAGCTGGCAATAGATATTAATGAGCTTCGTCCTTCAAGCCTGAAAACCTTTTAATATGGTTGATTAATCCTTTGTCATTTATAAAAAAAAGTAGTGAGGTTGTGCTTTATTGTTGTAGATTTCTAAAATATATGTACACTATTGGGACGTTGATAACTGTCATCGTTGTATTTAGAAGGCGGCTTCTTAGAAGCAACGTGAGGTCATAACATTGTTCATGATGTCATGTCACCATGACAAAGTGATATTTTACCCGGTGCATATCGCATGAAAACAAATTATCCCCGATATGTTTGCCCTCGTATGTTATAAGCATTGTTATTATCATTCTTTGAGGTTAATGCCACCCGTTGAATTCTTTGTTGTATTTTGAGCGGTGAAACTAAATAAATGATTTCTTTGGTCTACCCATAATAATTAAGGTGTCAACTTCCACTGTATACCTTACAGAAAGAAGTTTTGACTTTACTTTGATAACGAGCACATATGATCGATTCCTTGAAGCAAATGATGCAATTCAATATCATTTCTACAATTTATTTTAAATGCATCAATCAAATACAACAAATGAGTAGACAGATTGACTGCTATGTGGCAAGGAATAACCAGGCGCCAGCGATTTATGATATCCTTAGCAAATGTAACTTAAAATTCCCTCTCATAAAAATACAATAATATGTAGTATTATGATGAAGAATATAATACGAACTAGGTTAAACTATGACAACGCAATATATGAATATATGATCGAAACATAAATCATAATAAATCACATATGATTAAAACAATAAATTAACTTCAAATATGTTATTGCGTCAACATTGAAAATAATTCGAAAATGAAGAAAAAGAAACGTACATTCCAAAGCGTAAACAAACAATATCCTGTTATTTTGGGATATGCTATGAACAACTTCAAAATGTAATAGAAATAACATTAAATTATTGAAAGCTATTGCTCGTAAAATATGTCCTTGCGTCAACATCGAAAATAATTCCATAATGAAAAACAATTAACTTTAATTTTCGAAACATGCACAAATAATCTCTGGCTTTTTTAAGACGTGTCACGAATAATTTCACAGCTGGTAGAATTAACATGAAATTATAGAAACCATATGCTAACAAAAAATTGAAAATTAGTAATGACAATGCGTTTGTCACAAACATAGCTATTACCCCCGCCACATGTCGATATCTGAATGTCGCAATTATCCTCTGTCTGACCCTGAAACTTATGTAAACGTTACCGAAACTGTCATCTGATGCCTTGATACAAAATGCGAACAAATTCCATCCATTAGATTTGGAGATATCGCAAGAATACTCGCTGTGACCTTGAAAATAATCCGAAGGTCACTGAATTCGACTGGCATTAGACGATACTGCCAGGGCATCTTGGTACTACCTTTAAGCAAAACATATTAATTCTGTCTTGTATTTTCGCACTAACAAGTTAGACAGGTGCAAAACACTTTTCACTGTGAACTTAAAATGAGCTCACGTTTCCCAATCAGTTGGTGTTGGGGGAATCCCGCCAATACACCTTGATATAAAATTGGATCAAAATCTATTAATACTTTCCTGAGTTCGCGGCTACCAAGCTTGGCATGTGCAAAACTGTTACACCTTTGCTGTGACCTTTAAAATGACCTCAAGGTCACTAAATTCAAGTGGTGTCGGTAAATCTCCAATCTTCAGTCAATAAAGCTTGGTACCAAATTTGAACAAAATCCATCATTTCTTTCTCGAGTTCTTTCAGTAAACAGAATGGGGAGTCATTTGAACAAGCGATTGTAGTTTTTATTGCTTTTTTGTTCAGTTTAATATCTAAGTTTGATTCTAGCCGACTTCTGCCAATCTCAAACATAGCATATTTTGTTTCCCGAAGTTTGTGATGCATTTTATTGCAGATTTTACGTTTTTTGGGAGTACCAAGCCAAGATACAAAGTCTCACAAAATGGGGATCGTGAGGCTGCAACATAGCAAAACCAATTTGCTTGAGGCTGACAGATAATATGTAGAAATATAAAACATAAAAACAGCTGCATTTGTATCATATTCTAGGTGAGGCTGACTACTATTTGAACGTCCCTTGTAGTTATACCCGTTAGAACAAGTGTGTTAGATATATCCGTTAGAAACCCACCCCTACCCCGACCCCACTTTATATGTATACATATCAAAACCTCAAAAGATATTTGCGAAAAGACATGATACAGAGGACAGTTTATATCGATATATATCAGAACGAATATCATTTTCGTCATTTAGCTAAGACTTGTCAATTCATTCTTGGGTTATCGCGCTAACAATCTTTATATTGGCAAAATCCTCAGATTTTTGCTGTGACCTTGAAAATTATCTCAAGGTCACTCCATTTTACTTGTGTCGGTGAATCTCGCCAATATACCTTGGTACCAAATTTGAACAAAATCCATCATTTCTTTCTTGAGTAATCGCCCTAACAAGCTTATTTGATGTTTGAAATGCAACGAAAAACAAACACCCGCGTATTTACGAGTGATTAAAACTGTTATTACACTTTACGTAAATATTTATTACATTTTACCGCAACGCAAATTATTACAATTTACGTCAATTTTTATTGCAATTTGCGTATTACAATTTACGTCAATTTTTATTACAATTTACGTTTTTATTACAATTTATGTCAAGTTTATTACAATTTGCTGCAAGTATTACAATTTGCGTTTTTATTACAATTTACGTCGTAACGCAGGCGCGATACAAGTGAATTATTGTTTAACGTGAGTCAAACTGTTTAAGACTAAGTCTAAAATGATTATAAACCAATGACAAATTGGGAAAGGCGCCATGCTGATGAGCAATGGATACGTTTCACGCAGCGACAACCTGTTGTATGGTCGTGCTATGTCCAGACGGCGACACGACGGGGACTTCCATGTTGCCCCGACACAGTGATCAGGAAGTGTTGTATTTTTTGGTGCTTTTTGAAACAGATATCGTCCGTTTTGATAAGCTGTTGTTTTTATATCAAACATATCCTACATCCAACATTTTATCGACAGCCATTGTTTATGCATCGACGCGTAGGCTGTCGAAAGATGGGTGCTTAGGTACCCACGGTTCCGTGGAAAAAGACTCAATTTAAAGGCATCAAAGGATACCTGTTTTTATCCACTCAGAATCAGGAATTATTCAATGACCAAAGGTTGGAAAATGCTTCAAACAACCTTTGCTTCTTTCTTGCTCGGTTAATTGGTTTATAGCGTCTTACATATAGAAATAGGTGGAAAATCTGACACGGTAGCATTTATATAAGTTCTGATAACCCTTTTCAGATCCTTCAAGTGTAAAGTTGGTATCATCTGAGTACTGAAAAATGAGGTATTCTATACCCTTCATCTTAATTCCTTATTTGCTCGAATTGCTATAGCTAGTAATTCGACACAAGCAACAAAGAGGTGCGGGGCGACCGGGTCACCTTGACGACAACCACGCCCTAAAGTGAAAAAGTCTGATAATGTACCACAGTCGATAATAGAGCTACAGCTATTCCTTTGAAACAGTTTAACCCAATTTGTAAGTACAGGGCAAAGTTAAAGGCTTCCAATGTTTTGTCAGTGAAGTCCAACTCAACTGTATAGAAGGCTTTCTCAAAATCAACTGCGACCAAAAGACCAGGTACTTCATGTTCTTCACAATAATGCATTCGATCATATAGTATTTTCCCCAATAAATCTATTTTTTTTAAACCTGTTTGTGTTTCACTTATTATACCAGGAAGAACTTCTTTAAGTCGTGAAGCAATTGCAGCGGATGCAACTTTATAGTCTATAGAGGGTCCATGCAGGTAGCAAAAGTACTATACGTCCCCATGAACCCTAGTATGGTGATCTACATGTACCTTCAGGTGTTGGTTGTTTTGTACTGTCTATAGTGATTAATTTTATGATAGTGTACTAGTTTTAAATTTATATCTGTGATACTCTGTATTTTTACTGTCCATCGTCGACAGGTTTTAATCTTCAAAATGTTTTCATTTTTTATTGTATAAATTGTTTTCGTCACAATATGGCTGAGATATTGCCGATGTGACGTTAAATATTTAAAAAAATAAAAATAACAAAGATAAATTAAAAAAATTTAAGACTAATTGGCCGCCAATCGTTCAAGTAGCGTCTGTCGCGAGAGTCTTTTGGTATACATGTGATTATACCTTATCTTTGGAAATCCGACAAAATTCCCGTTCTGTATGAATACGTAATATATCGCCAGAGAATTACACCTATGTCTTTCCAGAAAAATGTACAAAATTATGCACTAAAACCGTCCGAACCAGGACTTTTTCTCTTCTTCATATTTTCTAATTCTCGCGCACATTCGCCAAGTGTGAGTTCAGTTTCACAAACTTCGCGTTTATGTTTATCGATATAATACTCTTTTCTAAATTCATAAAATATTCCATATTTTTGTCTCCCTCTTTGTACCATCTAGCCTTACTCCGAAATATGATCCCTTTTACTTTATCAATTCTAATATTTTCAGGTTTTTTTTCTTTATCTTATCTATAATTTCATCACTACTTAATGTTGAAAATCTGGCTTCCACTTAATATATTTCACGTTCAACAAGCCGCTGTCATATGCCATTCTGGCGTTCGGCAACACGTAGACACATATCCTATAGAAAGATTGATTCACTTTTTACTTTGGTTTTCAGTCATATGGATTGGACTGAATGACATTGCCTCGGAACATTCCTGGGTCTGGGCTGATGGCTCGGCCTTGACATCCAACTATTGGAACCCAGGAGAACCACTAACTTCTAGAGGTAGCAACTGTGTAAGTTACTATCCGCACATTATAAGTGGAGGTTGGGATGACGTCAGCTGCAACAACAAGTATCGGTTTGTTTGTGAATACAGACTGCTGTGAAGAGTTGGTGGACTGTCCGACACATATCACCTGTACATCCTCAGTACATATACACAAAGAACTTAATTAAGCAACCCCTGTATTTTTGGAATAATAGGTTTTCAACACGTACATAAAACTTCTTGTGGTGACCTCGATGGAAAAACTTGAGTTTTTTCTGACCCGTATGTTCCGTTGACTCATAAAAACGACAACATGATTGGAATCTATGTTGATTTTATGATAATTACTCATTTCAAAAACAAAACACTGATTTTCATACAAAACCATGTCTGTACAAGTATGGCCCTGGAATGTTTAATGTTGAAATAATTGGTGAATGTGAACATTAACAACGTCCCTTGTGTATATGTGCATTGGATATATTGCAGTGTAATTAATTGTTCAAAAAAGTTCAGCTTGTAATCTTATGATATTGTTTCATATTTAAAAGATTCAGTGGAGGGTCTTAACGTTGTGCTTTAACAATAATTAGTTGGCAGGAATGTATTCTTATCTGATGTGGAATATTTTATATTATGCTTTCGTAGTTCCTTAGATCTTCTGCGGTGTCTACTTAACAGGCTTCTCTGCTCTATTGTAAAACTCTACTTTATATCTGTATATACGCCCCCTTGCCATCCACGAATCGGTAGGTGTTGGGATGTCGATGAGGGAGACCACGGTTGAGCTGGGTGTGGAATCCTTCCAGGTTGTTTGTCCTGGGACCTGTTGTCGTGTGATGGTTCCACAGGGCAGGGGGAATCAGCTGCGTCGTCTACCCATGTGGTGACGATGTAGTCGTTAAATGCATCAGCTCTGGGCACGTCGGATCTAGTGTGTTGTCCATGGCGTCAACCCACGTGTCCTGGATATTGTTCTGGGGGTAAACCAGCTGCTCAGATGGTCCACTTCAGGATCCTCTCGGTCTCTGTTGAACGTCATTGATTCATAAATAAATCGGAAACATTTCTTAAACTCCCCTTATCTCCTTAAGCTCTTCCACTTTCATTCCTACTCTAGAGCTCAATCACTCGTTCATTAAGTTTACTACCCCTGAAGGTCCGGGTTAGAATGAGCCTTCAGTAACCCATGCTTGTCGTAAGAGGCGACTAACGGGATCGGGTGGTCAGGCTCGCTGGCTTGGTTGACACATGCCATCGGTTCCCACGTGCGCAGATCGATGTTCATGCTGTTGATCACTAGATTGTCTGGCCCAGACTCGATTATTTACAGACCGCCGCCATACAGCTGGAATATTACTGAGTGCGGCGTAAAACTAAACTCACTCACTCATTAGGTTTACCCCCAGTTTGCCAGCAGCCACCAGGGATATTACCTGGGATTAGCGGACACGGATGGGTGAGCGTTCAGGCCAAGTTCCCTGTGTAATAAAACCGGGGTAAAATTAGGCCACCCATAAACTGTGGATCTGATCTTCACTTTTAAAAAGGCAATATGAGCACCATCATTGTATATATATACAGTATAACAAAATATCATACTACACAGCTGTGGTTAGGTTCCCCACACTAGACGGCACCAACACAAGCAGAATCCATGAGCGCAGTCCTGGTACCGCGTGATTATTACCTGTTTCGAAATTTGAAGTCTCACTTGCGTGAAAGAAGATTTACCCATGATGATGAACTCAAGGCTTGGTTTAGAGACCAGACAAAGGTCTTCTATTTGCACGGAATTGCCAGCATGCAGCACAAATGGGCAAAGTGTATTGAACTGAAGGGAGACGATAACAGTGAGTGAGTGAGTTTAGTTTTACGCCGCACTCAGCAATATTCCAGCTATATGGCGGCGGTCTGTAAATAATCGAGTCTGGACCAGACAATCCAGTGATCAACAGCATGAGCATCGATCTGCGCAATTGGGAACCGATGACATGTGTCAACCAAGTCAGCGAAACTGACCACCCGATCCCGTTAGTCGCCTCTTACGACAAGATAGTCGCCTTTTTATGGCAAGCACATGGGTTGCTGAAGACCTATTCTACCCCGGATCTTCACGGGTCGGAGACGATAACAAATAATAAAAGTTTTAAGACTGAATCTGACTGTATATCAAGTTTTCAAAACGTTTTGACCTCCCCTCGTAGGTCTCACACAACCACCACACTGCAACAACATGTGTTCAGTTAAACGTATGATATCAATCATTATTTTAACCACTCATTTATGGTCATAGGTGTTAGTTTCAAGCTGAACACTATTTACCAGCTAACAGTGGTAAGGTGAACTGTAGATATACCAAGCCTTCTATGCCACTTAAAGAAAGGCTATGTGTAAATATTGTAAACATGATTGTACATAGATGAATTTCACTTTTTGATCCAATGTACTTTTTATAAAGACATTAGATTTAAACTAGACATTAGATTTAAGGCAGCTACAGAAAGCAACTGTAATTTTAATCACCTTTGTGATGAAGATAAATTGTTTTATATAATGAATTCCGATGTTTTACAAAATAGATTAGCAAATGCACTTTATAAAATGTTTAAAAGACGGCAAATGCTGGAGTAATGTTAATTTTTTATATACAATGGATATCTAATTGTTGCTTTTTTCATTCTTGGACTTAATTTATTATGATTATATTAAGAATCTCCTCTTATTCTTGCTCTTTCTCTTTTGTTGTTTCATCGAGGAGTCTGTTGTTATCAGTGTGTCTTATCTACAATCTGCCATTTCTATCTTCCATATTGTATTCTATCATGTGTGTACCATTAATGTACTTATAATGTATTTATAGTGTCCCGTAAGCCCATGTATGGCTGGACGCACTTCCTTTAAACTGTTTTATGTGATTCGGTATTTTACTGTAAATGGGGTGCATGTGACACTTAAATAAACATTTTCTATCTTCCATATTGTATTCTATCATGTGTGTACCATTAATGTACTTATAATGTATTTATAGTGTCCCGTAAGCCCATGTATGGCTGGACGCACTTCCTTTAAACTGTTTTATGTGATTCGGTATTTTACTGTAAATGGGGTGCATGTGACACTTAAATAAACATTTTCTATCTTCCATATTGTATTCTATCATGTGTGTACCATTAATGTACTTATAATGTATTTATAGTATCCCGTAAGCCCATGTATGGCTGGACGCACTTCCTTTAAACTGTTTTATGTGATTCGGTATTTTACTGTAAATGGGGTGCATGTGACACTTAAATAAACATTTTACGACAACGACTACTACGACTACTACTACTACTACGACTACTACTACGACTACGACTACTACTACTACTACGACTACGACTACGACTACTACGACTACGACTACTATGACTACTACTATTACTACTACGACTACTCCTACGACTACTACTACTACTACGACTACTACTACTACGACGACGACTACTACTACGACGGTGGCTACTACTACTACTACTACGACTACGACTACGACTGCGACTACTACGACTTCTACTACTACTACTACGACTTCTACTACTACTACTACTACGACTACAACTACTACGACTACTACTACTACTACTACTACGACTAAGACTACGACTACGACTACTACAACAACTACTACTACTACTACTACTACTACTACTACTACTACTACTACTACTACGACTACTACTACTACTACGAATTTTACTACTACTACTACTACGACTACTACTACTACGACTCTTTCTACTACTACTACTACGACTACTACTACTACGACTACTACTACTATTACTACGACTACTACTACGACTAATACTACGACTACTACTACTACAACTACTACGACTACTACAACTACTACTACTACTTCTACTACTACTACTACGACGACGACTACTACTACTACCACTACTACGACTACTACTACTACAACTACTACTACTACGACGACTACGACTACTACTACTACGACTACTACGACTACGACTTCTACGACTACTACTACTACTACTACTACGACTACGACTACGACTACTACTACTACTACTACGACTACTACTACGACTACTACGACGATTACTACTACGACTACTACTACGACTACTACTACTACTACTACGACTTCTACTACTACGACTACTTCGACTACTACTACGACTGCTACTACTACTACGACTACTACTACTACTACTACGACGACGACTACTACGACTACTACTACTACGACCACGACTACGACTACGACTAGTACTACGACTACTACTACTACTACTACTGCTACTGTTTTCACCAGCTCACCTGTTGTTTTAAGAGATCAGCACGGTCCAGTGACAATAATCGCAGACACCTTAAAACAACATTTACGGTGCAATGGACAGAATAGCTACTATTACCTGCACATTTTAATGGAATAGTCCAAATATAAACACAAGAAAAAAAAAACATGCCGCAGTTAAAGGTCACATGCAACCCCAAATCAAACATAATTAAAACACAATTATCACTTATTCATGACATATAACATACATTGCTGATTATGAAAAAACATATAAACAAAATTATAACCGTACAATCACAAATCAAAAGTGCAATAATTTGTACTTGGGTTTACTTCCCCACTTCAAAGACATATCTATATCACAGTTAGAAATTCTGTCAATGCTAAATAATGACATTGCTTTTAAGTACCGAACTGAGAAAGTGACTCGGTAAGAAGAACGTGTGGTGAAATAGACAAATGAAATTATAAACGGAAAAAAGTAACTGTGCTTCACATAAATGTCATAAAATATTTATTCCAAAACATTTTTGAAAAACTATCGCAGAAAAATATGACCAAACGCACTTTTATCATTGTCTGAATGAAATGCACATGTTGCACGTGCGTTTCGTGTGACGTTGCAAGTTTCGTGTTTTGCATGTTAAACGCAATTGCGATTTTGTCACACGTGTTTTTTTAGCCCCAAAGAGCACATATCGTTTGTGTAGACTTCTGGTGATAAGAAAAACACACTATTGGTCCTGTTTACACTGCAAAACATTATGCCCCGTCTGTCTGAAAATGAACGTCTACGTGCCGTCGGTATGCTGCAGACTGGAATGCCCCAGATTGAAGTAGCTAGACATTTTAATGTTCATCGGAACACCATATCGTCTCTTTGGAGACGTTATCAGCAAAATGGCAACACTTGCGACTTATGATGATCCGGTCGTCCACGCGTGACGTCACGTCGGTAGGAAAACCATGTCCGCCTTGTTCATCTAAGGAATCGGTTTCAACCTGCAACTTTGACAGCTCGAACGATTCCTGTTTTGAGACCCATTAGTGGGAGAACTATAAGAAACCGTCTAAGAGAGCACAACATTCGACCCCGACGACCTGCGATACGTCCCGTTTTGCTTCCACGTCACCGTCAAGCACGTCCAGCATGGTGCAGACAACATCTAAGGTTCACACAACGAGACTGGAACTGTGTCCTGTTTACAGATGGGTCTCGATTTCACCTTGACAGTTCAGATGGGCGAGCAAGGGTTTACAGACGTGATGGGGAACGTTACGTCGACGTGTGAATCACCCATCGTCGTTCATTTGGAGGTGGGAGTGTAATGATGTGGGGAGATATCTCACACCGTGGACGAACGGAGGTCGTTATTGTCAATGGCAATCTGACAGGTTCACGTTACCGAAACGAAATTATTGAACGTCACCTTGTGCCCTTTGTGCAAAACCATGGACCCGGTACCTTTCAGCATGACAATGTCGTCCACGTTGCACGTGTCGTCACAGACCACTTAGGGGCAACAGAACATTGATGTTCTGTCATGGCCAGCAGTTCGCGAGACCTTTCGCCCATAGAACATGTCTGGGATGAAACAGAGAGACGTCTACGTCAACCAGCAAACAAGCCGTTGACGCTTGATGAATTGGGTCAATCTTTGGTGATATTTGGAACAATATTCCTCAAGCGTTTTTCAACCATTCTGTGTCTTCCATGCGTCGCCGGTGTGTGGTTTGCATCGATGCTAACGGGGGTCACACACGTTACTGACTTTGTGAATTGAGTTCTGATACCACACCTCTGCATACGTGTGCCACGCCCTCGAATGTTACCGTCCTTAAGTTTCATTCATGAACTTTCCCTAATTAAACATTGATTTAACTGTTTTATGTTGTTATTAGTATGTAAACAGTTTAATCGGTAATCTACTGTCATAACATATATATCAACAAAACATTAGAAAAATAACCACATCAAAGCCTTCGCCGAGTACTCCCCGCCAGCGAAGGTTTTCCGTCTTGAAATGTCAGACGCCTCACTGGTTGACACATACACTACTGCCCAAAAGTTCATTCCCCTTACACGCGTGTGCAACGCGTGACAACCCGTGTGAGTCGGGTTGGTCACTAATATGGTACCCGTGAGCCACACGTGTGAGACCGTGTGACACGCGTTGCACACGGGTGTGAGTCGCATTGGCCACTCGTGTGCAACCCGTGACACACGCGATTCGGAGGGAACAAACTTTTGACCAAAGGAGGGCCCATCTTAACCTAAAATTGGAGGTTGTAACAGAGATCAATTTAAATGACCTGGTTAAGTATTTCTAGATACGATCAATCAAACCCATGTAAGATATTGGACCTTTGTTTCTACATGTTGCGACATGGACATCTTGCCGTTGAAAGCAGCATTTATTAATGAGCGTCGTTTACTGCTGCAGATCACGCATTGGGTTTTAATTATTGCACTACCAGAGGTAGAGACGATTACACGTGAGCGCGGAGTCGTGTGTAAGACGCCTCTGGCATAATTGCCGCCGAGAGAGGAAAAAAATTATTGACTGCGAAAGTTAAAACGTAACAGTAGTTCTGTTTGCGCTGGTCTGTTGAATGTAATGCCAGCGCCACTGTCAATATAATGTCTAATCAATTGATGCGACATTATTTGGGCATTTACAATATGTACATTTTGAAGTTATATTAATAATTTTAATATAAGAGTGTGTTCTAGAGTATTTGTCAACTGTGCTAAGCTTACAGGCAAAAACTGTAAATGGTAACATGTAAAAATCTGATGAAAAACGTAGTAAGTGAGATTGTACATAATATTGTAATCGCTTTAAAATACACTGATAGCAAGACACATCTTTGATCCTGAAGTTAATGTCCCACGGGCCTATCTTAACCAAACTGATTAAATACATAGTAGTTTGCCCTTGCATAACATATATACTGAACATAATTGAAAACGCACCACTTATAAAAGTTCAGATTATTAAAAGCAGGTGTAAGGAATTGATATATTTTGAGTGGATAATAGCAGATGGACGACTGACAAAAACAACAACACAGAAAAGGCGCCCATTCATTTAAATGTTCCACAGTCAGAAAGGATCAAACACACGTGGGGTCAAATCGAAAAGTCAATATCGCGTGTGACCGCCATTTGCATTGACACATGCAGTTCAATGTCTCCTCATTGAGTCAATAAGCGTCCGAATAGAGTTCTTGAGGATGGCATTCCACTTCTGCAGCAGTGCAGCCTCAAGTTCCCGGATGTTTCGCATCAGTTGTCGCCGCGAAAGATTTTGACCAATTTCGTCCCACAAGTGCTCCACTGGGAATACTTCTGGCTACGGTGCTGGCCAATGTATAACCTGTATATGTTGCTGGGCCAGATACTGCATGGAAAGTCTTGTTGTGTGTGCCCGTGCGTTGTCCTGTTGAAAAGTATGGGCATCTTGGTGGTGATTGAAGACATATACGATGTGTTTCTGAAGAATCTGCTCACGGTAATAAAGGGCAATAACTCTCCCTTGACAGACATGAAGGCAGTCCTGTGGTTGTAATTTATTCCACCCTAGGCCAAAAGGCCTGTCTGAACCACACACTCTACTGCACGTTCTCTGTCGTGAGGTGTTAACCTCGGCATCTCTGTCCTCGTTTCACAATCGTTAGTGAAGCAATGAGAATCGGTTCTCATACACCTGCTTTTAATGTCAGTCAGTATGATTTCAGAATGAAATTCGCGCTTTTTGCATGGCGTGGCTGCATGTTGATGCATTTTGGAATTAAGAGTCATACTGTGGACAGGAATTTGTTTCTAAAGCACTTTTTCAACTGGACATGCCCTTCGACTTCGTGTTAGTTATATTCGTTGATCATTGTCATGCTGAAATCCATCTTGATAAAATATGGACAATTTTAGACTGGTGCGTTTTCAATGATGTTCAGTATATCTTCACTGTAGGATGGTTCAGTCACTTTTTATTTCAAATTTTAGTGTTTCTATAGTGGCAATTAACGTATCTGTTTTTTAGCATTGAACAGGGTATTTCAGTTGACTAACTGCCCCTTCCAGTCTTCAATTGTGGATTCTCCAGCATACCTCGTATACGGTATTTGTTGTTCAAGGAGTTGCAGCCTATTATATATGGACCTAGAAGATGGTGGTTTTGTGGCATGAGTTCCTCTGTTGATGTGTTGAGATGATGACGTTGAAGGCGTGGAAGGCGGGTGGAGCGAATGGGGTTGTTTTTCTTTGTGCGATCGTCCATGTCCAGTTGGTTGCCGGAGGTCTTCGTTTGCCGACGTGGCAACTTCCTGTTGCAATGACTTCGATAGTGGGAGTTGTTGTAGCAAAGGCGGTTGAGTGGGGATGCGGTGCTTGAGGCATCGGCGACTTGGCGGGTGGCAATGCTTGACAAGGTATGAGACGACGACGGTTGTGGCTGCAATGTAGATTGTCTTGTTGAGGGTCATTGTGTTTAAACTATTCAAATTTTTATCACTAAAAGCACACATTCTCCACAATTTTATTGTATATTTTTAAAAAAAATGTGCTTGGTTCTTAGATTAGCAGCATTGCCGAATGGATGTTTGGTGCAGGGTACTTGCGATCTCCAGCCTCTTGTGAGTGGCAACAGTGGCAACTGGTGTCTGCACTAGACGCTTGTATATGCTGAAGGAATGTTGAGGGTATAGTTCACTTTGTTGTTATTAATTACCCAAGTCGGCATAATATGACGCATGCCGTTCCCGGAGTTCGAAAACCGTTCTATCAGCTGTTTTTGTGTTCACTTTGTACAGATATATTTTACCGACTTTTACTGCTTTGTTTAAGCTATTTTATACATTGAGTGGTTCGCACACTCAGCTTAAACATAATTAACAATTTTTATAGCAATTTTATGCTTGTCAGAATATGTTTCACTGATGTTAAAAATCTAGTCGAGAGGCAGACGCCATTTTGTTTGCATGTCATATAGTCGGTAGCGATCTTTAACATAAAATAAAATGATATTTTGTACATTTAACATGGCGGCAAGATAAATACGTGGTAAGCTTCTCCCTCGGGCCTACCGGCTCGGGTGACACTGCTACAAAGAGGCGTACATCAGACCGTATTACCCTCGAGAGAAGCATACAACTTATAATGGTAGAACCTTTCTCTTGTTGTTCGAGTGGTCGTGAGCTTATTAGTATTTACCCAGTCCTGTAAGTAAACATATACAGGATTAACATACCACAAGTACATATATCGTATATCTCCTACATATCGCAGAATGTTCAAGAGAGTTAATATTAGGTGGAGTTATGCTTTATCTACGTGGAAGCAACGTTTACAGCCAGTGTAGGAAATAAGGCCCGTCCGACCGCTCAAGACAGCTAGATTTCTGACGGACGGTCTAAATTTACAGCTAGCCCGATCATCTGGTAAAATTTGCAGATGTTCCATACATCTGAGTAAATTCACTATATTTGGTCTGGTTAAATCCATTTTGGACTGGTAACATTTTGAAGTTACCTGCCCTGATGTCTGGCTGGATTTTTGGCTTATTTCATACACTTTTACAGCTCTGTAACCATGGGACCGCTGTAACCTTTTTCATAATTTCATTCGCCATTGATGTGGAAACACGTCTGGATTAATATAAAGGACCTGGAGATGAAAGTATTGACAAATAATAAAACATGCACTACATTCCTGCCATATTTCTATCTAATACAATGAACGTTATACAAAACACTCTGCAGCCGTTATAAGATAAATTTATTGTGTTTTGATTTCAAATGGTTACCTGTCAATTGTTTGATCTGCATTCCAGAAGTTACTCAGTCAATGATAAAGCACACGACTTTATGGGTGAGAACTTATGACATAGAGCGATGTTTAGGTGTACATTCTTACACCGGTATAAGCATTTGATCGTGTTGATTGCCACGTCTCTATATAAGCGTCTTACTAATTGTTTGTTCGGCATTCTAGAAGTTGGTTCGTCAATATTGAAGCATACGACTCTATGAATAACAACTTCTTGATTATTGCTTCATCTTCACTTTTAGCTTGTGTAAGAATCTGCACCTAGCCGTCCATCTATACAATAAAATATATATATATATATAAATAAATAAGTCGTATGCTTCATTATTGAGTTACCTGACGCTATAACTGCTTTAAGTTTAGAATCCAGCGTACAGCATGTTGAAGTTAGCAATGACAATGCAGTGTTTCCCCATCAGCAAAGAAAACAGAAAAAATGCGAAGATTTGATGTTAAGTAAGCAGGCCTGGAGATTGGCGTGTTTGAGTTCAGTGTTTGTTGTGGTTTGTGTGAGCAGTAATTACAGAAACACGAAAATAGCTTTGAATCGATTATTGTTGTATCTGTAATTGATCGCGTCTGTGTGTGGCAGTCCAATCATTAATATCGATCCATGCAACTGTGATACGACGACATACAATCACGTCACCTGCATATTTAGTCGTCCCTGTCGCAACCCATGCTTGTCGTATGAGGCGAGTGACCAGATCGGGTGGCTAGGCTTGCTGACTTGGTTCACAGATGCTCATGTTGTTGATCACTGGATATACTCATAGGAAACAGTAGTTTCACGCGTGCACGTGACTATCACTTGACACAATACAATCTGGTGACACTCATTTAAGAAATACAGTTCGCTCTACCCCCATGTATAGGGTAATAAAGTACACGTTAGCCCTGAACTATTATAAGTTAAAGTATTGAATCATATCGTAATGCAAATTGAAGGATACCAAATGGTATTAATAATAATAAGTCATCTTCTATAGCCCACAGTCTCCAAACACCAAGCGATTGCTCGCGGGGATTAATCAAAATCTGATGATAATTACCCCGGATAACCCAAGCTGCCTGTTAGGCGCTGGAAGGTTATAGTCACATGACTTTATCCAACCGGGTACCCATTTTCTGTTGGGTGAGCAGAGGCAATTTTGAACAAACTCACTTGCCTAAGGTGAGACCACATGTATCCCATGTGCTTCGTTGTGGGGCAGGACTGAAGTCCTAGAAACTCTCAGGAGTGAAGCTGCCAAACACGGTCACCCATCCAAGGACTATCCGAGCTCGACGTTGCTTAACTTCAACTGATTTGTGACCTGAACTCTGTGCACAGGACCACACGTCACACTCACTATGCAAAATCCGACCCGTGAAGATCCGGGTTTGAATTGATCTTCAGTAACAAATGCTTGTCGTAGGTGGAGACTAAGGGAGTCAGGTGGTCAGGCTTGCTGACTTGGTTGACACATGTCATCGGTTCCCAGTTACGTACATTGACGCTGAGGCTGTTGATCACTGGATTGTCTGGATCAGACTCGATTATTTACAGACCGCCGCAACACAGGTGGAAGTTGCTGAGCGAGGAGCTAAACAACAAACAATACACACAAAACATTAGCGATAAGGAGTGGACACCTCCAAAACATTGCTTTTCTCTTACGTCAAGCATATGTTGCTTGGGGTCTACATTCCTTCCTTCGCTATCGTTACTGATGAGAAACCTGCCTCAGTTTGCATTAATTTGTTCCAGAGTGCAAATTACTGACGTGACTCGTAGGTGCTGTTGTGCGTCTGTATTTACTGTTAGTCTATTAGTGATACGTGTTTGCGAACGAAGCATGAGGCGCCCGTAAAATAACGCGGCCTCGTTGCATGAGGTGATCTTCAACGCCAGCTCGTGTAATAGAGTTACCTCCCTTGGTATTTCATTGTTGGGCGTTCGAGTCAACAAAAATATAAAAGGACACTGTTTCTATTTTCGACTCGGCGGCCACGTTACAGTCTGTCTGGCGATAAAAACACAGAAATATTATGTTGCCCTGATCAATTTGATTGAAATTCCCAGTAAGCACGAAGCCATTGTCATTTCTGTGTCCCTCCAGGCAAGCCATGGACCAGATGTCATCAAAGATCACATTTATTCATGAGATTGGTGGATATAATTTGTAAATTCTGGTGATGCCAAGAGTAGAGACGTATGGATAACGGAACTGTAACGGACACTATAGCCGGTAGGACTGTATTTGGGACCAAATTACTTCTCCCCTGGGATGATATATCCCCTGGCACAAGGAAAGGGAAGATTTATTTTTTTAAGAATGTTTGTTTGTCAGAAACCAAGTGCCTGTTCCCTTTGTACACACATTAATTGTATGTCGTGAATACACAGGAAAAGCCCGCACCCTGACGTAGACGCGTTTCGTGGAGAAAGTCAACACATTTTCAAATTGATGCTTTCTTTGATAATCAGTTATCGTCGGATATTGAGGAAAAATTGTGTTACAGATTATGTAGTGGAACAAATATTCTTTCCACGGCTAAAGCACAATAGTCTTCACTTGCGATTCATAAAACCTTGTTGGACCCTTGTTGGAGTGAGTGAGTTAAAAAAATGAAGTCACATCGGCAATATTTCAGCCATATCATGACTAAAACAAGTTTTTAACTTCATCATAAATACATGTAAATCACTAAAAGCCTGTCAACAAAGGACAGTAAAACCAACTAGAATATCACAGACACAAGAAACAAAACTGGTATCTATCTCTAAAACTGGATTTCAAATTGGGACAACACAATATATAAACGGTGTATATATTGCCAGCAACTGAACGTAGATCACCACACTAGGGACCATGGGGACTTACAGTGCTTTTGCTACCTGCATGGACCCTAGTTGGATTTACACCATCCCTTCAGCCGCTGGCGATTGTAGGAAAGTTAAGCCATAATTTAAAATCGCACAAATGCTACGTTTAAAAATCTGGTAAGTTGAAATGTACTTTGAAGGTTTGGGGCCCTTACGTATCGGCCCTTGTTGGAGAAGGTCCTAGTGTTTATTGAAACAGTGCCGGAACTTAAAGGCGATGTCAGAGTGCGTGTCTATCACTGAGGGGACGGTAGGGTAGCCTAGTGGTTAAAGCGTCCGCTCGTCACGCTGGATACCAGGGTTCGATTCCCCACATGGGTACAATGTGTAAAGCCCATTTCTGGTGTCCCCTGCCCTAATATTGCTGGAATATTGCTAAAAGCGGCGTAAAACCATACTCACTCACTCACACACACTCTATCCCTGAGGCAGCCTTTGTCGTCTTGTGGAAACCAACACACCATCGCAATCATATAGTTGACCAGGGTCCATACTGGGAGATATACTCATAGGAAATAGTAGTTTCACACGTGCACGTGACTATCATTTTACACAATGCAATCTGGTGACACTCATTTAAGAAATACAGTTCGCTCTACCCCCCATTCTCTTCCCACAGAGGTTACTCCTGTCATATCTTCCTACGTAACCTCTGTTCTAATACGGCCCTTTCATGGTGTGAGTGTTCAAGACTCGTGATTGGAGGCAATTTAGTTGTGCAATCAGCGACGTTGTTTCAAAAGTGATCATTCGCAAGGCCTCGGTAATTTCCGTATACTTCGAGAAAACTAAACCTCTTCCCCTGCGCGATGCGCAAACGTTTCTGCAAGACAGAACTCAGTCATGTTATGGGGATCAGCGGCGTCTCCATCGCCCTCGTTGACAACGGACAAGCTAGCCACTTAACGTCTTGTGTGTAACATCAACACAAGTCCCCGGCAGATGGGGGATATTTGTGGCCTCACATTTGCTTGTGTTAGTCAAGTTGAATCTAAGTCGATGTAACACGTGTTCTGATTGGATAGAAAGAAGGGAGATAATTCGTGTTGCGATCTTTTGCCGCTAGGGGATTTTACGAGAACCGAGAAATATGGCCGTATTAGAACAGAGGTTCGTAGGAAGATATGACAAGTAACCTCTGTGGGAAGAGAATGTCTACCCCCATGTATAGGGTAATAAAGTACACGTTTGCCTTGAACTACAATACGTTAAAGTATTGACTCATATCGTAATGCACATTGAAGGATATCAAATGGTATTACACTCTCCATGCAAAATCCGACTCGTGAAGATCCGGGTAAAAATTTATCTTCAGTAACTCATGCATGTCGTAAGAGGCGACTAACGGGATCGGGTGGTCAGGCTCGCTGACTTAGTTGACACATGTCATCGCATCCCAATTACGTAGATCGATGCTATGCTGTTGATCACTGGATTGTCTGGTCCAGACTCGATTTATTTACAGACCGCCGCCATATTGCTGGGATATTGCTGAGAGCGGCATTAAACAAAATCAACCAACCATGCAGAATCCACACACTTTTCAAAATCAGAGGCAATCACCTCAGCACCGGAATATACACAACTAAAGCATGGTACAAGTCAAAATTGGCAATTGCATCTTATATAAAGCTCAAAGTTGGAAATGTTCTGTACATGTCTACCATAATCCCTCTTTTGAAATTTTTGTTGTAGCCCTGATCAAACACATGTTTTGCAGGAGCAATACACCTATCGCTGAAATCTTCGTTAGATTGTACCCGAGAGCATGTTTAAATTCATCCCCAGAGTCAAGCTTTAACTTGAATGAGTTAGTATAGTTTTAAGCCGCTTTTCAATATTCCAGCAATATCACTGCGGGGCACACCATAAATGGGGTTCACACACTGTACCCATGTGGGGAATCGAACCCGGGTCTTCGGATTGGCGAGCAAACGCTTTAACCACTAGGCTACCCCACCGCCCCTTGTTTTAACTATAACATATATAACTATAACAGAATACCAAAGAATACAATAAAGAGCATAATTATGGAAGGACATCAAATAAATGTGTGGAAACAGACTCCATCTTTCGTCATTTAGATCAGTACCTGAACATAACCCGCTTCGACATGACAGACTATATGATGTATATGTCGACGTGCCTAGATGAAAGAGAAATATGAAGATTCATTGGATGAAAAGAGGTATATCTCCAATAATTCCAGACAATAGCTCTATTTACACTGCTGAGGCCAAGGCTGTATATACAACCTTGGGTCACAATCAGTATGTTTGTTTTCGTTTAGAATGGCTTGCACAACATATCCAGTTTGAAACACTTAATAAAGACGAATTGGTATCAGATTTCGAAACATTTATGCAGAAACTTCGCACTACCGATGGCGAATTCTACGCAAAGTCTTCATTTGTCGGCATCCGATCGACAATTCATAAGCACCTGAGATCTCCACCATTTGAGAAAAAATATAAATATTTTGCAGGTCATTGAGTTCCATAGCGCCAACAATATGTTTTCCTGGGAATGCTTAGGAACATTTAAAAACTTGCCCAGGACAATGCCCAACTCCACCAGCCCATATCAAATCCAGATCTGGCGAATATTACTAGTTATCTGTCAGTTGACATACCTGTAAATTTGCAAAGAAAAGTCTGGTTTGATTTAGTTTTGGGCTCTGGTCGCAGGGGAAATGATAATCAACGCGATTTGACCCTTATTGTTGAGATCTTCTCTACAACCAGAGCATTTCCTCAAGAACGATGGCGAATAGATGGACGATTGCTGACAATTGTAACACCTGAGTGGATTGGGGAGACACACCACGATTGGCATGTTCTCTATTCGCCCACATCCCATCTCGCCCACAGTTTTAAAACAACATATTGGTTAGGGATTACATAATGATCAACTTGTGTCATACCTATGACTGAAGAATGGACTCTCCTATTTTGAAGATGTGGGCGAATTGAGATGTGGGCAAATGAAGACAAAAGTAATTTACATTTTGTTTTATTTCTGTAACAAAGTTTCATAATGTTCAGTTCAACTTGATCAGGTGTCCAGCCGCGTCCAGAAACTGTAGCGGTGATCTTCTGCCAGTTTCCAGTTGCTGCTGCAGTCTGTGCAGGCGGCTGTCCAGGTTCTTGTAGAGTCTGGATCTTGGGCGGACAGCTGCTCCATGCTCAATCTGTCTTCTGGCCACTCTGTTTGTTGTCTCGAGCTTCTTCATTGTGATCACAAACTCGTAAATGTTCGGGTGGTGCTTCTGAACCAGCTTCTTAAATCCAAGGTGGAATCCTCCAAGTGATTGTTTGTTCTTGGCCCAGTGTTTCCATGTTGATTCCAAATGCGAGGTGGGAATCTTGCGTCGTAGTCAACCCATGTAGATGTGATGTAGTCGTTGAACTGGCCGATTCCGTCAACGTCGGGAGACTGGTTCAATACTTCCATCCAGGCATCTTGGATCTGATCCACTGGGAGGAGGGAGTGCTGCAGCACGTCGCACGTGGGTGTTGAAGGCACGGTTGTCCTTGTAGGTTTCACAAGGCCTTTCTCTGAAACCTGCCGCCAAACCGCCTGGGTGAAGTGGAAGTAGCATCCACGGACTTCTGCATCGGGGAAGACTCTCTCAGTGGCTCCAATAGCAGCAGCTTCGTAGTCAGTCTGTACAACGGAGGGAGAAAGTTCAACGCCGACAATAGCAAGCACAGAGTCCTTCAAGTAGTTAAACAATCTAATGTATGTATCACGAGACTTGCTTGGCAGCAGGGAGAAGGCGACTGGGAACATCTGTCCATCCACAAGGCAGTGCACAATGTAGACTTGTTGCCACAGGCTGGGACACACAAAAAAATGTTCCGTCCATGTAGATGGTTTCTGCATTGGCGAGGATGTCCAGCATCTCTGCGGTACTGAAGATCAGGATCCTGTCTTCATCTTCGCTGTCTACAACCAGGAACTGTTGTCCGTCTGTTGTCTCAGTCCAGGAACCTTAAAAACAAGCAAGTGTGTTAGACGTTGTTTTTGATGAATGAATGAATGAATGAAGTACACTGTCAAGAAATCAATTGAGCATTATGCAAATATCAGTAGATAAGTTAATACTTAAAAAGGTACCTGTGAGGTCTACATCAGCACGGGTACGTGGGACTGGTGGAAGAACCTTGGCACGCTGACGGTAGAGTCCAGACTTGATACTGTAGAAGGAAGCAACAGTAGCAGCAGCTTCTTCGTCTAGGTTCTGGGTCTCTTCATTGTAGATTTGCTGGACAGGCTTGATCTCTTCTTGAACGCGTTGTCTAAGTCTGGTGAGAAGTCGACTCTCTTCTTCATTCACTAGTGGAGGATGGTTGTGTTCTGATACTGAAGTGATGTGATCCCCAATGGTGCTGCATCTACCCTTGCACTTGTCGATGATACACTTCCAGTGAGTGGCTACCTGTCTGTCAACGTGCAGTCGATACTTGTGACCTCCGTGTAGAACCTGTTTTCCTCCTCTCTGCGACAACGTGAACTCTGCTTTCTGTAGGTTAGCCATTGCGACTGCCCATACTTTGCAAACTACCATACTTATAGGGTTGCAGTGAGTTACTAAATTGAAAGGAGAGAGAAGTTATTTCCGATTAGTAGATACATTAATTAATAATACTCTCTACTTTATTTAGACAAAATTGAAATATACTTTAAATCTTCTCTAAGTTTCCTTCTCCATCCTGTATAACTACCACAACACTGAAACAAGAGCACTTTGTCAAGTAACTCAGAGATGTATGTGATTTTAGACTAATCCCCCCCTTGTCAGGACACCCCATTATGAGAGTAGGGGTGCATTGTCTGACCCTAATTAACCTCTGATGTTTTTGTGGGCCAATTGGGATGTGGGCAATTAGGGATGTGGGCGAATAGAGACTAAGCCAGACCCAGAACCTAGACGAAGAAGCTGCTGCTACTGTTGCTTCCTTCTACAGTATCAAGTCTGGACTCTACCGTCAGCGTGCCAAGGTTCTTCCACCAGTCCCACGTACCCGTGCTGATGTAGACCTCACAGGTACCTTTTTAAGTATTAACTTATCTACTGATATTTGCATAATGCTCAATTGATTTCTTGACAGTGTACTTCATTCATTCATTCATTCATCAAAACAACGTCTAACACACTTGCTTGTTTTAAGGTTCCTGGACTGAGACAACAGACGGACAACAGTTCCTGGTTGTAGACAGCGAAGATGAAGACAGGATCCTGATCTTCAGTACCGCAGAGATGCTGGACATCCTCGCCAATGCAGAAACCATCTACATGGACGGAACATTTTTTGTGTGTCCCAGCCTGTGGCAACAAGTCTACATTGTGCACTGCCTTGTGGATGGACAGATGTTCCCAGTCGCCTTCTCCCTGCTGCCAAGCAAGTCTCGTGATACATACATTAGATTGTTTAACTACTTGAAGGACTCTGTGCTTGCTATTGTCGGCGTTGAACTTTCTCCCTCCGTTGTACAGACTGACTACGAAGCTGCTGCTATTGGAGCCACTCGAGAGAGTCTTCCCCGATGCAGAAGTCCGTGGATGCTACTTCCACTTCACCCAGGCGGTTTGGCGGCAGGTTTCAGAGAAAGGCCTTGTGAAAACCTACAAGGACAACCGTGCCTTCAACACCCACGTGCGACGTGCTGCAGCACTCCCCCTCCTCCCAGTGGATCAGATCCAAGATGCCTGGATGGAAGTATTGAACCAGTCTCCCGACGTTGACGGAATCGGCCAGTTCAACGACTACATCACATCTACATGGGTTGACTACGACGCAAGATTCCCACCTCGCATTTGGAATCAACATGGAAACACTGGGCCAAGAACAAACAATCACTTGGAGGGATTCCACCTTTGATTTAAGAAGCTGGTTCAGAAGCACCACCCGAACATTTACGAGTTTGTGATCACAATGAAGAAGCTCGAGACAACAAACAGAGTGGCCAGAAGACAGATTGAGCATGGAGCAGCTGTCCGCCCAAGATCCAGACTCTACAAGAACCTGGACAGCCGCCTGCACAGACTGCAGCAGCAACTGGAAACTGGCAGAAGATCACCGCTACAGTTTCTGGACGCGGCTGGACACCTGATCAAGTTGAACTGAACATTATGAAACTTTGTTACAGAAATAAAAACAAAATGTAAATTACTTTTGTCTTCATTTGCCCACATCTCAATTCGCCCACATCTTCAAAATAGGAGAGTCCATTCTTCAGTCATAGGTATGACACAAGTTGATCATTATGTAATCCCTAACCAATATGTTGTTTTAAAACTGTGGGCGAGATGGGATGTGGGCGAATAGAGAACATGCCTCCACAAGGGGGGAAGCTCTCGCCATGACGAGGTTGCTCTTCACGAGTGCCGGACACGGGGTAGACTAAGTCCTCAGCACCCCATTGTTGGTAATCACAGGCGTCAAAGTGGACAAACAATTTGCCCTGTGCTACTATATTATGTTGCACAATATTTATTATGTAAATCATTACATGATTATTGTATGTCATGACCAAATGTCTTCCAACTTCCAAATTTCAAATGCGTTTCAGTTTTGTTCTGAGCCTAAAGTCTTTATGATACTCCATAGTTGGTGAGGAGCTGTAATAATAAAACTTAAACGCGAAACACGAGAGTTCTGGCCACGTTTCATAGTGAGTGAGTGATCTCTGTAGATGAGGAACATCTGTGACTCGGTGCAATGGCCGCCAAGAAGTGACTGCTCAGCACTGAACCTACCGGGTGAAGATTCTGTTGTAAATAAACATTAATCCGAACCCGAGCGGGGGACATGTGGGCAATTTCCGGGTGTTCTTTTGAACCACGGGATGATTTCATTGGAAACCTCCGGCTAACGCCGGAGAACGCCGGAGGTTTCCAATGAAATATTCCCGTGGTTCAAATACTCAATAACACCCGGAATAGGCCAACAAATGATGTTTATCGACATTGTAAACACAAAAGTAAACCAAAAGGCCCACATGACTTTACTGTCTGCACTCATTGACATCGAGTACGGGTACAGCATTGAAGTGTCATCAGCTGGCTGTTTCAGCTGGTTCCCATGGTAGCATCTGAAACTGTTCATTTGTGACGTCATTCCGATTTTACGTCACAATATGATTTGACTGACGTCACCACTGCTGACGACGCAACAATAGGCCACTCTTAATATTTATGCATGTGACCTTTGACCAATATCAAAACGAGGTCATACCCGCGTAATCAGCGAATCGTGATGGCGACGAAATCCGGGAGCGATTTGACGGCTGTCCCGTCTCTCACATTTTCCTTCGTGGAGACTTATATACAGATGAATAGCAGAAGTGCCGGGACTTCCCAACTGAACAAAGGCTTCAAATATTATAGTGAAGGGTTCATTTATAATTTGCGAAGTAAGTTTCATTCATCAATTTCCAATGTTGTAAATGGTACAGTAGCGATCGCAATATGGCTGTCAATGTCATTATGTCATTGCTGATTTATGATTGAAGAAGGCTTATTTTCCTCTTGACATGTTATCATATTGACTTCACCCTGAAAATTACGGGACATACGTTAATTATTATGAAGTGCAACTGAAAAGCTGTTTTGAACTACTTTAACCTAAGTTCCATCATGTCAATAACCTAGGCCGTAACCGTCAGATAGTTATTAGATCTATGTAAAATTCAAATGATGTTATTTCGTGTAACATTATTCCCTTGTCTTGTATTTTTTTCACCTGTAATCGGTTTTTGGCAGCATCATGTGATGACACATCTTGCGTAATAACAGCTCGTTGTTACCGTTCCATGAAGAAAAATGACTCGCCACACAATATAACTGTAAGTTGGGTTCATAGTATTGTCAAGAAAAAAAAAATATTATCAGTCTGATATCAGAATATATATATTATATATTATATATATATATATATATATATATATATATATATATAAAATATAGGAACACATATTTTGTAAAATATCTCATTTATGTTAAATTGTGATAGCCTAGTACATTCATTTCACTCAAGTACATGTACTATGAAATGCAGGTCACCTTAGAGAGCAGTCCAGTGGTTAAAGTGGTCAGCGCCAGCTGCAGCTGTGCCATAGGTCAGAGCCAGTGTTGTGGTCATGTGACAGGTATGTCATTAGCCTATTTCAATGAATAATAAGTAATTTCTGTATATATTAAACTGAGTATCTGATTTCATTGTTCCTGAAAATATGTTTTTCTTACACAGGTGTTTTATATCTGGTGGCCCACTATAAGCAGAGAGGAATGAAGTCCATCCCACAGGATATTGCCAAGACCTCCATGCCACAGACATGGCACATCCCTCGCCAGGACAAAATATCCGGTATGTCAGTACCAGAGATAAAGGTTTCTGGATACAAGAGTGATGGAGAGGACAGGCCAGTGAAATCAACCCTTTACAACCCCATTAGGTCTACCCTTCCACCATTGGAACCATTTTTTCATCCCTGAAGTTAAATCATCCTGATCTATCACTATTAACAACAGTTCCACAGACTGATGAGCCAGCACCACCTTTTGTAAGAACTAATTTTGGATTGTTTCCTAAGGGTAGCACCATCAGCCATCAACAGAAATTATCTGGAAATTATCTGATAAACATTGTGGATGGATTTTTTCCTGATTTGCCCATTAGTGCTGAGCAGACAGGAGAGAACAACTACAGCAGTGTGCTGACAGAGAGTCAGACAACTCTGCTAGACTCACTCAGTGTCAGTCAGGATGAGGCTGTGGAGATAGAGAAGGCTACCAGACTCCAGGCGCAGGACAAGAAGTGGGTTCGTCTGAGACGTCACAGGGTCACAGCTTCGAAAATTGGAGAAATTTCAAAGCGTAAAAAAGGTAAACAGAAAATAAACCTAATTAACATTAAGTTTTATGTCATTAATTTCATTAAAAGAAAATGTTGCACCCAAATCCATTACATTACAAAAAAATAATAATAAAATTTCAGAACCAGAGAAGTTTGCAGAAAGACTGAGATCTTCTTCTAGGACCGTCCTCACAGAGGCAATGAGAGAGGGCATTGCCAATGAGCCTTTTGCAGTAGAGGCATATGGGAAGGTAAACATTTCAGATTGATTAAATCATATGTGTAAATGGATCAACTGAATAAATGTACATGTGTATATGTAATTAACATTGAATGTTAATATTTGGGATTAAGGAGAGTAATCTCAACATACATAATAAATATAAAGAAGTGTACACATGTGCCTATATTTAAAATTGTATGTTGATATTTCAGCTAAAGGAGGGCAATGTGAATATATATCCCTGTGGGATTGTAATAAGTCCCAGAGCAGCATGGATGGCTGCTTCTCCAGACCGGAAGGTGCTAGACCCCAGCTCCAACCCTCCTTTGGTCTACTGGAGGTGAAGTGTCCAGACCTGCGGAATAAGGACCTCTGTGATCTGCAGTACCTCAGCCTGAAGGACAATGGCCAGCTTGCTCTTAAGGCAACATGTAACTACTATCATCAGATCCAGATGCAACTGGCAATGACTGGTTTGAAATGGTGTGATTTCTTTGTCTGGTCTGAAAGGCAACACCATCTCGAGAGAATTGACTTTTGTCCTGAGAGCTGGCAAAGGGTGAAAGACAAGGCAGATAAATTCTTCTTTGATTACCTTCTTTCATAGTTTCTGTACTACTATGTTAGAAGTCATTTCTCTGATTATTTCAATTACCAAAAAAATCAGCAATATTCTTAACATCAAGCTAGATGAAATCATATCAAGTTTAATGCATTCAGAAAAATACAAGAAAATCAACTTCTTTCATTGTTTAATTGATAAACATATAATGTGAGGTATATATTTCATATATACATCAAACATGTTCTCTGTTCATAACACTTTGTGTATTGTTATTAATCATTCAGAAACAAAACCATGCAATATTGATCTAGTTCACTGCTTATTAGAAATTCTGGCATTGTTTAAAGAGAGATACTCACAATTTCAGCATATCCTAATTCTGAGCATTTTTACTTACTACCTGTGTATATTTCAAAACATTGATATCTATAAAAATGTAAAAAATCTGTGTATTAACAAAATATACAGTCGATGAAATATTACAGATTTAGCTGTAATCACATTTATTAATTTATATTCACAAGTTTTTTTGAGCATTTGTCATAAAACTTTTGTTACAGTAGCATTTATTCAACAGAATCAATAATGACATCTTTTGACAATCTAACAATTTAAATGTAACTTTGTTACCACAACATAATCTTATCTGTAATACAGACAGACAGACAGTATTCATTCAGTAAAGAGGCCCTCGCCCATAATACAATCAGACTGACATTGTTTTTAGTGGGTTCGCAATACAACTTTGCAGCTCTATGTCCTGGAGTTCAGTTTCTGTACATGGTATAAGTATAGGCCAAGACTGTATATGACAGCATCATTTTTGCTTTGCAAAAGATTTACGACAGAGTAATGAGTAAGTGGTTCTTTAGTGAACTTTGTTATATATTTCTTTCTAGGTATATCATAGGTATTACAAATATATAGTACATGATATTCATTTTCTATATAATGCTGACCTCTGGTTTTACAAAAAGGACATAGCCCTTCGTTATATTCAATTTCATTATACCTGCCACATTCAACAGCCGTATTAAATTACTGCATCTAAACCTTGATATAGCAATTCTTATATGCACAGGGATATCACAACACAAATATTTTTTAATATTTAACAAAGTTTTGAACTCCTTGTAAAATATACATTAAGAAGATTCACTAATTGATGAGAACCAAGACTGTTTTAAGTTATCACCTAGCCTTAGCTTGAATAGATACACAGAATATTCCACATTTCCAATTTCTTGGCTTAGCCAAGCATAACCAAATCCATATTGAAACAGGATGTGTCTAACTCCGGTTACCCAGGTATTATAGCCTAAGCTATCTGGTGATCTGAACATGTAATACAAATTTGTATTTTGAAGTTTTCAGAAATTTATTTAATTTGAGTTTTTACTATGATCATAGTTTCATAATAGGTCCTGAATCTATTATAAATTCTGATGAAAACTAACTAACACTGTAAATAAATACTCTGTTATACCATTAGTGTCAATATGATGTATATATTATGTTCTCATAAAAATGCAATACAAATGTCATGCTAATCAACATTAAACCTCAATCAGTTTTCTTTTTCTTTTTTATCAAAGGTCCTTGAAAACTTGATGTAATGCATGCTACAGTCCACAACTGATTAATGCTGCCCAGTTCAGCAAGAGAGACTGTAGAATCAAACAGGTGATTCTCTTTAACCCTCCTGATCAGTCTTTCTACATGAATCCTAAGGGATGCAATGGACTGTGTCTCCCATACTTCACTAGGCGTGAACTGTCCAGAGGAATACAGAAATGGAGGAATGTTCAGACCAACACCTTTCTCACTCAGTATACTGGCAATAGTAAAACCCTTATCAGTCATAACACTGTCCCCAGGTTCCAGCAAATCTAGAATGCCAGACAGTTTAGTTATTTCAACATCTGACATAACACCTGTGTACAGATTGGATACAAAGGTAATAGCACCATTTGGGGCAATGCCAATCAGACCTTTCAGAGTGCAAGAGCTCTTGTAATGGGAGTAAAACATGGAATTTAACACCAAAGCTGAGGGAATTTGGATCCTGAGCTCAGTACAATCTAAAATGACTCTTGTAGATGGGTAAGTTATCTGAAATTCAGGAGGCATGTGTCTGTCTACTGTCACTCTGGAAGGCCAGATAGGAACTGATCCAAGAACAAAATAGAGAAAATTTGCCCAGGTGATAATTTTTCGACTAACAGTCGAAATATGGCAGTTAAAACGAACAGCAAGATCCTGTTCTGGTAAACCAAGCCTAAGGCGTACAAAAAACATGAACATTTCATCAATAAGGGCCATATTTCTTGGTCTACCTGCAAGAGAAATGGCATTTGAGCATGTATAATACATACTGCACATATTGGAGGCACTTGGTTTTACAAAGTCAAAAAACTGTTTGAACAATTTATAGCTACGAAAAGATGTATAGTACTGGATCATATCATCATTTCCAGCAAATCTTTCCAGTCCAAATCTCTCAAGGGTGAGCTGTTCTTTTAACAAATCTTTCTTCTCCTCAAGCTCTTGAATTCTTTTTAGAAGCACCTGTGAATCAAACAGACTGATATCTGTCTGGGTCTGAGCTGACAACTGGTGCTCACCTTCAGCATGAGGGTCACAATCTGACATGGAGTTTGCATTTTCAGAACTGAAAAAATAAAGAATTTACTTTCAGTGGAAATCAAAATGTTTGTATACTTCAACATTTATTCATTTCTAAATATTATGATGAGGTATGAGGGTCATCAGTGATTATGAATCCTTCATCTGAAATTTAATTAGATGGAAATACTTTAAATTAATGGATACCACAAAAAAGAAAGACATCTTTAGTTAAATAGCATTTGAACTGAAGTAGTGCTTACACATCTACCAATTTGTTTTTAACTCTTAAACTGACCTTTCCCATGAAATAACTTGTTTTGGCATCAGTGGATGACGGATGGCTGGTGCTTTTCTGGACTTCATATTTTCCAAGTTCCAAGGAAATATGGATGGCACAGATCCTTGCTTGAGGGTCTTCCTTACCGGTGTGTACTTGTAGTCCTCAGGCCGGAAATGCTTCGAGCAAACAACACTCTTCCCGGTGATCTAAATACAAGTGAAATTAAAATAAGTCTACTGTCATTATAGATTTTGAGCTCCAAGATTTAAAAAATATCTCTTTTTTTTTAATAGTTACAATAAATAGTTGTGTATATAAGTGATTCTATAATAATTCTTCCTGGGTCCATCTGCCATTGTTTCAAATAGGACCACGAAAGGCTAATGTATGCAATCGTCCTGGTAATTTAGTAACACGAAAGGATAGTTGAAAACAAATTTGACATGCAAAATGCTATCATGTAGTTGTTTGAGACAAAATATCTTTTTGTCTTATAATCTGTTTGACAACTGCAGCTCCGATAATATATTCGTTGCTGTTTGGACGACTCAAATTCTCGAGATTTAATTTCGAAAATCCTGAATGAAAATTTTAACCTACCGTAAAGAAGGGTCCTTCGTCCCGACGAATGGCAATTATCCATCTCCTTCGCACATCTTCAGCCTTCGGAAATGTGTGAAACGAAAGTGAATTGTTGTATCTCGCATCAGATGTACACTGAGGTACAGAGCAGTGATCAGCTGCCATGTTTGCGGGTATAACCTCGTTTTGGAATCGGTCAAAGGTCACATGCATAAATATTAAGAATCCGCTATACAATAGTGTGTGCGATATTTGTACGTGTCAATCCTTATAATTAAATTCAACAACAAATACTATAGGCTTTCAACAATATTTTATTTAAACACAATCAAATTCATCGAAACAGGTATCTTTGTTACCACCGATTTACGGATTAACATTTTCGGTGTAAGAATTCGGTAATGGCGTGACATGACTCAGGTGACTCATTTACATAAAATGACACGCCTACCAAACCATTAGCCAATCAGCACAGAGCACCCCAAAACAGCTGTCAATCAACCAAGCTAACATCGGGGTTGCGAATCAGAGCGGATCAACACAACGTGACGCGTTCCGGTAACGGCAAAGTTTCAAGTTCAAACATTTGAATTATTACCAGCGAACTGAAAGACACAGTTTGAAAAGTGAGAATTGGAAATGAAGCCCGATGACATGAAGTTAGTGGAACTGAGATTGTTAGTGGCAGCAGTATTTGCGCAAGTGGAAAGGGGCTGTGATGTGACTGGGATTGCGATGCCATGAACTGATGTTCCAACGTGCGCATGCTCTTGTCGAGGCGTTACAATGGCGGAAAGCGTCTCGCTAATTCTTAGTTTTTGAGTAGTCGTTGTGTGGCGACTATAACTACGGACGGAACTTTCATTCCTATGGCCACTCATAAACATTATGTGACGAAGTTCAAAGCCAGCGTCACTCATGGCTTGGATTGCTGTGGCGCGAAGGCAATGAGCAGTGTATGACTGACTACATTGGGCATTGCGACATATGTCAGACATGAAACGAGTGAACTGGTATTTTTTTGACTGGGGTTGCTGTATACCAAATGTTGTGTGCGTCTGGAGAACTAAGTGCATCTTTATTACAGTGCGAAAAGAGTGATCCGGCATTTGGGTGACTTTTGTCAAGGAGCTGGCGAAGTGCATTGACGGGACATTGGTTAATATCATTCGTCGCGTACATTCGTTTGTCGCTTTGCGCTTCATCGCTGCTGAGACCACCCTGGATGTTTTTTTTTGTTTCGTTTCGTGGGACAGTGGGACATATTCAACATTGCTATCATCTACCGCAAATTCAAAGGATGTGGGCGTAAGCTGCTGGTGAAATTCAAGACCACGACTTACAAAATGGATGGCCAAGTCGTACCATACTTTGTACCGGAGGATAACAGGATTGGATGCCGAATGCAGATAAGTGCTAATTTTCATCAGATCACTTGTTTCAATGATTGATTTATGTTGTGTGGGACGTGACAAGCCATGTTGTACATTGTACTTTAATTTAGCATCAAGCATATCATTTGCAGACTTAAACTGCTTATCTCTTACAATGTCAATATCTCTCCCGATATCATTTAAGTGTCTTTTCAGGGCAGAACGAACATTTTTTAAAGTGTTCTTGTGATACTCGGCAGCATGTGCAGCCGGCATATTTTCACATCTTGTTTCCTGGTTTTTAGGCTGTGCCTCAGTGTAGAAAAATCTCAACTTTGTGTTAAGTTCCTCTGGTGTAATTGTTGAAAAATCCACAGTCCTCCCCTCGCTCTCGAACGACCATTCTAAATAAACAGAACGAAAACAATATCTAGAAACCTGACTATGACAGACCCAACTATGTAAACTTTGAACTAGGTAACTTTATAGCAAATCATTTTTCTCGGTTAGATCTACATAATTTAATCTCATTCTGATAATTGTTCCATTTTTAAAAATACAACTTTGTGCTGATGAACTGTGTTTCGTTTTGAGAAAATATACGTAGGATGGAATTTGAAAATAATATTTATATGAATTGTGTATATCTACCTTGGAATAGTTTAACACCCCATTTTGTGTTTCTTTTTGTGGATGTTGATTGTCTGTAGTCGTCCATTCGAAGTAAATCATTATTTGATAAACGTTTGAAACGATGTGTTTGGGATGGCTTATCATCGACTTGCATTGCACACGTCATCTCGTGATTTGCCGATGTTTTTGTAGATCTGGTTGATGCTGTTATCTCTTACAAACTTTCAATTTCTTCCAGGTCTAAATCATCCGGAAAATCAATGTTATCCGTGCTAAGAGTTACAACGTTTCCGGTAGATTGATCTTCGAAAATCGACTCAAAATTCCCCAGATCAAAACTTCCGTACTTGGAATCGGCTATCTTGTTGGAATGTAAACAAGACAAGTTGCAGACGACTGTTCGCTGACTGCACGTGGTAACCACAGTAACCAGTCAAATAATGTATTATGACAAACACCTTTTTATTAAATAAACACTTTATTAACGTTCACGGATAATTTTGAGTTGTTTGTTTATGTTAACCACAATGTATCACTTCAATGTTTATCCAAAGTTCATTAAGGTACCCGAGTGCAAGGGAATTCCCTCGCTGTGTAAAGGTATTCCCCGACATTCCTCAGGTCCGGAAGTAGTCCGGTTCGGTGGGCGTGGCTTATTTTTTTAGATTCATTGGGAAATGAAATCAAAAGAAATGTTCCCAGTTAACCAATCAGATTGCCAGAATTTTAATGAACACAATAAAAATTTAATTATTACTCAGTGAATAGTCTTGTAATTTCCTGGAATCGAATACTATTCGATCATGTTTTTTCAACCAATCAGATTAAAGAACACTGTGACTTTTGGTTTACAATTTGTTTTAACGGACTTTGGCCTATGACCTGTGGCCTGTGGTGTAACCTGTGACCTGTGGCCTCTGGTGTGACCTGGGGCACGGAGGGATACACACACGAAACGGCCCTTGAGACCCTAAGTCAGCGCATAGCGCGAGCCGCGATATAATAATCGAGTCTGGACCAGACAATCCAGTGGTCAACAGCATGAGCATCAATCTACGCAACTGAGATACGATAACATGTGTCAACCAAGTCAGCGAGCCTTACCACCCGATCCCGTTAGTCGCCTTTTACTACAAGCATGGGTTACTGAATATCAATTCTAACCCGGATCCTTGAAACATAACAAGGAAATATAATTCAGTTTCCAACTCTATTAGACATTTACAAATTATAAACTCCAGAGGGAGTACAATTACATTATGGATAAAATACATAGCGGTGGACATAGTAATTAAGTCAGGCATATTAATATTGACTTAATTTTGATGTTGAATGAGCTGAAAGAAACATGCGACTCAAAATTCAATGCTAGTACCATTACATTTTTGAGAAAATAGAGTGGCAGTGGTAATAGCTATTATGTTCTAATTCTCTTCGATCAACCGAACATAAAAATATTTATTTTGTATAACAAAACACACATTAGGGTTAAGTCTACCGCAGCTCAACGAGCAGACGAGCAGGTTTATTTACAAAGTACATGTGCAATGTTTACGCGATGCTTAGGCCGTACATTCGTCTCCCTTGTAAATTTCCGAGATATCGTCAGACGTCTCCAGCTCCGCCGCCCCATTCATGGTCTACTGGCTGATAATGACTCTTCAAAAACACTTGAACTTACGCAAAATGACCATAAGGTTTCAACTGCCAAACAGCATGAACAACTTCCATACGGAATCATTTACTCAGTCAATTTAATGGAGATAGCTGCTCGCCTGCACAGTGCGAAGACCTCGAATGATTGTTCATTCTTCTCCATACACCAAGAAACCTCTCTCACGTGACTTCGTGACACCACTTTCACGTGCAACTCAACCCTGCTGCGTTAGCCAAACCTGTACCGTATTTACCCAAAATAAATTAATTTATGTTCTAATTCTCTTCGATAAACCGAACATAAAATATTTATTTTGTATAACAAAACACACATTAGGGTTATGTCTACCGCAGCTCGAAATTAAAAGAACGGGTGTTTGTGTTCGGACATTTTATTCTTACGAACCCAACAACGCTGTTACACTCAACAATTCTTTGACATTATCTTTCACGTACCCGTCCTTTGACATTATCTTTCACGTACCCGTCCTTTGACATTATCTTTCACGTACCCGTCCTTTGACATTATCTTTCACGTACCCGTCCTTTGGCATTATCTTTCACGTACCCGTCCTTTGACATTATCTTTCACGTACCCGTCCTTTGACATTATCTTTCACGTACCCGTCCTTTGCATTTTCAGAAGCCCAGCGGCCATGTCTTTTGAACAGACGGTCTGGTACACCTGCACTAGCTGCAGTCGTGGCGCCACCAGAACGAAATCTATGCAGTCCTATTTTCTTAACATCTTCCCCGATAACTTTGAATTTTTCAATAAATATTTCTCTGGCTCTAGAATAAGAAATAGGTGCGTCTCCCCTCAGTATGTGATATCCACGCTTTTTACAAAAACTTAACTTTCTAAATAAGTATTCTTGTGAATGTTCGCAAATTCCAGCTTTCACTATATAACGACGTAGCATAGCAACAGGACAGAGTTCGGATCCAGAAGCTGAAATCAAAACATGTTTACCATCTCTATAGATATCAGTCTTGCTTGTTTCTATAAAAATGCGCATATACCCATCAGAAAGTTATATCTGACCTTCTTATACTAGCAACCTCAGAAAATCTGAAAAAGCCTGCAAACGAGATAAGTGACATTGCAAGAAACCTTAAGTTTAACAGCGAACAATCTGTTTTACCAAACTCAGAAACCAACTTTCTCAACATATCAGTATCAATCGGTTCTTTCTTTTGCACTGGTTCACTATAATGCCTCATAGCTGCTTCCCTAATGTTCTTGATAAGATCGTTCTGGCACGGATCTGTCAAACCCGCCATTCTGTGAACCCAGCTTATACCATATATAGCTTCAACTACAGTCGGTGAATGTTTGCCTTGTTGAATTAGGGAAGTAAGATACAACCCAACATGAAAAGAAGTTGCTGGTAAACTGCTCACTTCATCAAACGTTGGTGCCCACTTTTGCCATAATTTAAAAGCTCTTTTGTATTTCTGAACTGTAGAAGTTGCTTTCGATTGACAGACAATATGAGGCATTTCCCTTGACAGATTTATTAAGTCTTCATGGACTTAAGATTCACGCTGCTTCCATATGCCAGCGGAAAACAAATCTGCAAATTCAACAAAGAGAGTTAATTCTGATTGCAATAATGTGTCCACTAAATTTATCAAATAGACCTTTTCTGCTGCCACCTATAATGGAATTGTTAGCACTAAGCTGTATCATATCTGAAACGAAATGTCTAGGTTTGTCCTTCCAAAACAGCATTGGCCAAAACGGGGCAGACGTCCACAAAGGAACAACTAAAGTTACTTGTGCTTGGCAACTCAAAACAAACCGAATAGTCTTTGGTATAAGATGTACTGGCGGAACAGCCCAGTTGTTATCTCCCACCCATTGCTGTGTGGACGCATCTACTGCTTCTGTGCCAGGAACCCAAACTCTGGAATTAAACCTCACTAACTTGGTGTTAATGTGATTTGCAAATCGGTCGATGGAATGTGGGCCCCATCTTTTATCCAGGAATCTGAAAACCAAATCAGTTATTTTCCAGTCATCAGAATCTTGAAATCTGCTCAAAGCATCAGCCTTTTCATTATCCGATCTTGGGATCCAACTGAACTTTAGCCTTATATTGTAAACACTAGCTGTAACAAATATTGACATAGAAAGCTTTTGCAAGTCTTTTTTGAAACTTCAACACGAGGCAATGTGACAGCAAGGCTTACTGTCCGAGAACCATTTTACAGATCTTCCGCACAATATATTTGAAAAGGCATACAAAGTTAATTCAACAGCCTTCATTTCCCTCCACGTTGAACTTAACTTGGCCTGTTCCGAGTCCCACGTACTTTGAAATACATGTTCAGAGTTTGCAATATGACCTGCGCAACCGATATCACTCGCATCAGAAAAAACAGCAATCATGGGCATACAGCTCACTGACAACGATCTAGGCTTTAAGGAATGAATATTGTCTCTCCAGAACAAAAGTTCGTACACACATTCTGGATTATTCATTTTCAGAACTTTATCCCAAGATGAAGACTTCTGAATCCTTGCATGCATCTGTCTTGAAAGCAGACGACAAATATCGCCAAACACCGGAGTCAGTGATATGATCTTCCCTGTCAAACTGGCCAAACTTCTCGCTGTAAATCTAGGTAAAGCAGCAACGAAACCTTCAAAAACACATCTTATATCCTCTGTTTTTCTCTCAGAAACGGAAAGAACACCTTGATCTAAATCCCAAACAAATCCGAGCCATTCCATTTTTGTGTTTGGAACCCACACTGATTTTTCAACATTATGTACGAAGCCACATTTGTTCAAAGTATCCTTTACCATATCAGAATGTTGAGAAGATACTTCTCTAGATTCATCGTATCCAAAACCATCATCAAGGTACACCACAATGTTAATTGAATGATTCCTCCAGTATTTAACTAATGGACGTAAACACTTTGTAAAAATGTATGGGGCAGAAGAAAGGCCAAAAGGCAATACTGTAAAACAGAAATATTTTACACAACCATTAAACTTCCAAGCAAACCCCAGAAACTGTTGCTGGCTAGGATGAATGTCAATGTGATGGTACCCTGACTTTAAGTCAAATTTGAACATGTACCCGGTCTCCTTAACAAAATCTAGTGCGGTTTTATGACCTTCGAAAACAATCTTTTCTTTCCACACAAACTGATTTACAAATCTCAAGTCTAGAATGAGCCTCTTTTTTCCTGAACGTTGTATGGAAACCGATAAAGGATTGACAACATGAGGTAATGTATCTATCTGAATAATACACTTGTTCTTCAGGAGTTCTTGAATAGCATCGGTAACAAACTCTGCATTTTTTATGGCTGATCGATTATTATAATCAAAATGTGAAGCTGGACTTTCAATAAAAGGAATGATGTAGCCATCACGTATAGTATCAGTTACAAAGTTTGGAGCACCAATGTCAATCCAAAACAATAAATTCCTCCTTAAACTACCTTTGACAATAACTGTAGATTTGGATTCAAACTCGTATGTTCTAAACTCTTGTAAACAAACTGAATCTAGTTTTGCAAAAGTATCTTCTATGTCCACGCTATTTCCACCAACTGTTCCATTTTCCTGAACTTGACCGTTCGCTTTGTCCAAACTGAATAGGTTCATATCAAATGCCGCTCTTGGGTCCGACAAACTTGTTCCACGATCTGACGTTGTACTACTTCTTGAGTGTTTCGATTGACTGCTCACGCTGGGTTGTACTTGCTGTCTTGGCTGCGCGTTGTGAAGCTGCAAGGGGGCAAGACGCCCTCCAGTGCCCGAATCCACCGCAGTAGAAACATTGTTGGTTTGGGGAAGGGCCTCGTTTGATAGAACGAAAGGGCTGATTCTGCATTGGGTATAAACTTGGAGCATTAACATTAACATCATTATTAGGAGGAGAAGACACAGTAGCAGACACATTCTGATACTTTCCTCTAGGCCTGAAGGAGGAAGCACGTCGTTTGCGCAAGGCTTTCGTCTCCGCTTTCACAAACCTACGTTCTTCCTCTGAACCTGAAGCAATTTCATCACCTTCCAACTCTGATACAACACCCCAACCAGAAGGAGAACGATCAGCCAGCCTAATATGTTTGTTTCTCCTCTGGATGTCAGCAGAAAGTGTTTGCAGAGATTCTAAACCCTCTGCATAACGTTGTGTTTTAATAAGTCTGAAAGATGTGTCTATCTTGTCCAATAGGCCAAAATTGAACTTGTACTGTAGTTGATTTCCTTTGAATCGGAACGAAGGAATTTCAGAATCTGTGTAAGCTCTTTTAAATGCAGTAAGAGATCTTTGTTCAGTCTCTTCAATAATCTCATGTTGAAAAGTTTTATGTCCATATAGTCTTTAAACAGTTGAAATGTTTCATACCCTTCTACCGTGTCCTTTGATGTAGGCTCTCCGAATTCCTGGGGGCAAGAAGGATGAGAAACTGCCTGCTGCTCCATGGAAAAACACGTAATGGAGATAGCTGCTCGCCTGCACAGTGCGAAGACCTCGAATGATAGTTCATTCTTCTCCATACACCAAGAAACCTCTCTCACGTGACTTCGTGACACCACTTTCACGTGCAACTCAACCCTGCTGCGTTAGCCAAACCTGTACCGTATTTACCCAAAATAAATTAATTAAAAGTCAGTTATAAAATTCCATCTGGTAACTCTTCAAAAGAAGGGTTTTGATGTGAAATGAGATGGAATTACACAGTAATGTAGAAAGTTCCATACCATACTAAAATAAGGTTCCCATCAAAAGTTTAGACTCACCAGTGTAAATATAACCACTTACTTCAGGCAACTGTTCTGAGCTAAATTTTGCAAAAATATTCCATACTGTTTAATGGTACTGTTTACACATGCACTGACGTATTGTAAAACAATTTCGTAACGTTGAAAAGAAATGTTGTCATGAGTTCAATAAATGATAAAAATCAGTGAAATTTGGAGAATTCTTGACAAAATTTTACACCAAAACGCAGCTGTTCACATGCACGATATTTGCACATGCTTCTCGGCAATTTGATGCATGATCCTCGTGCAATTCATCTGCAAAGGATTTGCTGTTGGTTCCATAAGTTAGTGGAGAAATCAATCTTCGATGTAACCATATATATATATATATATATAAACGTTATAATAAAACTAATAGCCGAAGTGGGGATTATTTAGGAGATAAACATCATGTGTTGGCCATCATGTGTTAAACCATTGCAAGCTGTGACCTTGTCGCTCTAGAATGTTGTCCCTATTGTGACGTTACAATATATATGTAATGACGTCATACTGTAACCGCTACAATCTCCCTGAAGAGTAAAGAACGAAACATGTTGGAGAAAAAGGCATTCTGTTTTTATTTATCTATGTAAGATATATATATATATATATATATACACACACACACATATATATATAGAGAGAGATAGATATATATACATAACATATGGTGAGTGTTTTAAGTGAGTCTAAACTTTTGATGGGAAGTATAGTTGACATGTGATTTAGATTGCACATGACCCCAAAATCATCCGACTGTGGTTCAATAAATCATCCCAAAATCACCCGACCGTGGGGATGAAGTTAAACATGCTCTCGGGTACAATCTAACGAAGATTTCAGCGATAGGTGTATGGCTCCTGCAAAACATGTGTTTGATCAGGGCTACAACAAAAATTTCAAAAGAGGGATTATGGTAGACATGTACAGAACATTTCCAACTTTGAGCTTTATATAAGATGCAATTGCCAATTTTGACTTGTACCATGCTTTAGTTGTGTATATTCCGGTGCTGAGGTGATTGCCTCTGATTTTGAAAAGTGTGTGGATTCTGCATGGTTGGTTGATTGTTTTTAATGCCGCTCTCAGCAATATCCCAGCAATATGGCGGCGGTCTGTAAATAAATCGAGTCTTGACCAGACAATCCAGTGATCAACAGCATAGCATCGATCTACGTAATTGGGATGCGATGACATGTGTCAACCAAGTCAGCGAGCCTGACCACCCGATCCCGTTAGTCGCCTCTTACGACATGCATGAGTTACTGAAGATCAATTTTAGCCCGGATCTTCACGAGTCGGATTTTGCATGGAGAGTGTAATACCATTTGATATCCTTCAATGTGCATTACGATATGAGTCAATACTTTAACTTATTGTAGTTCAAGGCAAACGTGTACTTTATTACCCTATACATGGGGGTAGAACGAACTGTATTTCTTAAATGAGTGTCACCAGATTGTATTGTGTAAAATGATAGTCACGTGTACGTGTGAAACTACTATTTCCTATGAGTATATCTCCCAGTATGGACCCTGGTCAACTATATGATTGCGATGGTGTGTTGGTTTCCACAAGACGACAAAGGCTGCCTCAGGGATAGAGTGTGTGAGTGAGTGAGTATGGTTTTACGCCGCTTTTAGCAATATTCCAGCAATATTAGGGCGGGGGACACCAGAAATGGGCTTCACACATTGTACCCATGTGATGAATCGAACCCGGGTCTTCAGCGTGACGAGCGGACGCTTTAACCACTAGGCTACCCCACCGCCCCCTCGACCGCCTCGGTGGTGTAGTGGTTAGAGCGTCCGCCCGGAGTGCGGAAGGTTCGTGGTTCGATCCCCGACCGCGTCATACCAAAAGACGTTAAAATATGGCACTTGTTGGTCCCTGCCTGGCGCTCGGCATTAATGGGTACAACAAGGACTGGTCGGCTCGGAGTCAGTATAATGTGTCTGAGTGGGGTATTCATGCTTCACTGCAGCATGGTATCTCAGTGAGCTAGCACTATAAAACCAGCTTAAGTCTGGGCTAGTACAAGCAGCCGCACATACACATACACACGCATGCACGTCGTCATATGAGCGAAATATTCTCAAGCACGACGTTAAACCCAATTCCACCACCACCACCACCACCACCACCACCACCTCAGTGATAGACACGCACTCTGACATCGACTTTGAGTTGTGTTCCGGTACTGCTTCAATAAATAATAATAAGTCCCAAAACCTTCAAAGTACATTTCAACTTACCAGAATTTTTAAATGTAGCATTTGTGCGATATTAAATTATGGCTTAACTTTCCTACAATCGCCAGCGGCTGAAGATTTGATGTAAATCCAGATAGGGTCCATGCAGCTGGTAGCAAAAACATTGTAAGTCCCCATGGTCCCTAGTGTGGTGATCTACGTTCGGGTGCTGGCAATATATACCCCGTTTTTATATTGTATTGTCCTTATTTGAAATCCAGTTTAAGAGATAGATATACTAGTTTTATTTCTTGTGTCTGTGATATTCTAGTTGGTTTTACTGTCCTTCGTTGACAGGTTTTTAGTTATTTACATGTATGTATTATGAAGTTAAAAACTTGGTTTAGTCATAATATGGTTGAAAAATTGCCGATGTTTTATGAATCGCACGTGAAGACTATTTAGCCGTGGAAAGAATATTTGTTCCATTACATGATCTGTAACACACCTTTTTTTCTTAAATATCCGACGATAACTGATTATCAAAGAAAGCATAAATTTGAAAATGTGTTGACTTTCTCCACGAAACGCGCCTATGTTAGGGGGCGGGCTTTTCCTGTGTATTCACGACATACAATTAATGTGTGTACAAAGGGAACAGGGGCTTCGTTTCTGACAAAACAAACATTATTTAAAGAAAAATAATTCACGTTGCTGGAGCCAGGGGATATATCATTCCAGGGGAGAAGTAATTTGGTCCCAAATACAGCCCTAACGGATCTAGTGTCCGTTACAGTTCCGTTATCCATACGTCTCTACTCTTGGCATCACCCGAATTTACAAATTATATCCACCAATTTCATGAATAAATATGATCTTTGATGACATCAGGTCCATGGCTTGCCTAGAGGGACACAAAAATGACAATGGCTTCGTGCTTACTGGGAATTTCAATCAAGTTGATCAGGGCAACATCATATTTCTGTGTTTTTATCGCCAGACAGACTGTAACGTGGCCGCCCAGTCGAAAATAGAAACAGTGTTCTTTTTATAATTTTGCTGACTCGAACGCCCAACAATGAAATACCAAGGGCGGTAACTCTATTACACGAGCTGGCGTTGAAGATCACCTCATGCAACGAGGCCGCGTTATTTTACGGGCGCCTCATGCTTCGTTCGCAAACACGTATCACTAATAGACTAACAGTAAATACAGACGCACAACAGCACCTACGAGTCACGTCAGCAATTTGCACTCAGGAACAAATTAATGCAAACTGAGGCAGGTTTCTCATCAGTAACGATAGCGAAGGAAGGAATGTAGACCCCAAGCAACATATGCCTGACATAAGAGAAAAGCAATGTTTTGGAGGTGTCCACTCCATATCGCTAATGTTTTGTGTGTATTCTTTGTTGTTTAGCTCCTGTGTATATTCCGGTGCTGAGGTGACTTCCTCTGATTTTGAAAAGTGTGTGGATTCTGCATGGTTGGTTGATTTTTGTTTAACGCCACACTCAGAAATATCCCAGCAATATGTCGGCGGTCTGTAAATAATCGAGTCTGATCCAGACAATCCAGTGATCAACAACATCAGCATCAATATACGTAATTGGGAACCGATGAAATGTGTCAACCAAGTCAGCAAGCCTGACCACCAGATCCCCTTAGTCTCCACCTACGACAAGCATTTGTTACTGAAGATCAATTCAAACCCGGATCTTCACGGGTCGGATTTTGCATACTGAGTGTGACGTGTGGTCCTGTGCAATGGGCTCAGGTCACAAATCAGTTGAAGTTAAGCAGCTTCGAGCTCGGACAGTCCGTGGATGGGTGACCGTGTTTGGCAGCTTGACTTCTGAGAGTTTCTATGACTTCAGTCCTGCCCCACAACGAAGCACATGTGATACATGTGGTCAAAGTGAGTTTGTTCAAAATTGCCTCTGTTCCACCAGCAGAAAATGGGTACCCGGTTGGATAAAGTCATGTGACTATAACCTTCTAGCGTCTAACAGGCAGCTTGGGTTATCCGGGGTAATAATCATCAGATTCTGATTAAGCGCCGCGAGCAATCACTTAGTGTTTGGAGACTGTGCTATAGAAGATGACTTATTATTATTAATACCATTTGGTATCCTTCAATTTGCATTACGACATGATTCAATACTTTAACTTATAATAGTTCAGGGCTAACGTGTACCTTATTACCCTATACATGGGGGTAGAGCGAACTGTATTTCTTAAATGAGTGTCACCAGATAGTATTGTGTGTCAAGTGATAGTCACGTGTACGTGTGAAACTACTGTTTCCTATGAGTATATCCAGTGATCAACAACATGAGCATATGTGAACCAAGTCAGCAAGCCTAGCCACCCGATCTGGTCACTCGCCTCTTACGACAAGCATGGGTTGCGACAAGGACGACTAAATATGCAGGTGACGTGATTGTATGTCGTCGTATCACAGTTGCATGGATCGATATTAATGATTAGACTGCCACACACAGACGCGATCAATTACAGATACAACAATAATCGATTCAAAGCTATTTTCGTGTTTCTGTAATTACTACTCACACAAACCACAACAAACTCTGAACTCAAACACGCCAATCTCCAGGCCTTCTTACTTAACATCAAACCTTCGCATCTTATTCTGTTTTCTTTGCTGATGGGGAAACACTGCGTTGTCATTGCTAACTTCAACACGCTGTCCGCTGGATTCTAAACTTAAAGCAGTTATAGCGTCAGGTAACTCAATAATGAAGCATACGACTTATTTATTTATATATATTTTATTGTATAGATGGACGGCTCGGTGCAGATTCTTACACAAGCTAAAAGTGAAGATGAAGCAATAATCAAGAAGTTGTTATTCATAAAGTCGTATGCTTCAATATTGACGAATCAATTTCTAGAATGCCGAACAAACACTTAGTAAGACGCTTATATAGAGACGTGGCAATCAACACGATCAAATGCTTATACCGGTGTAAGAATCTACACCAATAGTAGCAATACACCAATTTTAGCAATATTCCAGCAATATCAGCGGGGTGCACCAGAAATGGGCTTCACACACTGTACCGATGTGGGGAATCGAATCAGGGTCTTCGGTGTGACGAGCGAACGCTTTAACCACTAGGCCACCCCACCGCCCTTCTTTTGTAATTTTGAGAGACAAAAATACTTCATTATCAATCTGGGGCTCCTTTCACGAAGCAACCTTTACTAAGGTTAACCTTAACTCCTATTCTTTAACATTGCACTAAGGTTACCTTACAGACCTTACGATCACCTTAGTGCTTTGTGAAAGGAGGCCCTGATCTCTGTAGGACATTCTTGTCAGGTCCCGAGACGTTTATTTACCGATCGCCTGTATATATGTATATCTGTTTATATGTACAGCTGACACATTGCTGTGTAAACAACAAACACATACTGCAGGAAATGTTTCCGGAGTCAGACATACCATCTTGGTAAAACGAGGGAGTGTGTAAGTGGTTTAACGCCGACTTTAGCAATATTCAAGCGCGGACACCGTAAAGCGGCCTTCAGACGGCAAACTAAAGGTTGACAACACAACTCGAGTTTGAGAGTGTGAACATTCCAACAACTCGCCACCAACACCAATTTCAGAGTAATTTCAAATAGGATCGGTTTCTATTCTCACCAACTTTTCCATCAAACTTTCGGTGTTGTGAAGCGTTGTCAAACTCGTGTTGTTCAGAAACAACAAATCGCAGTCACGTGACCGCATCGATAGAGGCATGGCGCTCAAATGACACGAAAGTTTGACAACATGTGTTGTCAAACTTTAGTTTGCCGTGTGAAGGCCGCTTAAGGCTTCATACACTGGGTTCCGATGTTCCCATGTGGGGGGAATGAACCAGAGATATAAACACACGGCCGCCAACCGCACCTTACTTTAAATCAATCTCGCAATAACAAATAATGCAAAAAAAATCAGAAACGCTTTGACAAAGTTAGGCGAAAATGACACATGTTTCAATGCCAATGCTATGCTCATGGTATTGATCATTGGATTGTCTGGTCCAGACTCGACTATTTACAGACCGCCGCCATATAGCTGGAATATTGCGCAGTGCGGCGTAAAACTAAACTCGCTCACTAAATGCCTTAAATGAACATTCTTTAGGAAACTGTCTTACTTACTGGAGCAGTAGAGATTTCTGATAACTAAAACAGAACCTTTTCCATATTCGACAAATCCATTTCTGCATTGTAAAGATCTCCCTGCTGTAAGCCGCTTCGGGGCGGTGGGGTAGCCTAGTGGTTAAAGCGCTGGCTCGTCACGCCGAAGACCCGGGTTCGAATCCCCACATGGGTACAATGTGTGAAGCCCATTTCTGGTGTCCCCCGCCGTTATGTTGCTGGAATATTGCTAAAAGCGGCGTAAAACCAAACTCAGTCAGTCAGTATAAGCCGCTTCAGTTGTACGATCCGAACCATAAACACGTGTCAAACAGATGAACTGAGCACCAGGTGTTCGTGTAAAGGGGAGCGTATTCTGCCGTACAGGGGTAAAATATGTTCACAATAACTCACATGCTCGTCGTTACAGCATCGAACAATATATTCCTTCTGATGGTAAAAGCAATAGTCGAGCAGGTATTTTTTACTTCCCCCACAAGTATGGGCAGACATCTTCACCTTCTAACCAAAATATTTTGTATATACCTGATGTGGCTAACACAATATTGTAAAAAATGACATCAAAACTTTGGGCCTCATTTCTTTTGTCTGATTAGGCCAATTGCAGCCCTGTAATGAATGGTTAACGGTAATGATTTTGCGAGTGCTGCCTTGGCCACAGGATCAGCCATGGTGTTACCAAAGACACTGACGTGGCTGGCAAACAGCAAGCAGATTTGTCGTATTGGGAAGTAGCGAGATTTTTCAGTTCTAAAATAACAATTGTCAGTGGAAGATTCCCTAGTGCCTGAAAACATCACACTCACCCTGAAAAAATGATGAAACGATTAGATAAGGTTTGATTGTGTTCCAAGGTTGTATGAACTGCCTTGGCCTCAGCAGTGAAAATAGAGCTGTTGTCTGCAATTATCGGAGATAGAATTCTCTTTATCCAACAAGAGTGGCACCTGAAACCTTGCAACAATCACTGAGGCCACGAGTAAAACCCAGCTATGAGAAGATTATTTTTGCCCTAACTTGGCATATTGTTGGCGATTTACCGTTTCGTTTGTTACATACGATGAGCACGTAATTGTTTGTCGCCAAGCCGTGTAGGCAGTAGGTGAGTTGAGCTGTAGTAAGGTTTCACATGGTTTTCAAGATACAGTCCGTTTGAATTCATTTGAGACCGATGAATTGCTCACTAACACAAAATCTAATAATTGCAACAAAACCAAAAATTGCACAGTCACATGAAATCGATAGACCAACTCTGATGATTTTTCTCATAATTATGGACACGCGAATAAAAAAGTTGTTTTAGAAATGGTCAATGACATTATTTTGTTGTCACTTTTCGTTATTTCTTACGAGGGAGGACCACTTGCAGGTAATCAACAAGCGTGTGTAGTGAAATTTCAATTTCACACGTGCATCTCGCACATCCGGCTGTTCTTCTTTCGTAAAAAATAGCGATCCATGACAACATAATAGTGATGGCTTTCAAGATACAGTCCGTTTGAATTCATTTGAGACCGATGAATTGCTCACTAACAGAAAACCAGAGTAAAAAACATATACAATACAAAGTATTTTGCACATGCGGGTAGTACAGTCAGGTAATCAACTTACGTGTGTAGTGAAATTTTAATTTCACACGTGCATCTCGCACACCTGGCTGTTTTACCCTCTCGTAGAAAATAGCGATCCATGACAACATAATGGTGATCAACTTTTTTATTCGGGTGTTCAAATTTAAGAGACAAATCATCAGCGTTTGTGCAAAATTTGGTTTTGTTGCAATTATTAGATTTTCAGTTCGTGAGCAATTGATCGATCTCAAATGGGCCAGAAATGGGCTTCACTCATTGTACCTATGTGGGAATCGAACCCGCGTTAACCACTGGGCTACCCCATCGACCCATACATAGACGAACAGGAACCAGTGCCTCTATCCCTCAGGCAGCCTTTGTCGTCTTGTGGAAACCAACACACCATCGCATTCATATAATTGACCAGGGTCCATACTGGGAGATAAACTCTTAGGAAACAATAGTTTCACACGTACACGTGACTATCACTTGTCTACCATTACCCCTTTTTTGAAAACTTGATTGCTGTAACCCTGATCAAATACATATAGAGCTGGAGTCATACACCTCTCCCTGAAACCTTCGTTAGATTGTACCTGAGAACATGTTTAACTTCATTCCCGGAGTCAAACTTTAACTAGAGTGAGTGAGTATGGATTTCCGCCGCTTTAAGCAATATTCCAGCAATATTACGACGGGGGACACCAGAAATGGGCTTCACTCATTGTACCCATGTGGGGAATCGAACCCTGGTCAGCGTGACGAGCGAATAAAAAATTAACCAATGGGCTACCCCGCCGCCCCATATATGGAGGAACAGGAACCAGTGATATAAGGCCCCCAAGTCCGCATCAGACACGCCGTGGTATAACTAAAACCCTTAAAGGCGGCGACAAAATCATTCAACACTCACACAGATGCGCTCATCATCCGACTCCGTCAGCCGTCCCTCTCGACAAGAATCCTCAAGACCAATTCTAACCCTGATCTTCAAACCCTGGGCACTCCTGAAAAGCCAGTGCCCCGTCTTACTGCAAAGAAAAGGATACAGGTACATCTCATGCAGTGTTTTGAAAGTTCAACACAAAGTTTCGAACAGGCAATCTCAAACATTAATCTCAATCTAGCCTACAGGTTACACAGCACAAATGTTTTCCCATAGACTTCTATAGTAACCTTTTATTTTATTTTAAATTATTCAGACTATCAACAGCCATTTCCAGGTACACATGGGTAGAGTCAGGCTCTTAAACTACAATAAAAAACTATTTCTGGCCATATTGTCCGGCTCATTTTCCCAGCACAGGAAGCGGAACACATCAACCCCAGTTCCGCACCAAATGTCACCTACTGGAAAATATCTGTACACACAATAAGCATAAGTGATGGTTATAAAAATGACAGCACTAAATAATTAAAATTGTGGTCAGTTTGAATTACTGGATGTATGTGCTTTTAAAAAGCATAAACATCTCACACTATTTCATCCAATCACAGCTGTCACATGTCTCTGTCTCTTCAGTTGATACGACTCTCGCTCAGGGAGCATGTGATTCTGATTTAGTGTAGTGGAACCTCCAAATTGTAGAGACGCCACAATAAGCATTGCGAAGATTCGTGACCATTCGTGTTATTCCGTGACAGGTTTGGGATGACTGAGGGACAACAGTCGACGGAGATGAATAGAAATTGAGATAGGTTTTAAGAGGACCTACAGCAACTTAAGCAGAAAGCGATCTGATGATCTTTACTGATTCATACAAGTGGATTAATGCTTACAGATTGCATCATCTTAAGATGTTTTTATCAATATACGTCCATTGTGCTCTCTGCATATGAATTACTGAAATAAGCGCTTGTCTGTTAGCCGTGGGGGGTATTTTACGTACCGGGACCGTAAAATAATGTGTCCCGTGCATTGATTTTAAGTGCAGATTTATTCCTTACAATAAAATGCTGGTATCTTTTGTAATGGAGGGTCTAAAAATTAGCCAGGACCTGCAGCTTCTTAATTCTCTGATGGCAGCCTCGACATGTTTATTTCACTCTCAAAGGAACGAAGATGAAGGAATTTGCTGGTTGTCGCTTGGATGTTTGAAAACGGTTTGTTAACCACAAGTATTGAAGCAATGAATAAAGACTTTGACTTGGTTGCACTCGATAAAGCAATATGTATCGGAAGAGTGTCTTTAAAACACTGCTTAGATGCTGGTACGGTTCTTAGGTTCTTCTTAAGTCTTAATAGAAAGGTTTGATCATTACAGAATCATGACTCGATTTGTTCTTGATTTTGACTGATTCAAAGCTGAAAATCACATACTCCTTCAGTATTTCATTCAGCTCTTCAATCAAATCATTCACGGAGAATTAATCTCAAGCTCTTCATCTGACAACCTATACGGCGTGTACCTTCATTAATTAATTTACTCGTTTGGATTCTCAGGTAAAACAAGATCCCTTTCTACCTTCGCTTGTTGTACGAGGGGATGAAATGGATCGAGTGGTAAGGCTTGATGATAACGGGACCTCGTACAATGATGCTCGCAATGTTGATCACTGGTTTCTGTCGTTTTCAGTCGAGTATTTATACGTCACATAAAGTTGGAAGCTTGCCAGAAACTACCCGGTCCACTGGGTCGCCTCGTTTGACCAGCATTGATTACTGGGTACTAGTGAAGGTCCGGGTTAGAATTGATCTTCAATAACCCATGCTTGTCGGAAGAGGTGACTAACGGGATCGGGTGGTCAAGCTCGCTGATTTGGTTGACACGTGTCATTGGTTCCCAATTGCGCAGATCGATGCCCATGCTATTGATCATTGGATTGTCTGGTCCCGACTCGATTATTTGCGGATGGCAGCCATATAGCTGGAATATTGCTGTGTGCGGCGTAAAACTCAACTCACTCACTCATTGATTACTGGGCACCTACTCCAACCTGGGATCTCAAACCAAACTGACTTGACTGAACCAAGAAAACTTAGCTTTACAAGCTTGTCCCCAACAAAATGACACATGAATCAAAATTAAAGGGGGTGCATGCAAAAAAGTCACATGTAACATTTTTTAAAAATAATCATATTTTGACATTTTTCAAACCAAATTAAACATATGTATATATATTTCAAACTCGGCGTTATGTTATTTAAATACTCTTTAAAAGCTTTACAGTATCCTGTCTGCAGAGATGCCAACCCTATTTTGGGCTTAAGTGAATACTGGAGGTCAAAAAGTGAAATTTGGACCTAAAAAGTGTATTACTTAATTTACTTAGTGAAAGGTGATAACTTTATATAAAATACTTTTAAAAAGGTTTATTCACATGAATAGGAAAGATTCTAGACATAAATACTCTTGACCAATCATTATGAAGCTCCATAAATCGAAAATTGTTGGTAATGTGACACAAAATACTTTAATTCCTTACAAGTTAATTGGAATGAGCGCGATGCTAAGAGTAAGCGATTCCTATCGGTGTAAGGCCATTTCTGAACCCCTGCACCGGTGCACCAGGCAGTCTGGCATCACACCATCAATGACATAACAGCGACATCCGTCATGAATCTATTCCATAAATGATGCACTGTTTCAGGATACCTTCATTTACTGTCCAGTACGGACTATTCATTCGTAGACAATAAGCTTAATCCCAGCTACATACAAATATACGCTCATCACGATGTCTAGCGGCCAGACCAAACCCCTCAGTAATCACCCTCTATGTGGGCATCAATTATATGTTGACCGTCAGAGAGGTCGTTGTTAATTTACTCGGGGCTATAGCAAGCAGCACCAAAGCGCCATGTAATCTGCTGTGTTCCATCACTGAGGGGGAATTTCGTCACCAGCTGGAGCCGTTCGCCATTAAATTTTCATACGGAGTAAACGTATCGTGATGCATTTCATTACAGAGCTGTTGGTGTGTTAGCTTCCCGCAAACTGGTGACTCTGTTATACACTGGGGTGCTAGAAATATTCAAAGCCTGACTACGAAGGGTGTAAAGTACACCCTTCATTTGGGTTAAGCACAATATCCGCACTTGAAGATCTGGGTTAGAAACAGCAATCCATGCTTGTCGTAAGAAGCGACTAACGGGATCGGTTGGTCAGATTCGCTGACTTGGCTGACACATGTAATCGAGGACCGATTACCCTGATGCCAATCAATGGATTGTCTGATCCAGTTTCGATTATTCAAAGACCGCCGTCATATCGCTGGAATAGTGCTGAGTTAGGCTTTAAAAAAGCAAACAAAAAGCAAACAAAAAGCGAACAAATCACAGAACTAGCCACCATAATTCTGCAGGCGCCAAATAGACTATAGTCCGTTTGATTTCATTTGAGACCGATGAATTGCTCACTAACACAAAATCTAATAACTGCAACAAAACCAAATTTTACACAGTCCCCCCGAAATCGACATGATGATGATTTGTCTCATAATTTTGGACAGGCGATTAAAAACCTTGTTTAAGAAATGGTCATTATTTTGTTGTCACTTTTCGCTATTACTGTTAAGCTTTAAAGAGTAAATAAAATCACGCCGAGTTTGAAATATACATATGTATATATATATGATAGTCACGTGTACGTGTGAAACTATTGTTTCCTAAGAGTATATCTCCCAGTATGGACCCTGGTCAACTATATGATTGCGATGGTGTGTTGGTTTCCACAAGACGACAAAGGCTGCCTGAGGGATAGAGGCACTGGTTCCTGTTCGTCTATATATGGGGCGTAGGGGTAGCCCAGTGGTTAACGCGTTCGCTCGTCACGCCAAAAGCCTGGGTTTGATTCCCCACATAGGTACAATGTGTCAAGCCTATTTATGGTGTCCCCCGCCACCATATTGCTAAATGCGGCGTTAAACCCCAACTTACTGACTGACTGACTCGTCCATATATTTTCCATTTGTGACACCATAAACAGAGGTATGAACCTGTTTTGAAACCTTATTTATAGCAAACATGAACAATTTTCAGCATTTGCTCCTTTAAAAAAAATTAATAAACCATACTAAACGTTATTAAAAGAAAGCGTGTACATGGAGCTAATATACTGTGTCTTGTTGAGGTAGCACGAAATAAACGCATATGCGCGCACACACGTTCGTGCAGTCACGACACTGTATCAGGGCAATTACAGTCAGTTTGATTTCATTTGAAATCAACGAATTGCTTACTTACAGAAAATCTAATAATTGCAACAAAACCAAATTTTGAACAGTCACATGAAATCGACAGACCAACTCTGATGATTTGTCTCTTAAATTTGGACACCCGAATAAAAAAGTTGATCATTATCTTGTCGTCATGGATAGCTCTTTTTTACGAGAGGGTAGAATAGCCAGATGTGCGAGATGCACGTGTGAAATTGAAATTTCACTACACACGCTTGTTGATTACCTGCAAGTGGTCCTCCCTCGTAAGAAAAAGCGAAAAGTGACAACAGAATAATGTCATTGACCATTTCGTAAACAACGTTTTTATTCGCGTGTCCCAAATTATGAGAAAAATCATCAGAGTTGGTCTGTCGATTTCATGTGACTGTGCAAAATTTGGTTTTGTTGCAATTATTAGATTTTGTGTTAGTGAGCAATTCATCGGTCTCAAATCAAACGGACTATAGTACCCTCTGTTGATGAAAATGGTCGACATTTGCTACCTCACTGTCATCAATTATCTCGAACGGAAAATGCTCCAACTCCAACTCCAACAGTCAACTACACGGACAATATGTAATGTTGAGGGATGGGGCTACTCCCTTGCAACTATTCAGAGGTGGACAGCGGTGGTCAAGAGGGCAAGATAGAGCCACGAAGACAATTCAAATACAGAAAGACCTTCAACTGCTTGTACTAAGGACAATGGTGATAAAATGCACGATATGATTATAGATGAAGCACTACCACACATCATATAACCAATACAGTAAGCATCCATCTCGAGAGGTGCGAGAACATCCAGAAGAATGAACTAGGCATGAAAACGTCAGGACAGTCCAGGGTTGCTGCCGGAAGCGTGTTGACGTCGGAGAAGGCAATGTCGAAAAACTACTAGCAACCAGATCCATCAATAAATTTAAGCGACAAAGGCCATTCTCATAATCATAACACATATTTCCTAAAAGCATTCTCGTTGCAAGAATCCAAATACATAACAAGTGGGTGACAAATAGTGATGATAGTATCATTAACTCTTTGATTAGCATTTAAGAAGCTGGCTAGCAACACTATGGACAATACTTCTGTTGTGTGTTTGTGCCCCGTCACTTACAGATGGCTTCTGCCTGTTGTTGCTGTGTCAACCAACATTTGTCCTTTGTGATTGTCGTTGTTGTTTTTCACTATCAGATTATAGACTGTCAACTGCATTGTATTATGTCACCCTGCCTGACAACAGCAACATTCTAATATAGAGGATAAAAAGTTACCGTTCATAAAATATATTTTACCTTCAATGATACCAATCCACTCCACCATCGTTAGACGTTGCAGTGAATCCTCGTGGATGTCTGAGATTTATGCCCCTTGGGCGTGCAAGAAGCCACTCATCCAGGGTTGAATCCCATACAGGCCCAGATAATGTTTCTGGTTTGTCAACAGTTGGTGAACGTCTACGATCTTAAATGTCTTTCCCAACCATACGCAGCCGACACACCGCGATATAGATCAATGCTGTTGAAAGCAGATTTAAGCCAATATACCTCAGTGGTCCTGATCAACTCTGCGGTTGGATTGTTTATGTGCCACCAGATATATCTTTCACATTGTGATAAGACAGGCGTTGCTCCATTCAAAGTTCTTGTTCGCCTGAATGCAAATGAATGCAGCTGATCAGCCTGTTTGATGAAAAACACGATGACGGTGCTGCGAAACGGACTGGTATTTTCATGTCGATTCTGTCACGGTTGAGTGACACAATTCTCTATAACTTGTCACGAGTTCATTCCAGAAATGTCAACGGGAAGAAGATGATACCACAGGAATTTGAGGTTGCCTCACATCACACCTTGTTTCCATGGAAGTGATTGAGGAGAGGAGTTGTGTATGACGTCATGATGTAATGGCATTTGGTATATGATTTTAGTCAATAGGGTTTATTGACTAATATTGATCGGTTCCTAATAAGATGAAAGTAGCTGTAACATCGGCGAGTTGTTTCCAAATGGTTTTCAAGGAGACTGTGACCAAAACAATGACCATTTGATATTCAGGAACAAGTATTTTAATGATAATACACACACTCACAATAACCAAAAACAACAACAAAAAAGCACACATAAGCCGTCACTCAACAGCTCACATCCCAAACCACGAACCTTACATGATACACCCTACATTTCCATATGCTTGGACATTAAGTGATGTTTGACTTGAATGTTGCAGTACATCACGATAGACAGGGTGATGGAAATATCTGAAGAGTTGACACTTCTGTTGTATTTATAACGGAAAGGTGTGCTTGGTACAATATACGAGACAAAACCCTTTCGTGGATCAAAGCATAAAAGGAGAACTCATTCTATTTTTTCGACTGTATCATAGGCATAAATTCACGAATGATTGTCAAACAATGATGATAAAACGTTGGCGATTCAAACAATCCTGATTTCATTATTTTAAACCGATCTTCAGATGCCTAGGATGTAAGAGGAAATGAAGGGCTGATGAGCTTGAACATGAAAGAGGTGCAAATGGCAGTATGTACACACACATAAACGACAACCCAGTGGAACGTGATCAAGAACATCTCCAAAAATGGCAGATGTGAAATATCCCCACGAGACGCCCAATGGTGGAATAATGGCTTTAGGTAGTATAAACCACTGTGTCCCCCAAGACCTGGACGTGATGATTGGCCGCCACCGACGGCACTCCCAGATTCTATTGAACTCAAGGACGCGCTCCGGACAATGCCTCACTCAAGAACGTAGCTGGTCTTACAGCGTAGTTTAGCATTGGGGGATATAGCCTTTCGAGTAGGAGCCAATGTTTATATGTGGAGATTGCCCGAGTAAGGATATTTAGAACTAGCTGCTGATGGCTCCTCTTCAGGAACAGCATCAACAGGGACAAGGTCGCCAGGGGTTTAAATCAATTTCTGTCTAGGCAGCTGTGGGTAATGGCTAATTTGACTATAGACCGATGTTTGTCATTAGGAGCATTGTGGATGAACGTATGCCTTGTTGTATGGAAGAATGGTACAGGGGGTTTGCTGGTCTAAACGTGCATGGTTTCTGGTTTACTTTCATGGACGGGGGTCTCGTGGTGTGAGGCCATAAATCAGTGGTTGTTTTCGGCGATTTTGTTTATTAGGTCGCGGTGGAACGGTGTTCATCATATTGATCACTGGTCTGTCTTGTTACGACTCATTGTTTGTTGTTTACTCCACACTCAGCAATGTTTCAGCTCTGTCATGGCGTTCTATGAATAATCGAGTCTGAAGCAGACAATCCAGTGACTGACATCATGGACATCTATCCGCGATATTTGGATACGGTGATACGCTTTCAACCAAGTCACCAAGGCTAGCACTTGACACTTTTACTCTCCTCTGTCGATAAATATAGGTTGCTGTTGACATATATTCTTAGTCTAAATCACCATGGAAAGCCCACGGTTAAATTATCATCTAGAATATCCTTATATAGTCTGAATACTGAATCTTAATTATGTGACACAATTACAACACTGTTTAAAAAACAACCAACACTTCCGTATAACAATATAAGAAACAAAGCATTGTTTTTGTGCCAAAGTGTGCATTTAGAGACACATGTCATGCAAAATACCACCATTACATTTCTATAGATCATTTTCAAAGGGCATGTGTACACGAACATTAACCTTTTTGTCTTGCACGTTTTCATCATAAAAAGTGTTTGTCAAGTAGTTTTATAGCCAAAACGGGACATATATCAGAACTAGCTAATTTATTTTTTGCGTTATATCGATTCAAATTTTCCAAATTAACTGAGAGTTCTATGTCAATAATAAACACACCCTGGCTTGTGTCCCTTGGAAATGACGTCATTGGTGCCCGACTGATAAACGAATGATGTTGTTAGAACTTATCAGACCCATTTCACGTGGTGCAGGTATAGACCCTGTGTGGTTCTTGTGTCTCGATGCGCAGGCTACTGTTTTAATCCACCTGTTGCTTGGCCGTCAGCTGACTATGTGGTCAGTTCTACACTGTAATGGGGTTGCAGTTTGAAAAAACGTATACATTGTACTAAAAGTGTTACCACGTAACCAAATTGTATAACATATTCAACCGGAGTCCGCCGCCTTTCCAATAGTAGATCTTCTTTGACCAAAACTAAAACGTAACGTATATGCACTACATCCAGTAGCCATCGGTGATTGTTTGCTACTTAATGCCTTCATAAATAGTGCGATATATGTCCCTCCTCTTCCACCTTTACTTTGATGTCAAAACCATATCCAAATACATCACGAAGAATAAATGCAATTTGCAGTTTTTAATTCTGTTTCAAATTCGTTTTTCTATGACATCATCCACTCATTGTTGGGCAGATAAACTGAAAATTACATGCATCGTAAATCTCGCCAGTTTTGACACATTACTAAATCACCATTCACTGCGTTTTGCGCAATATTTATAGTATATCTTAATTCAAATGTCACACTTTTACTGGGAGAATTGAATTTAAAAGAACGAAACGTATCATTGTGATCAGCGGTATTTTTGTTGTTGTTTGATCGAATCACCAACGCTCGAGCTCGTTCTAAAACATTGTCGATGAACAGTGAATCGCGGAGAATGTTTTGAGAATACGCAAACACAGTTAACGTCAAAGTGAATTTTCAGCCATATTGCAGAGTGTTTATAAAATCACGTCACACGTATGTCGATTATGTTTCGCTCTTAAAATCAGTGTATGAAATAAGGCCCGTCCGACCGCCCGAGACGGGCTAGATTTCTGACGAACGGTCTAAATTTACAGCTAGCCAGCCCGATGGTCTGGTAAAAATTTTAGATGTTCCATACATTTAAGTAAATTCACCATATTTGGTCTTTTTAAATCCATTTTGGGCTGGAAACATTTTGAAGTTGTAAGCCCTGATGTCTCGCTGGAGTTTTGGCTTATTTCATACACTGTTAAAATCAATTGTAAAATTCAATGCCATCTTCCTTACACGAATCCCTCAATTCCTCATATAGTTCAAAATAAAATGACAAATGGTCTTTGTCACCAATACCAAGTGTCTCAGTGAAACTTAACGAAATATATCAGATGCCGCACTGGGAAAGGACCACTTGTTTGAAATGTAAACAAAGCCAATCTCAGAGTACACGTACTCTGTATCCGTTCGCCTACTTTTGTTGCATACACTTGCTCAATAGTTTTAGACCATGCATGGGAAAGGTATCGCAGCAAGCGATAGTTAAATAAAATAGGAGTATTCCAATGATTTCCTAGATTCATCACAACATATTATAGTTTCGGAAAGCGTGACGCGATGACTAACGCAAACTCACGCACACCGACGATGGTATTTTTCCTCATTTCTGACTATTTCCATTGGTCAGAATGAAAAAAAGAAGAAATGAACAACCAGCAGATCGTAAGAATGTTTCGGACTACTTACATGTCACATTTATGCATGTACGTTGCTTGAAACAACAAAATCATCCTTCGAAAAATCCGGCGTAGTCGTATCAGTGAACACGCTATTTTGAGAAAATCGCTTCCCGATAGTGATGTCATACGTACGTCAACATTGTTATACGTATTTGGTATTTTCATTGAGGTGAGGTTATGAATGGAAATACACACGATCAATCTGTCCTGCTGCTTACATTTTCAGTTCTTATGCTTCTTTCGTATTTTCACCAAAACATTTCACGTGATTAATTTCAGTATTATTATTTTTTGATTTGGGACTAGACAGGAGATTACGGCACCAGTGGCACCAATTACGTCATAATCAAGAGGCGGTATAACTCTGGCCTGTTTAGCTCGGCTAACAAAGGCCCCATGATGGCAAAACATTTCAGCACTTATTTTGAGGGTTATATTTTCATTGTAATATAAATGACTGTATATTTTCAATCATTGATATTAACTATTGAAAATAATTCACTTTGTGTCACATTAGAATAAATGTGAATTTTGTGTGTACACTTCCTCTTTAACAGATACATGTAACTTTGCAAGTATGTTTGGACGGACCATAAAGTTAAATATTATGCTGCTCCATAAAAATACGTTAATCCAAGCTGAGGTGATTAGTAACCCATTTGAGGTCTTGTGCCCCTACTCTTAACTGATGTATCTCTTGTTACAGTATTCTAGCTCCTGCTGTTGGCGACCTAGCTCAGCTTGCGGATGATATATCTTTTTACAGTATTCTAGCTCCTGCTGTTGGCGCCCTAACTCAGTTTGCTGGTGATATATCTCTTGTTACAGTATTCTAGCTCCTGCTGTTGGCGCCCTAGCTCAGTTTGTTGGTGATTTATCTCTTGTTACAGTATTCTAGCTCCTGCTGTTGGCGACCTAGCTCAGCTTGCGGATGATATATCTTTTTACAGTATTCTAGCTCCTGCTGTTGGCGCCCTAGCTCAGTTTGCTGGTGATATATCTCTTGTTACAGTATTCTAGCTCCTGTTGTTTGCGACCTAGCTCAGTTTGTTGGTGATTTATCTCTTGTTACAGTATTCTAGCTCCTGCTGCTGGCGACCTATAGCTAGCTCGGCTTGCTGCTGATTTATCTCTTTCTGGTGATCTATTGCTTGTTACATTGGTCTAGCTCGTGTTGCTTGTCATCTAGCTCAGGTTGATTGTGTTCTTGCAGCTCTTGTTGCAGGTGAGGTAGTTCTGGTTGCTGTGACAAAGATCTTCTTAATGATACAGAGATAGGCATGACTTTGGGAGCATTCACGTAGCAATTAAATCTTCTTGAATATAAATGTAACACAATTTATGATACTTCAATCTGTAATAAACGCAGTTTACTCTGGATAAAATGAAGGTTAAATGGATAAGGCAACTGTAAAAACATGTTCTCCTTAAACAACAACATAGCACATAAAAACTTTGAAAAGACAGTAACCTTTATTCGCCCAGCCGGTTTGACTCATCTATATAAACAATCAGATTGAGTTTCATTTAAACCGAAGCCACTTCGACGCTGGATTAAAATGCTATCTATAGCCCAGGGGCCATGTCTACCTCGTAACGAAGAAGAGCAGATATCCACAATCGTCGTAATGTATCTAATGGGGTTAGGTCACGTTACGTTGTGGCTGATCAGGTGTCTGCAGCAGATCAGCTGTCATGGCTGGTCGCTGCGTATTTTAAGGGCGGCGTACGCTGCGATTCGACGTGATACATTGGACATCGACAGCGAATGAAAATAAAGAGCAACGTGATTTTTCTGTATGAAATATTAATCTTCTCGCCAATATTAATACCACAAGCGCACCCGACAGACGTAGTTACTTCGTATATACGTGAAGATCCGGCTTAGAATCGGTCTTCAGCAACCCATGCTTGTCGTGAGAGGCGATTAACGGGATCCGGTGGTCAGGCTCGCTGACTTGGTTGACACATGTCTTCGTATCTACTTCGACCACTAGATTGTCTGGTCCAGACTCGATTATTTACAGACCGCCGCCACTAAGCTGGAATATTGCCGAGTGCGGCTTAAACGACAACCAAACCAAATCCTACGACCGGCCCAGTGTGTTTGGTAAACAAGTAAACAGTGTTACACAACAAAGAAACCTTTTTCAGACACGATGACTAAAAAAAGTCCAAAACATACCACGTCCTGCAAGTTCTATTTTCTTTCAGGTTAAGTGAGTGAGTAGTTTTAACGTATCTTTGAACAGTATTTTGGTTACATTTCGGCACGTCAGTAAGATATGGACGTACGCAGAGGATGCCCAGCGAATTACGACGCCTTAAACAACTGAGCCTCAAGTGTCCCATTAATGGGCATTATTAAAGAAATATCGTGAGAAGCAATATGGGTCACTGAAAAGTACAAACAGACGCTGTTATTCGCCTTTGATAGTATTTATTGATACGTTATGGGTCTTCGGTGTTTTGCCATTGGACCAGATGCTATTTTGATATGCTCATATTTATTAGTATCATCCGGCATACGTCTCACTGTAAGTCACAATCACAACTAGTACAATTTATTGCTTAACAAATGAAGTAAAGACGGCTGGTGGATCTCACAAGAGTGTTATTATTATTATTTAGATATTGTTCACGTCTTCACGCGAATCTGTGATCATTTAATATGTTTTGCTGCCCTTTAGCTAATTTCTCATGTTGGTCATTAGACAGCTTTCCTTGCCAAATCCTTGCCAAATTTTAAATCACTTATTACAGAAATCTACTCATTGAACCTGTTCAATCTATTCAATGAATAAACAAACTGTATAATCCCCGAACAATGTATAGCGTGCCTAATTCGCAACTATCTACGTTTTTCTGGTAGCAGGGACTGTTGAAAATGTATTTTGTAATAATTGTTAGTAGCAGCAAATTGCAAAGTCCCAGTAAATGGTGGAGGCGGCATTGAGTGGAACTTAGTTTTTAGACTGCTACCTATTCCAGATCGAGGAGAGAGCGATGAGAGGCCTGGTACGACCAGAGTTGTGTCTAATCTACTTGCCAAACACGGATTACTTTCCGATACATCGAATTCCTGCCAGATTTTGACCTCTAATCCGGATTCAAGACCATAGGCAGACCGTTTCAAGATATTCCACAGAGACAACATTCCGGACATTCATGGGTGCACTACCATTAATGACAAAGGCCTGTTCCATATTGCTGCTGTCATCTATCTGACCCGTTAGTATTCCCTTGATTTGTATTTAAATGTACTTTTCCCGTGTTCCTATTTTAAAAAAAGTTTAAGTAAAGGATTCCGTTCCGTTGAAAATGAGGTATCTGCTCTTCAGAGGCACTACATACATGTAAGATTGTAAAATATTAACTCAGTCACTCGGGCCCATGTCAGTCTCCGACGACGATGTTCAGCGGTCAGTAACTGTCCTCGTAGTGGTCGACATGCTCTAATACCATAAGCCCAGAGTTGCCTGCTGACAGTCAATGATCTAAGGTTTTCGTCGCTGATGACGTCACTGTGAGGAATAGGTGTAAGGTGCGCAGATACCGGTCTTCGTTAGGGGTAGTAACTCTGGGTCTTCCTGATCTTGGTCTGTCTGAGATCTGCCCAGTCTGTCGGAAACGTTGCATGAAGTTGGTTACAGCAACACGTGAGCAACCGAAGATTCTTGCAATGTGGGCGTGGGTGGCCCCGATCTGGACCATTCCGATGGCTCGTTCTCGCTCTGCAGCTGTAAGGCGTAGCATTCTTTTGTATTTGTCTATTGCAGTGAATGATGGGCAAGCCTTCAAACCCCTTTTTATACCACCATGCACGTGCAGTTTTCATACTGAACGAGTCACGTGATTTTGATCTTTTCACAGTTTTACATCTTTACATGCAAAACATGTGCTTCACGTGTTGTATCGAGGGTTGCTGTGTTCTAGCGATGTGTTTTCATTGGTTTGCGGACCTACAAACTACTTTTCATTCCAATTATTTCATTTTTATATTTGTAAAGTTTCTGTTGGTCGTTTCGGTTCCCAATTGCGCAGATCGATGCTCATGCTGGTGATCAGTGGCTTGTCTGGTCCAGACTCGATTATTTACAGACCACCGCCATATAGCTGGAATATTGCTGAGTACGGCGTAAAACTAAACTCACTCATTCACTTTTAGCCGTTAGTATATAACGTCTCCTATCAAAAAGAAATATACTCATAATTCCATTCCCTGAAATTTTAGAGATGTTCAACTTATTGTGCAAGACCCGAGCCAGATCGGTTCGCTGTAAACTGATTACAAGAACATATTCATTGGCTTTAAGCATTTGCGTGTGTTATAGGTTATAACACGTGATTCGATTTCATTTGGAAATGCCAATTCAATAAAGAAACTGAAAATAGTGATGAAATTTTATATCAAATTCTATTATAAATCTGGAAGCACATTATCTTCCTTCCAAATGTTTTTCGAGTTCTACTTTTACAACATTATGTATATTGGTGTTTTGTACAATTGTGACTTTATCATGAGAATGTATTTGTTTGACGCCGTATGCACCATTATTCCAACTGTAGGCATATGGAATCAAGGCAGGCATGTAATCAAGGCAGAGGCTAACTCAAGGCTGACATGTGGTCAAGGTAGACATGTAAACAAGGCAGGCATGTAATCAAGGCAGGCGTATAATCAAGAGATGCATGAAATCAAAAGAGGCGTGTAATCAAGACAGGCATGTAACCAAGCCATTTGTGTAATTAAGACAGGCGTGTAATCAAGGTAGGCATGTCATCAAAAGAGACATGTATTCAAGGCAGGCATGTAATAACGTCAGACATGTAATCAAGGCAGGCGTGTATCAAGGCATGCATGTAATCAATACATGCATGTAATCAAGGCAGGCGTGTATCAAGGCATGCATGTAATCAATACATGCATGATATCAAGGCAGGCGTGTATCAAGGCATGCATGTAATCAATACATGCATGTAATCAATACATGCATGTAATCAAGGCAGGCGTGTATCAAGGCATGCATGTAATCAATACATGCATGTAATCAAGGCAGGCATGTCATCAGGGCGTGTAAATCAATTCAGGGGTGTACTCAAGGACTTTTGTTGTTTTTTAGCCAAACACAACAACCATGTGGAACAGGGGAAACAGTTCCCGTCGTAGCCATACCCATGGCGTGGTTGCAGTCAGCGCTGATCCGTTACGCAACTCAATAGGGTTCATTAATTTCTTTGTGAAGTGCGATAACACCAGTCAGACACGGGATTGGTTTTCTATAGGTGAATGAAGCACCAATGGTTCAATGCAGGGTGTATATGTGAAGGTAATTACACTCACTCCATCAGCACCAGGGAAAGAGCGGTTTCCGTGGTTGCTGTAGAAGGTGATCCAGCGTGGTATTAGTGCGTCAGGGATATCGAGTTTGGGAATGTCGGAAGGTATGTTGGATGAAGCACATGCTATTAAGTGTGTCTAATGAAAGGGTGCCAGGTTTGTTGTGTGGGATGTCACGCACATTCTACATAATGGATGCACACTGGACAATGCTCTGGATTGAAGTCAATATCACCCAGGGTCACGTTTCACAAAGCTCTCGTAGCGCTACGACTGTCGTAAGTCAATGTTACAATATAGGAGGTACGAAAGCTACGAGAAAAGTTACGAGATCTCAGGCTTACGAGAGCTTGGTGAAACGCACGGGGCCCAGGGCTGGGACGGGTAACTCGGATACCCGGGACGGGTGGGTAATCAGTTGGACTCGGGTACCTGTCTCAATACCCAGACCCGTTTTGATCATGTGACTAATAGAATAAATAATGTAATATGTTATTCTTTCAGGATTAAAAGGTTGTATTGTCTACGAAGATTTAGACATAATTTACAATTACTTCTTTTGAATATAATTCATGGTTAAGATATTGAAAAACTCGAAATTTTAGCCTCCCAGCTGAAGAATATATTGCAAATTTGATGTCAGGAATTAACATAACGGGTATCAGGTAGGGTAGGGTAATAGGGGGTGGGGTACCCGGGTAGAAAATTGGACCCGTCTCAGCCCTAATATAACCCATTGTGGCTTCAATAATACGTCCAATGCAGGTGTTGTTTGGGCGAGATGAAGGGACAACGTTTAGGTAGCTTCGTAGTAAATAGTGTGAGTATTTGTTTGTTTTACTTCACTGACGCTGTCTCCCAGGCTCAGTTGTCGGGGATGGGGCTTTATTTTAGAGTCCCAACAGAGTCTGATAACAATAATATGAATAAACAGGTAATGATGACAAAAGCAATGACGACAGTAAGGAGTGTCAATAATGATGATGACAACGACAACGATGATAATGAATAAAACAATTATTATGATGATGGTAACAATAATAATGATAGCAACAAACAAATATATCATAATGATGACAAAAGAGGATGATGAAAAATGTCAGGACAATATGATATGACAACAATAAGTGATTTACATGCTGATGACGATGATGGTGGCAACAATAAACAATGGTGATGACAACGATGATAACAATAAGCAATGAAACTATGTTGATGATGATGATGACGATGACTACGACGACGACGACGACGACGATAATGATAACGATGGTGATCAACTTGCAATAAGTAATGATAACGATGACAACAATGATAAGAACAACGTTGATTATGACGATATTAACAATGCAAGTGATAATTACAACGATGAAGATAACGAACACACATCGCTTTTGTCGTATCGTGTGATCTAACTTTAAAGAAACGTCATGGTACGACTTTAATATTGTTAACCAACATACAAGGAAAGCTATTTCGAGCATAATACACTATAGAACGTATAAGTTTAGTTGTGTGGCTGATCTGTCCTAATGATCATGTTTCTATTGATTTATCCACATCATATGAGAAGGCAACTCTTTACACCTGACTGTTTCCTATCTCTTTATGTCATCTCTTTAAACATTCCAATGACGTGAACATTTCTATAGCTCATATATCCTCTGCCAGCGAGTCCATGTAAAAGAATAAACACTAATTTAACCGAGTGCCACTTGAAGGAAGTCTTCAACTGTTACACTGTTCTGCATGATTACAGAAATATGACGAGAGCCAACAGGGCATGGCTGAGCGGCGCCCTGCTACTGAAGTGGTAGAATCACGAAAAACCTCGCGAGATCGATATTCCACGAGTCGGAGCGTTACCACTGCCTGATCGTACGGAGGATCATCTTTGATGCTAATTCTGGTGTCCCGTTACCGATGTATTGCCCGACTGCAGACGGAGTGTGTATTGTACTAAACATCCCATATCAACGTTCACGGAAGTAGTGAAATGGAAGCATCACCTCGACGTGTTGCTGAGATGAGAATTGTGAATGGTAAGGATGCCCTTCCAGATGAGCGAGCCGTCTTGGTTACATAGTGGAATCCCCGATGTGTTGAGGACGTACATGTTGGTGAGTTGAGTCTTTAAGCATTCTTAAGACGCGCCGACCAGCAATGGCTGTCAACGTCATCACAATGTATATATCGGTGTGATGGAGGTATAGTCACGTGGACCAGTGTTTCATTCAGCGTCTGGAGTGTATGTTGTGAATCATAATATTGCCACACGTTTTTCTTACAACTCTCATATGTTCTTACTCCCGGATATCCTGGATAGTCTTTTCAGAAAGGTAGGTCAGCGTTGCATCATTGGTAGCAGGATTTGCGTTGTCGTAGTCGTATTGGCTGGTGTTGATATACGTACGGTATACTTGAACACGATTGCACTCAAGTATGTTTACTTAATCCCGGATATCTGTCTTTTTAAGAGGCGGAGCGTCGTTGCATCGTCGTAAAGAGGTAATGTTGGAGACGGTGGTATTATCATGTGCAGGTGTTGTGTATTGTACCAGAACTGCACTGATGTTGTATGGTGTATTACTTCCATGTGAGTCTGGTGTCACAGCTGGGACGTACTAACTGCATCATCAACCGCACGTCAATGTTGTTACATGTCGTGATGCTATATTGCTCACAAACGAGTAACTCAACCAGGATCCAGGAATTCTGCATGCCGTTTGCTTCGGAACAGTTAGTGTAAGGCATGAGAGCATTGCTGTTCTGTTCTGGTTTCGGGCGGTGGGTAGCCCAGTGGTTAAAGCGTCCGCCCGTCACGCCGAAAACCAGGGTTCGATTCCCCACGTGGGTAAAATGTTTGAAGTCCTTTCATGGTGTCCCCCGATGTGATATTGCTGGAATATTGCCAAAAGCGTCGTAAAACAAAACCAAACTCACTCACTCACTACTCTGGTTTCACATCTCAGAATTACCCTTAAGACTGACTGATTGTGTTTGCTTTAACGCCGTTTTAAACAACACTTCAATATATCTTGATCCGGGAAGAGAGCCCGGCGTGATGACGATTTTTCACGGTACGTTCCCGGAAAACCTAAGTAACGTAATCTGTGGGGGTTTGGATTCGAACCAACGAGAAAGGTTTCAGGTCTCAAGCAGCAAACCACTTGCAGCGCTCGGTAGGCCATCTGTGCCAACTCGTGATACCTTTGTTCCGGTCCCTTCAACAAGGGAGATAATTCTGTAGGAGAGTTTATAGCTTTTTAAGTTGCAACATACTAAGCTGACGACTCGCACAAGTCCAGTTTTGCCAATGTTGTGGATCCGTGCAGTGATACATGATCATAGTGTTAAAAACTGCAGTCCCAACATAGAGATAACGAGAGCACTCGTGTATATGTATAAATTGTATACGTGATATTTGTGTATGACATTTCAATGCATGACGTCTTCATGGTAAAGATGATAACTTTCGTTTGGCTATTTTAGTTCGATTTTTAAACTGAAATACCGGCAGAACTTGGTTGTTTAATGCTAACGTTGATGGGAGCTGTGTACATTATGAATTAAATAGACACATTCAGACCATTCTGTATAAATCAGTATAACTGGCCCATTTGAGTAAGATCAGCATAAGGGCGGCGAGGTAGCCTAGTGGTTAAAGCGTTCGCTCGTCACGCCGAAGACCTGGGTTCGATTTCCCACATGGGTACAATGTGTGATGCCCATTTCTGGTGGTGTCCCCAGCCGTGATATTGCGGGAATATTGCTAAAAGCGGCGTTAAACCAAACGCACTCACTAGATCAGCATCATAGACACATCCTGGACTGTCTATTCAGATCAGTATGCTAGACATGTTCGGGACATATGGGAGAGGTCGGTATTATAAACATAAATATTAATCGGCATGAGGGCAGTCTGCATGGATCAGCGTAATAGAATTCCGTCATTAGTCCCTTTATGGCAATCCAAAGGACATCTATAATCACCAGCCTTAAGAATATCACTGTATATATTAAAACGCGTTCCTGAAAGACGTTTATACATATATTACATTGACAGATATATGCAGTTATGCGAGGCATGGCCTGGCTCCTGTTTGGCAAGCTTTGCAAGAGGCTCTGTAGACTTGACAGACAGATATATTCTATTACCTGTTCCACAGACAGGGAAACCGTATTTACTGATTATTACTGGAACAAGTTATCACTTCCCATTATTGCTGACATTAGCAGACTTAAGGGCTAGACAGGACATTCCTACTACATTCGTGAATACGTGATGTCTGTTTGGGCCGATAATAGAGACTGGTTATTCTCTTGCATTCAGCTCTTGTACTTCTTGCCGTGCATGAGATGGTGTTTATGTTATGGAGTAGAGTGCTTTTAGCAATATTCCAGCAATATCACGGCGGGGGGACACCAGAGTGAGTGAGTATGATTTTACGCCGCTTTTAGCAATATTCCAGCAATATAACGGCTGGGGACACCAGAAGTGGGCTTCACACATTGTACTCATGTGGGGAATCGAACCCGGGTCTTCTGCTTGACGAGCGGACGCTTTAACCACTAGGCTACCCTACCGCTCTTTATGTTGTGGAAGCTAGAATACTACGCCATGAAACAAACGTAGTAGGAAGTACGCCTTGTTTTATATATATTGTAGTGTTCATAATTTATGGTTTAAGTATGTTAAATGTGTGATTTCAAACGTATTAAATATTGGATATTGAACATGTGGTGTAAAGATGTTTGGTGCTAACTACGAATTATTAAATAAGTGGTGTTAAATACTTGATGCGTTAAAATGAGATATTGAGGCGGTGTTAATATGTACGCTGTTACTTAAGTGATGTCAAATATGTGGTGTTCAGAACGTGATATTTAACATGTGGTTATAAATACATTATATTAAATGTGGATCGGGTGGCAAGGCTGCTTGGTTTGGGTGGTTGGTTCCAAGTCATCGTGTACTCGATGGCGGGGGCTTTGCTAATACAATCACAGGTAAACGTATACCTGGTCCAGATTCACCTACCCTCGTCAAGTAGCATGAACACTGCCGCGAGTGGCCTGAAACAACAATTCATCTGATGTGGATAGGGCGGTGGGGTAGCCTAGTGGTTAAAGCGTTCGTTCTTCACACTGAAGACCCAGGTTCGATTCCCCACATGAATACAATGTGTGAAGCCCATTTTGGTGCCATCAACCGTGATATTGCTGGAATATTGCTAAATGCGGCGTAAAACTAAACGCACTCACTCACTCAAATGTGGATTCCCTGTACATACTACACATCGTAGCCTGGATTATCCGTCCCTTAAGGGACTACGTTCTACAGTACGACGCTATGTAGTCTGTCGTATTGTAAGTCTAGGGGTCAGTATTGATTGATGTGAGGTACACTAGCACAACCGGCCGAGTTGCGGTGGCGGTGATGTGATTGATTCATTCAATGACCTTATTTCGCAGTATCAGTCATTCTTAAAAACCTGCATTCATCTTTTGCAGAAAGGCAGTAACGCAGAAGAATCACTGGCAATTCCACAAGTCAATGACGTCACAGTTAAGATTTGACAAGTACCACGTGACAAAGAGTCTTTCTGCTCCCAAGGCGATACATACTCTCCATTGATTGGCGAAATTGATCGGATTATACTTGAATGCTGTCAGGACCAACGTTGTGTTAAGAGTCATATTTACGTGGCCTGTATTCATCACTGGAAATGTCCTCATATTCACATTAGAAGTTGATATCCTATGACGTGAAGATGGTCAGTGTGAATCCAGTTCCTGTAAGCGCCACCTGGTGAGATGCCAAGTGGTCTATGGAACCTTCCTGGCAGACAAACTGTGTTGATACCAGAAGAACGTGCAGCACGTGACGACGGAGTGATGATCTGGACCTTATCAACATCATGACCATTATTGTCTTGATGACATCTTGACTATCTGATGGTTGAGTGATTTGTGTTATGATGAACACTGGTTTAGATTTGACCATTTACAGAGTGCTGTCATAAGGTGGAATATTGCTTAGAGAAGCGTTAAAGCAAACGAACAACACGAGTACCTCTGACTTTAATGTTTACATACTGCCGTGATACAGATGTAATTTTGCTCACTGTGGAACATCGCTAAACAATACAACAAAAACAATGCACGAGTTCCTTGGACAATTTACACACTGCGATTATACAGTTGGAACATTGCTTCGTTAAACAAACAAACAAGAGCTCCTGTGTTTGTCTCGAGGCCCCACCTGTGTTTGTCTCGAGGCCCCACCTGTGTGTGTCTCGAGGCCCCACCTGTGTTTGTATCGAGGCCCCACCTGTGTGTGTCTCGAGGCCCCACCTGTGTTTGTCTCGAAGCCCCACCTGTGTTTGTATAGATATAAATGAGTTTAGAACGGACATTGAATATGCTTGTGATTTCCGATCACTAATCTACATTATGAACATCGGAATTGGTATCTATCAGATGACAGTCTCTGACTGATGTGCATTGAGTCACCGGAGACTGTGTTGTCTGTGATAAGGTAGATCAAGAATGAGCATATTTGATCCTTAATGACACATCAACCGGTATCGGATGTCATATTTAGAAAGACGGGATTTATGATAGTTCTGGCTAGTGGACTCAACCTGGAACATTCTTCACTTTAATATGTAGCGTTGGTGGTAGGAAATGTTATCATATTATAGAAGGACGGTTTGAGAAGGTTGTGGACGAATGGCATGACGAACCATGGACGTGTGTCGAACCCTGTTTATTGTCTTGCCATCAAAAGTGATTCACATTGGGCACTATGCCTTGAATTTAAAGGCAGTACCCGCGCCATTACACTGCCGTGAAACAAACAGAAGTTTCCTGATCAGTATTCATTGATTGCTGCGTGTATAGGGCAGCACCAGAGTTGCAGTCAGCCAAATCGGTGCGGGTTGTTCCGCGTTCTCTGTGAGATAAAAATAGGTTGACCTGTTCCACGCAAGCTGTGAGCCCCACGTGCTGTGATAGTCGGGGACGTGTACCAGCTCAACCATCTCTTCGTACCTGGAATACATATGTCATCCTGAATGTCTGTTGCCATCTATAGACATCTTTTAATTCATAACGAAGATATCTGGCTTTGATTCCATCCAGATATGCCAGATCTATATCTGGATCATGTAATAGAGCTAGCCTTGCTTCAAGTTGTGTGCATCAAGTCGGGAGTGATTAGCGTTGTTCGTATTGTTGGTGTGTAATATAAGTGTGACGAGGGAGGTCAGCCTCGGGGAAAATGACACCGTGCGATTGTCTATGGGAGTAAATACAGCTGCCCGACTACAACTTGGTGTTCATGTATGATCACGGATAACTTCCAGAGCTGATGAGAATATGAAAATTTTGGAACCTCGCATGGACGACGACAGCCACAAAATACGAAGGATACTTGTTGATCTTGACAGCAAACGGATACCTCGCTTTTGAATTGAAGTGTCAATTGTGTTGACGTCTCGATACATAGATACAGTTCGTAGTCGTGATGTCGACATCAACGTCACCGTCACGTCGTCAGTTACTTCCGGATAGTCGACCGGAAGTCAGGCCGTCGATGAGCGAGGCTGAGGGCAATCAAAGGTAGGTGATCCATATCTTGTCGCATTATGGTATGTTGTCATATGTGTAAATATTGCTTTTCAGAACACTCAAATATGACTATGAGTCAGAATTTGCTCCATAGAGTCCAACAAGCATTAAATGGGTACCCGGGAGTGATAAAGTGGTAATGTTAGGCAAACTTTACAGCGTAATAGCTTCATGGATTGTTCTATCCAACCGGAACTGAGACTAACTTTGATTGAACATTGTTGTAAATTGTCTCAGATTGGTGTATAAAATGCGTTCACATCATAACGACTCTTGGAGAATATAATATAGCTATTATGGAATAGGTTTTGTTGTAAAATCAACATCCTTTTGAGTTTGATCTGCTCTTCTGAGACTCTTCTCTTCTCATATCCTGAGTGGATGTAATTGAAATTCCTTGTGTCGTAAAACAACAGGGCCGTCAAAAACGAATCCATCATCAGTTCGTATAATTATGTATTAAACTGAAGAAGGAACTCAGATTTGCTACAGACAGACAGACAGACAGACAAACAGAAAAACAGACAGATGGCGAAAGACAATGTACTGCAGGGTTCCGTATGAAGCTGCCCATTTCCCTATACTTTCTATTTGTAGGGCAGAATAATACCAGAAATAAATCTCCAATGAAATGTCTGTTTATTAATTTAGAGTCTTAGATTATTATAGGATATTTATATAGCGCACCTATCCACGCAACATGCTCAAGGCGCTAGTATTTCTCCCTCGATGTCAATCTCAACGGCACATCTTATTATCAATCTCAACTCGTAGATGATGTAACATATGTTATACTTTTCAATGCCATACCATTAGCTGCGGCAGAGCATATCCAGAAAAACCAGCAACCCACGCGTGTCGTATGAGGTGACCAACTGGATTGCGTGGTCAAACATGTCTACTTGGCTGATGCTTGTTATCGTGGCCCTCCTATGTAGATCAATTCATGATGTCAATCACTTAATCGTCTGAATTAGATTCAATTATTTTCAAACCGCCCTCATTGAGAAGGCATATTGCTTTGTTAAATACCAAACATCTACATCTAAACAGTCCAGAATCACATAAAGATCTTGAATCCAAGAAGATCAACTGGACAAATGTTTTTCCTTTTCCCTGTATTCGGATCTAAAACAGATAATTGCGGTTGTCATGCGATTATATTGACGTCACATAAGCAGAAAACAAATATTAACTATAACATGAACTGAAAATCATAGAATCGGAAGCAGATACATGCAAAATGTGTAGAGTTGAATTTACTATCTATGTACACAATTTTGTACCAGCTGCTGCGACCCTAAATCATTAAATAAACGTTGATCATATATTAATATTAGTGAATTATAGCTATTTAGTGTTTAGGACATTTAATGAATACAAACGTATTGATGTGTTACGCTATACTCGGGTAAAGATAATATACACTGAGACAACAGTTTGGGTCTTTTCGTCATTTTTCAAAAATGCCTTGCAAGGTCCCTACAGAAATGTAACACAAAGATGTTTAATGTTGAATAAAATCAACTTTGCGAATCAATTAAGGAGACAGCGAGTATGCCGTTAGACCATTAAGTTTTATAAAAAAAATCTTGAGAGCATCACGTTTCTAGGACGCCATCTTCAACTGAGAATCCGTGGGTTTTTTTCCATCACAATCAATACCCAAGATTAAGCTGGTTAAATCTATTCTTTATTTGTCAGCACGTTTCTTGCAGCTATCAATCAATGCAAAGTACATCATGTCCTCAATTATCGGAAATTGCTTGCATCGTTTTGCAACTTGGACAATTTGATTACATCTTAAAGGATATCATACGATTGTATCTTCTCTCGTCATTGAACTAATTACTGTTTCCTATAATGACTAACTGAATATCGTTTAAAGCTAATTTTGGCTGTGTATCAGAGTTATCTTCGGACTGTCTGTCTGTGTGTGGTTTCACGCCGATTTTAGCAATATTCCTGCAATATCACGGCGAGGGACACCAGAAATGGGCTTCGCACATTGTACCCATGTGGGTAATCGAACCCGGGCCTTCAGCGTGACGAGCTAACGCTTTAACCACTGACCTACCCCATCGGCCCCGTTATCCTCGGAAAGCCTGAAGTGATGCACGTCTTTATTTGGAAGAAACCAAATGTGTTTGGCGCAGAGAAACCAAACAACTTAATCAGAGCGAGCGGAAATCGAACCGAAGCTTACATGTTTCAGGCACGTCTGAGGTCGCATCCCTTTACAGTCCTGTTATAATTAGACCCGTTACGATCTGGGTTAGAATTGGTCTTTAGCAACCAATGCTTGTCGTAAAAGACAACTAACGGGATCGGGTGGTCAGGCTCAATGACTTGGTTGACCCATATTAACACAATTGTGTAGATCGATGCTCAGGATGTTGATCACTGGATTGTCAGGTCCAGGCTAGATTATTTACAGTTGCCGCCATATAGCTGGAATATTGCTGAGTGTGGTGTAAAACTAAACTCACTCACTCACTCGGAGTTAAGAAACAACAAAACCAAACCTATAATAATTATAGGATTTGTATTAACATGGGGCTCTTATCTGTCATTTCATACCTTCCACACATTGGTTTCTGTAATAAATTAACATTTTATCATGTACACACGTGTCAAGGCTTATTTATGAACGAATTGAAAACTTAAGCAAGAATCGCCAACGCGACTCGAATAACTGCCGAAATGGATTCCACTAAGTGTAAAACACTAACAAGTGATGGGAATTTCAGTAATGACGCTTGTTGTTCGCGAAAAGGATAAGCACGACCTGATCTGCCTGTAGCACCTTACATTAATATGGTTTGCAAGAAAAGGTACATGTTTCTTTACTACCCAAAGCCGCTTCCATCATCACCTTACGACGCCATCAGTAAAGAACTGGGTCAGGATTAAACATACAATCCAGTAACAGCGAGTCTGGACAAGACACTCCAGTGATAGAAAATCTGAAACAGACAATCCAGTGATGGCGTCTGGATCTGACAATTGAGCGGCACAACTTTGCATTACTTCTAGCGCGTACAATTACACAGATTCTGCTGCTTGCAAGTAAATCATCCCAGAGATATGTTCGTTTTGTGACATTGTTGGGTGTATTTTTATCTCCTGCCCAACATAATATTTTACTAGTTGACTCAGTGCCGTTGCTTAGAGCTTATGATGATGCTAAGTGACTACACATGGCTTTCCACGTTAACATAGAATCAGGATCTGGAAAGTGTGAGTCTATTCAGAACCGGACCTGCCGCATTTCTGTAATGAGACGCGATAACTTGTGATGCTTGTTCGCATCTCTCATAATCGGTTTTTGACATGATATAAACACAGTTTTTTGCATTATATATTAAAGTACAAATTGTTGATGACTTGTTATGCAAAACAATTATCGGGTTGTTATCCAAGACTCGATGCAGCTGTCCAGTATTCGAAAATATATATGAACCAGAAGCACTGACCATTAGAAACCCTAGGGCTGTGCTCCAATTTTCCTCGAAATGGGATATTCAGAATCCTTGGTGTTTTCATAGCGTCTTTGTTCATAGGATGAGACAACATAGGCGCCTTCAATGCCTCGGGGAAGCAAAATATACTGTCTTTGGCAACATCGCTGACAGCCCTTTAGAAGTGGTTTGCATAATTACAAGGGACAAAGCACATGCCATTATGGTAAAAGATCTCCCTTAAAGACCTGCACTGTGTCAGTTGCCGTGACGAGGGAGTGCCACATTGAACACACCCAGACGATTGTACAGTTCTGACTATATCTTAGCAGGTGTTGATTAATCTAAAAAACAAAGCAGATTAACTCGTGGCGCCCAGGAACTTTCACAAATGCAAATAGATAACATTCAAGCCGACAACACTGTATCAAAGGGATTTCTTTCACTAATTTTAACATTTTAACGAACCCATGTAGATGTTATAACCTGAACATAGCAATATATTTATATATTTTTTATTGACACTAACATTGGTAGTTCAAGCATATTTCATGCTTGAAGACCTTACATTGCGAAGTAATATTAGCAAGTAAGTGGTCTTTAAGCATGAAATGTGCTTGTCGTCGTGTCCAAACAGCGTAGATCGATGTTTATGCTGATGATCACTGGATTGTCTGGTCCAGACTCGATTATTTACAGACCGTCGTCATATTGCTGGAATCGGCATTGCTGAGTGCGGTGTTAAACTAAACTCACTCACTCATTCACTCCGTGTAGATGGAATAGTGCTGAATGCGGTGTTAAACAACAAACAAACCAATTATTCCGCTGGGCACTGTGGACAAAACATTAATAAGCGATTGCTTGAATATATCTATTTTGTCTTTGTAATTGTAACTGTTGAAGATGTATATTTATTCCAATTTTCTACCCGGGTACCCCACCCCCTATTACCCTACCCTACCTGATACCCGTTATGTAAATTCCTGACATCAAATTTGCAAGAAATGGCAATATATTCTTCAGCTCGGAGGGTACAGTTTCGAGTTTTTCAAAATCTTAACCATGAATTATATTCAAAAGGAGTGATTGTAAATTATGTCTAAATCTTCGTAGACAATACAACCTTTTAATCCTGAAAGAATAACACATTACATTGTTTAATCTTTAGTCACATGATCATAACGGGTCCGGGTATTGAGACGGGTACCCGAGTCCATCTCATTACCCACCCGTCCCGGGTATCCGGGTTACCCGTCCCAGCCCAATCAGTCGCAGTCTTTTTAAAAAAATAGAATCCACTAAAAGCTGGCGTTTGGACAAATATCTTTGAACCCCTCCGGTAAAGGTTTCTCTACAGTCCCTGAACGCCATTTCCCTTCCGCCCAGCCCTTTCTGAAATGCAAAAGCTCTAAATGAAGTAAATGCATATGTATTTCAGTTTCAGGCTAAATATCTAACTGGAGCTCCTTTTCAATTTTTTAAAGATATTATTTGTTTCTATCACAATGCTATATATTCCGAGCGTTTGTCTACACGGGTAACAATATACCCCGCCACCATGGTAACCGACAGTGTCCCGATCTCTGTTTTCGCTGCGATTTATGCTCCTTACAGCGAAACGCCACCGCGTAACGTATGACTGTAGATGTACGTAATGCACAGAGTTAAACACAAACAAACAGATCTCGTCTAGAGATCAACAGGCTAACAAACGTTCAGTGTGTTTTCAAATTGTTGTAAATGATAACCATGACAGCAAGGTACACTCGTATCTTAAAACAACAGGCTTAAAATAATACATAGCTATATCAGGAAACACGGGGAAGATGAGACAAGTCCCGTATTGGGTGGAGTAGGCAGTCTGTATGTCTGTATGTATGTATGTATGTATGTATGTTTGTATGTATGTATGTATGTATGTATGTATGTATGTATGTCTGTATGTCTGTATGTATGTCTGTATGTATGTATGTATGTATGTATGTATGTATGTATGTATGTATGTATGTCTGTCTGTCTGTATGTATGTATGTATGTATGTATGTATGTATGTATGTATGTATGTATGTATGTATGTCTGTATGTATGTATGTATGTATGTATGTATGTATGTATGTCTGTCTGTATGTCTGTCTGTCTGTATGTCTGTATGTGTATGTCTGTATGTATGTATGTATGTCTGTCTGTCTGTCTGTCTGTCTGTCTGTCTGTCTGTCTGTATATAGCATAGGCGGATAAAGAGAAGGGGGGCAGGGGTGCGGACCCCCACCCTCGGTTCCCGCCATGGCGATGTCATAGAACCTTGTACGTGTCAGGGGCGGTGGGGTAGCCCAGTGGTTAAGGCGTTCGCTCGTCACGCCGAAAACCCGGGTTCGATGTGTGAAGCCCATTTCTGGTGTCCCCAGCCGTGATATAGCTGGAATATTGCTAAAAGCGGCGTAAAACTAAACTCATTCACTGGTACGTGTCATCAGTCGTTGCTCTTCTGATGGTGGGAAGTATGGAACGTTTAAACATAAAACCCTATACGTATCATATAATCAATATGTATAACCATCATGGCATTTAGTGTTACGTAAATTTAAGTAACAATATGCATTTATCATACATACATACTGATGTAACATTTGGATAGCGCCAATATCCAGCTCAGCTGCTCAAAGGCGGTTTGTTTTTCATCACTGGATGTCATATTTCATTTATATAGTATTTTCTAGGTTACATGTTTTGAATTGTTTAGTGCAGCAAGTCATGGGAATAATTTATCGATTTAATAAAAACAAGTTTATATCACGTGTATTCGCATATTTGGAAACAGACCGTAAACACAATGCTGGAGCATGGGCCGTATGGTTCATGCCTGCTTGCACGCCTATATCTGTCTCACAGTCCCTGGACCACATTATTTGCCCTTCCATCCAGCCCTCCCTGCAATGCTAAAGCCTTCAATGGAGCAAGTCTAGATTTCCCCACTTGGGCTCTTTTTCAATTTAAATGGGTTTGTTTGTTACTATCAGTATAATGTATATTCACGGACTAAGCGTTAGTCTATGCACAACAGTGCAACAGACAGAGCGAATAATTGAGGCGTGTTCGGTTTTCTCTACTACAACGCCATATGCAGCAGCAGTAGCCGCAGCTTGGAGAAAGACCACATCATCACGCACGGTGAGCTTTATATTACATGGTTTTGTTGCAAATAAAGCATGGAAGGGAAAGGCGGTTTCCAATCACGTTATCAATGTTTTATAACTGCATGTACATCCTGTTTGATGTACCATCATCTTGCTAGCCACGTGTTAGGTGTTCTGTTAATGAACTCGTAATTATGTATGTATGTAGGTATGTATGTAGTATATATGTTATATATTGTCCTTCTTCCTTCACTATGTCCTGAATGGTATCTTTATGATCTCATTATCTGTCACATATACTACCGGACAAAATTAAGTATGCATCAATGTTTTGGTGTTGGCTAAAACGAAACAAAACAAAAATTGTTATTCGATAGCGATGTACTTCGTGTTGGTGATATAGGCACTGTACGTGCGTCATAGTAATCAGACGTCATCGTTCAAAGCGCGGCAGTGCGCTGAGCAGAGTGGCGTCCCTTAGTCATACCTGGATCCTGTGATCGTGATTCGAGTTCTTATTCGCCCTGATTGTTTCAACGTTTGTCAGCAGCAAAACGGTTTCTCCAAAGTAGTAAACGTCGAAAACGTGCGTCACTTCGGGTTTCCCTCCCACATTTAGCAGACACGCCGTGATGGAACACTGAAGAAGTGCATCAAACTCAATCACTCACTCACACAGCAATATTCCAGCTATATGGCGGCGGTCTGTAAATAATCGAGTCTTTACCAGGCAATCGATCCCGTTAGTCGTCTCTTACGACAAGCATGGGTTTCTGAAGACCAATTCTAAATCGGATCTTCACGGGTCAGTGGGAATATGAAATTTCAACAATATACTTTCCCCTTTCCCCTGCGTTAAATTTTATGTACCATATTTCTGTAAGTCCCACAGCTACATCCCTGCCATCACTCTTTTTATCATGGATCGTTAATCTGCCTCTGTAAGTCGATATGGCAGCCTTGTGGTAATTGCGTTCACCAGACACGCCGAAGGTCTGGGTTCAGTTCCCAACATAGGTACATTGTCCCCTCCGTGATGATGGAATATGACGTAAAACAATAATCATTCCTGATCACTTACACGGTCATATATATTATATATATCATTATAATATGTCAGTTTATCTGATTCTTTCTTTGAATCTACTCCAATTGTTTGCCAAGAAACAATTTGACTTTTTTTTTCTATTTTACATATGCACCACGTTACAGTGTTGACGTCACAGACATCCTTTACGCAGAGTCTGGAACATGAAAAAAAATGCAAACTGTGGAGAACCCGGAAGCTACAATTAATGGATTTTCCTCACGGACATTAACATTAACATTCAGACGTAAGCTAAGCTCAGTGGCCTTTCCCTAGTCGCCGAGAATGGTAGCCGTCGCTGGAGTCAATATACTTTCATACCATGGAGTCGGTAGGATTCTGAGAACTGATCCGTGTTAATGTTGCTGTGCCATTGGCACTATCTGCGTGTTTCATTACTCAATACCCAATACCCAATACTCAGTACCCAATACCCAACCTATAGGCGAAGCTAAGGTGGCTTTTCGTTTGTATGCTGGCTATTTAACGTCATACTGGCCATGCGATGGTTACAACACATTTTTTAACATGTAAACCATCTGACAGTGAGTGAGTTTAGTTTTACGCCGCTTTTAGCAATATTTCAGTAATATCACAGCGGGGGACACCAGAAAAGGGCTTCACACATTGTACTCATGTGGGGAATCGAACCCGGATCTTGAGCGTGACGAGCGAACGCTTTAACCACTAGGCTACCCACCGCCCCAAACCATCTGCTAACTCATCTATATATAACTGTATCCGGCATGGTGTAACATGACACGTCGATCGTCTTTCTGGCTCCCCAGAACCACTTTAGTCAAGTATGTTTGTTTTCTGCGTATTGCGTAACGCTGTACTTACAAGTATCTTCTAATTAAGAGCTGTGTGTTTGAAAATTATGTAAGACGTCTGACAAATGCCTTTGCATGTTCACATTTATTTATTACATAATTTAGTTATAATGCTTTTACGATCCGCTTTCACCGCGTTCGCTTGTAACGCTGAGACCCGGGTTCGATTCCCCACATGGGTACAATGTGTGAAGCACATTTCTGGTGTCCCCCGCTGTGATACTGCTGGAATATTGCTAAAAGCGGCGTAAAACCATACTCACCTACTCACTCTGGGGATTGTGCCGCGCATCTTCCCTGGACGCAGATCATGACGTTCTTGTGATATTGCAAAACCTTTTGACAAAGTCTGGCACCAGGGGTTGCCATATTAAGTGGATGCGGTGGGAATCCGAAGCAAATTTTCTAAATGTTTTTCTGTTTACTTGAGCCACGGCGATCAAACGGTAGGTATTGATGTACAATATCCCGGAAGTGTATGTTGGAGCTGGAACACGACAAGGAGGTGTTTTCGGCCAACTTTTGTCTATAATGTTTATTGAGGATATAATGTCTATAATGTCGTTATGGTCCCTATCATCTACGTTGAATGACTGGGAATGTAGACTGTGCGTTTAGTGCCACGTTGAAGCTACAATAACCCACTTGCCTGAGAACAATGTGCCCGGTCCCTTGAGGCACAAAGGTCCTTCTTGTTTACCAAAACTACTGCAGACAAATACCGGAATCCCAAACTTACGATTTGGGAGACTATGCCGACTTCCACGACAATACAAGCAGGTGCCATAACTGATGTGTAGCCTGATCGTTAAAGGTTCTACTACACTAAATCAGAATCACATGCTCCCTGAGCGAGTACCGTATGTAAACAACTGAAGAGACAGAGACATGTGACAGCTGTGATTGGATGAAATAGAGTAAGATGTTTATGTTTGATGCACATCCATCGAGTAATTAAAACAGACCAGAATTTTAAGTATTTATTGCTGTCATTTTTATCACCATGACTTATGCTTATTGTGTGTACAGATATTTTCCAGTAGGTGACATTTGGTGCGGAACTTGGGTTGATGTTTTCCGCTTCTTGTGCTGGGAAAATTGGCAGGATAAGTTAGCCGGGGTTTGTGTTTTTATTGTAGTTTAAAGGCCAGAGTGTACCCATGTGTACATGGAATGGGTGTTGACAACCTGGATGATTTAAAAAAAAATATAACATTACTATAGAAGTCTATGGGAAAACATTTGGTGTTGTGTAACCTTGACTGAAGACTGACTTGACAGTGATTTATAAACACATGCCCATGACACAGTCACAATCGTATAATGGACGTTGGTCTCAGACGCTACTTCTCATTATAATGGATAGTATTTTGTCGCTGACAGGTTTATACCCCATGGGAGATACTTATCAATTTGTTATTATTACATAGGGTTATTTATACCGGGGTGTCCATGGAGCGTTCATCTGTGTGTTACACCCAATCTGTGCCACCGCCCATTGCGTGCAATGTTCCCAGTCAGAGCTTGGTCAGAACTCTTAATGGTTTCATGATATGATGTATTCATGGATGAAGCGAATGTCATAGCTCCTAGCACAGTTATTGCCACGAATACACATGCCATCAGCCGGAGTTTCAAGTCGTAGTCACTCCTCTCCGCGGATCACTGGCTCTGAGGATGTCGAGGACGTCCATTCTCCAACACATGATCTGGCCACAGTTCTAGATTAATCTGAGCAGTGAACTCTGTTTTGTGTTTTATTTGTGCTGTACAGTGGTATTATCTTTGTGATATAACTCGGTGAATAGATCTTTGTGGAACAACTTTGTCATTTGAACAATAGGCGACTAAAAATTAAGATCGGGTGGTCAGGCTCGCTGATTTGGTTGACACATGTCATTGTATACCAATTGCGTAGATGGGTGCTCATGCTGTTGATCACTGAATTGTCTGGTCCAGATTCGATTATTTACAGACCGCCGCCATATATCCATATAAACAACAAGCCAAACCAAACCAAAAATCGTAAATTAGATTTTAAAACCCACACACGCCACTGTCCATTGCACTAACTGGGCCAACGTCCTGCTCAATGCACACAATGGGCAGTTGCACACATTGGGTGTCACATATACTGTATACAACGTCACGTGGTCTATCGTGGATGTAACCTGTATGGGGCGGTGGGGTAGCCTAGTAGTTAAAGCGTTAGCTCGTCACGCCGAAGACCCGGGTTCGATTCCCCACATGGGTACAATGTGTGAAGCCCATTTCTGGTGTCCTCCGCTGTGATATTGCTGGAATATTGCTAAAAGCGGCGTAACACCATACTCACTCACTCACTCACTTTACCTGTATGAATGGGTTATCGCTACAAATAAACACCCTCTACTTTGCGACCAGTCCCCTTTCCCAACGAGATCAATAATCAATAAATAATGTCAACCCACAGAAACACATATTTGTACTTTTGCCTTTGTCCTACTACTGTGGTAGAGTAAAACTCCTAATGATTCATAAGACAAAGGAAGGTTTATGCCAAACAGCAACGTATACAGACATAACGGTCTGCCTTTTTCAGTCTCGCACATAAGCGTGTATAAATCGATCCATGAATATTTTCATAGAGCAGCACATTGACTGTGTGAGTAGAGACCCCCTGCAGTGTGTAATCGTGTTAAGTGCTAGGTTATTAGATTTACTTTAATAATCAGGTCACGTCACGTATAATTTGGGCAACAATTGATCGTTAGTCCTGATGTCAAATTCCTCTGATAAACATCCACGGGAAATTGCTGTCGAGACTTTGAAAAAGATATGGTATTTCCCCCAATGAGAAGTCCAGTTTGGCGATTTATGTAGTCTTTAAAGGGAGAAAAGTGTGTGTTGTATGTGGAGAATTTCGTTACACTGCGTCAGTAGTTGAAAATAGAGGCACCCTACTATAATAGAAACACTAGAGATCTGATTAGAGAACGCTGAAATATGAGGATCTGACTTTGAAAAAGATATTGTATTTCCCCCAATGAGAAGTCCAGTTTGGCGATTTATGTAGTCTTTAAAGGGAGAAAGGTGTGTGTTGTATGTGGAGAATTTCGTTACACTGCGTCAGTAGTTGAAAATAGAGGCACCCTACTCTAATAGAAACACTAGAGATCTGATTAGAGAACGCTGAAATATGAGGACCTGACCTGTTACCATAGATGTTGAGATCTTCTCGATGGCCATAGCTGTTGATGTCCATTTCTTACTGCTCTGTCCCAAACTCACGGTTTAACGTATTTATTAAGTTAACATATCTATGTGGGTTTACATTTAAAAATTATTGTCGCAAAAGTGACGATTTCTGATTGTCGCAAAAGTGACGATTTCTGATTGTCGCAAAAGTGACAATTTCTGATTGTCGCAAAAGTGACAATTTCTGAATAATTATGAGGGACGTGTAATGATTCTGTCCAAATTGACGTATTCCTTGTTAAATATATTTTTATAGGTATTGCATCACCACCTTTGTTTATGTAGTGAAACTTCACGGTGCCATGTTGCTGTGACGTCAATGTAACTGTAGTTGTTGTTCGTAATGAGGGTGCATCAACACCGTTGGTAACGCTGTTATTGTGGCCTACGGCAGAGAAACCGCCAATCTCCTTCCATGTTAAAGCACTCCCTGAAAGGCCGTGTAATTATCTTCCCTGATGTATTTTCTAACCCAATACATGTTGAGCTCTATGTTTGTTTTTTCCCTAATTTTGTCCACTATCCACGAATTTCTTGAAGGAGGAAATTGAATTTCTATTCCATGGAGTTCAAAGCCCGGACACGCTGACAAGTGCTTTGCTGTTGGGTTCATTTCCTCTCGGCATTGATTGTACGGATCGCGTGCAAGTATTTCTTTTACCAATTTGTCGTCAAAACTAACATAGTTTTTTAAAATGTGAAGTAACCATTATGCGCAATAGTATATGTCAAAATTAAGTTTCGTTATTCACGATGCCTGAGGGAGGCCCAAGTATGTGTTTTTTTCATGAATGAATGTGGTTTTGTACTGCAATCAGTGATATTACAGCTATTTATTTCAGGCAGAATGAGGAGAAAAACTAGTGGTTAATGTTATGAACAACGATTAAGATTGTCCGAACGACATGCATTCAGTCTTGTCCTATCTCAGTGTCAATTATAGGTTGATCTGAAATAATTTACGAGGGATAAGGAATGGTCCGTCACTTTTAAAATGAACAACCTGTTCCTTATCCAGCAGAAGACTGACAGCGTTTTCACGAGACTGACGAACGCATCACAACTATTTTAAAGTTTCTACACTGTTGCTTGTACAAACAGTGCAATTCGGTTATATCCCAAAACTTCCACATCCCAAAACATCCGCATCCCAATACTACCACACATTGTTAAAACAACAACTCCTCATCACCCCTTTTTAAGGCAATAGGATAGCCCGGGAAGTGCACTCAACTGAAACACCTGACTTAGCACAGTAGAGATTCTAGTAGAGAAGGGAGCAATTAGTTAATAAATCTGAAATATATATAATACAAATACGTGCATATTTCATGTAGGCTAAAATTGTAAAATTTGTTTTCTTGTTTTACCTTGATATGTTGTTGATTATGTTCATAGTATTCTGAATATACATAACATAAATTATGCAAGCTTAACGTACATTTAATGTACATGTATATTAAAATATGTAGTTTTACAATATAACATGGCTAATGAGTTTTGAAATCTTATGTTTATTGCTTAAAAGGGACCAAAGAGCCAAACAATTTCTTTCAATTATGATTTGCAAATATATGGTAATATGTAGCAAAAAAAATCAAAATAAGAATATGAATTGTATTATGATTACTTGAAGCTCTACTACCAAACATACTTGCACTACCAAATCGAGGCATAAACAAATAATTCAATTTTAATTCAATAAGGAAATTGATAATTACAGGTATGGACATTGGCATTCATTTTTATGGTAGTGACACATTAACAGTAGTGACATTTTTAATACTAGCCAGTTTAATATGTTTCCTTGAAAAGATAACCTCATGAAATTTGTCAGTCAGATATTTCAGAATGTTCAAAGAATATGTAATAGGCAAAGGATTTACTTGTGGATGTCCCTGTCATGTATAAAACAGGTAAAGACTGCATGTTACGGCAGTGACATTGTGACGGTATATAATGCTGCAACAACAGTACAGAGTGACAGGGTTATGACTGTCAAATGTGCAGGTGAAATCTTGGACACTATATGACATAAGTTCTATATAAATGCTTTACATAGACTGTTATATGTAACTAGGAACGATATGTATTTTTGTTTATAACCTGCCTTAATGAAATATATAATTTATTACTAAGTGATTGTTTGTAGTCATTACTGATGAATGGATTAAACCATTACAGACAGAGGTAATCAGTATGCTAAAGTGTGTGCAGTCAACCAGAAATGTTGTTGTTATAAGCTGTGGAAGTTTTGAGATGGGGAAGTTTTGGGAGGATACCGTGCAATTCTACATCCCCACTTCAGATTTGCATCCACCGACGCTTCCTCAATTATGGATCAAAACATAAGTTGATTGGTCATTCCAACAAACGAGTCTACTATTATGAACATTCTGCATCGGAAAACAAAGAATCAGAAATGCTTTCAGATTTTATTAAGACATGAAGAACGTATCTATTCATACAAGTCTTTAGCTGGGCCTGTTTTGCTCTAAACGTAATGGGCACATTTAAACTGAAAAAATGCTTTATTCTGTTTCATAATTTAATTATGGGTCTCTGACTACATGACCCAACAGCAGATGAGTAAAAGCAATGGATAAGACTTTGGCTTTAAAATGAAAAAGTCATTACCATTTCGTTCTAAATCCTTCCAACCCTCATCACAAACACCTGATATAATCAACAGTGTCATTCCAAAATCCCATGCTCATCATATACAGGGGCGGACCAAAGTCCAAAGGTTAGGGGGAAATGCTCTTCTGGGAAATATTTTTCGCACCCCCACTCTGGATCCGCCCCTGTAAATACATGTAGTCGGATTCGTACAGTGATCTCTACTGCCAAGAGGTACACCTTGTGAATGATTATGGAAAACGTTTCGTCACATTCATTTTATAAGAAAATAGAGGCCTATTTTACCTGGGATGTGTGGACAAAACGAATTTTGGTAGGTGATCCCTTTAATGAAGCATGCATGGAGTTTTAGAAACCCGTGAAGAGTCGGGTTAGAATTGATCTTCAGTAACCCATGTTTGTCGTAAGGAGGCGACTAACGGGATCGGGTGGTCAGGCTCGTTGACTTGGTTGACACATGTCATCGGTTCCCAATTGCAAAGATCGATGCTCATGCTGTTGATCACTGGATTGTCTGGTCCAGACTCGTTTATTTACAGACAGCCTCCATATACCGGTAGCTGGAATATTGCTGAGTGGGGCGTAAAACTAAACTCACTCACTCACTGTGGAGTTGTAATAAGAGGTCTACATGGAGTCATGTGATCGCTTTATAAACACACACTTGTTGCCATGAATGGTGGAGCGATACAGAGATGTCCAGAGAAAGTGGGCTTCCCATTGGGAGATTCGACGTGTGTTAGAAGGGTTTTACCACTGCCATTCCTACTGGCCCATTACCTAATTCTCCACCCTGAGCTGATGCGTGAGATATGGACTGAACAGACCCGTGTCTGAACAGTGTCAGGAGCATGAGGTGAAAAGATACAGTGTAACACGTCTAATTGCGCACCAGTTATAATTCTAAACTTCCTATAAAAGACTGATAACTGCCGACATCATGGGAGACTTTAGATAACATGGCTGACATCTGTTTATGTGCATGGATGATATTGGAAGTGATTAGAGACTCCCCATGCTACTGGGCGGACGCGCAGTGTCAGATGGGGTGTCAGATTCCCATTTAATAGTCAACGCAGCGTGGATCGTTGTTCTTAATATCAATCACTGGTTGTCAGGTCCTGTTTTCACAGCGACGTTAACCAACCACCTAACCACCCAACAAAATTAAATTGTTAAAGTTGCAAGACTTTACAAGCCAAACATATTTCACATAGTTTTCAATTAATATCTCATTTGTACGGACTTAATCTGTTGGGAGGTTTCAGGACGACATCGTCGACGTTGACTTTGGTTTGAAATGGCATGTATTATGGCACTAAAACATCATCAATCATGGTTATCTTGTGTTCCAGGCAGCGGGATAAACTAATGGCATCAAATAAAACACTGTTAGAATTTAGACGTTGTGAATTTGCTGTGCCAGCAGTTTTTATCGATTTTCTAACGTCTCCGAAGAGGAAGTGAGCTTTCAAAGAGCGCCAGTTCGTCAGGTCTTAAGAGGTAACAAGTGCTTTGCCATTACGTGTTATCATATTCGAGATCGTTTGTCTTGGAAACCCCAAGAATGGTCTTAGGGAGCTTCGGTTTCGTTGAATTCTGATTGTGTTTCCACTCTGTTGGTGGAATTATGTAGGTTGTCTTTTAAATACGACCCAAAGACCAATTCCCCGCATGGTCACCATATGTGAAGCAGCCCAAAGAGTGATATTGCTAGAATATTGTTAAAACCGGCTTAAAACTTTACTCATGAAAACATATCATGTTCAGGTCAACGTGGGAAAGAAAATATTATCAGGTTTATATGCAGGAACATGCAGGATAGCCGGAGAAACAATGTAGTGAATAACAACATTCTCCTTCAACAGGATAGGTTTGTGTGTTTTGAAGCAATGGCCGAAAACGTATCCTGTCTCCAAGCAAACTCCCACCGAGAGAAACACATGATTCCCCAGAGAAGCACATCTTCAGTTCGTCTTTCTTTGCGATGTCCTTGCTACAGGTTACACAACACCAAATGGTTTCCTGTAAACTTCTATGGTAACGTTATGTTTTAAAAATCACCCAGGCTGTCAACAGCCATTCCATGTACACATGGGTACAGTCTGGCATTTAAACTACAATAAAAACTCAAATTCCGGCTAACTTATACTGCTCATTTTCCGAGCACAGGAAGCTGGACACATCAACCCAAGTTCCGCACCAAATGTCACCTATTAGAAAATATCTGTACACACAATAGCATAAGTCATGGTGATAAAAATGACAGCACTAAATACTTAAAATTGTGGTCAGTTTTAATTACTCGATGGATGTGCTTTAAAAAACAAAAACATTTTACACTATTTCATCCAATCACAGCTGTCACATGTCTCTGTCTCTTCAGATGTTGATATACGGTACTCGTTCCGGGAGCATGTGATTCTGATTTAGTGTAGTGGAACCTATAGGAGGATGGGATAACGTAGTCAAAATGGCCGTTAGAGACAAAGAAAACATGTGTACTTGTAAAGCAAGTCACCCACTGATCTGTTGTCAATATTTTTTTGGTCAACTCTTAAACATACATTGAAGTGTAGTGTTACCTCTCTTGGGCTAGGGTACGGAAGTCCCGAAGCATTCAAAGTAAGTTCATTTAGATCTTCCAGTATCTTTAATCATGGTAACTAATATATATATATTTAATTTATGGCTAATTTATGCTAACATATGAAGATAAACGCAGGAAGCGAATGTGTTGTGAGTCCCCATGGTTCCTAGTGTGGTGATCTACCTTCAGTTGTTGGTGACCTATGGCCTATGTATACACTGTATTGTCTTCATCAGTAAAACGTTTTTAGATTTACAGACTAGTTTTTCATCTTTATCCGAGATCTTCTAGCTGTTTTACTTTCATACGTGGACAGTGAGTGAGTGAGTTGGGTTTTAGCAATATTCCAGCAATATCACGGCGGGTGACACCAGGAAATGGGCTTCACACATTGTACCAATGTAGGGAATCGAACCCGGGTCTTCGGCGTGACGAGCGAACGCTTTAACCACTAGGCTACCCCATCGCCCTCCTACGTGGACAGGTTTTTATGATGTAGCTGTATGTATTATCAATGTATAGCTTGTTTTGGTCACGATGCGGCTGAAATACTGCCCATGTGACCTAAAATCTTAACTCACTCACTATCTTGGGCACGCCAGAAACAGATGGTTGTGCGTTCGAATCCCTCTTGCCCTAATTATATATAATTATGTATCAAGGTTCGTCACTCTACCCCTTTTCTTTCACCCCAAAAATGAACGTCTCAGACAAACTTCACCTCTTACATCAGGTGGCAAAATATATCTGTAATGTGTTAAGAACGACGTAAAACCCAACTCACTCACTCACTCACTCACCCACCCAAATAAATACTTGATGTATCCAGCGTCTATAATGTCTGTGTAATGACCACATTTGATTGCTGAGGCAGAAATGTGACGTGCTTCCCTTTCATCCTTTGATATCTAATACTTTCCATTCCAGTTGTAATCAATGTATTGTATCTTGTTCAAGACAAGTGTGCATAATCAATATACAGTTAGGAGCACATAAAAAGTATATCAAACGAAATGGACTTGACAATTGATCGACATAGCAACGAACCTAATAGAATAAACAATATCAATCAAAGACGGATCTTAAAAGATGACTCTAAGGTGTGAGGCAAGTCATATCTCTTTTTGGAATAGAAATCGAATTACATTATCAGGAAAGTGAACAGCTATTAGAGCACGTTGATTATAGCGCCGTCTTAACTATTCTCCAATAAACCACTCTTCCAGTAACAACTAGCGTGTGTTTTGTGAGAAGACAGATATAGCGTTGTACATTAAGAGCTCATCTACACTGATGCGTAATGAGAATATTGGCAGATCAACCTTTTTGTCCTTCCTCGTTCTGCATGAGGTGTGACAACACGTGCCCAGTAAGATCGTATCTGGTGGAAATCCATTAACAGTTATTCCATTAACTGACACTGTTACACCATAAACCTGCACTTTTTCTATAAAAGAGGGACTGAATATATTTTGCCCAATATATTTTTTTTTAACAAGCAGTATTTGCATCAAAAAACATTTTTGATGTTCCCCATAAGGTTTTTCCCACAGGACCATTATTTCTAGGTCGTACTGCATGAAAATACGTATGGATAACTGAGGCGATGTATTTGAAGCTGTCCCCAGCTAAATTCCTTCGCGGAGACGAGCCACCTGCAACTGACATCCATTTTGAAATTTTAATTAATCGATTAGAGCAAACGTCATGCGTGACTGTCGCAGTTTTCTTCAAGGCGATGTTATCGAAAAGAATTATTAAGCGGGTCCGATCTATAACTAGAACTAATTACAGAAAATGTTAATAATTGGAGTTGACCTGATATCCTCAGTATTTGAACAGCTGATCGATGTCCATACACCATATTTCAAATACCCCAGTTTACGTGATCAGGGTAATGAATTCTTTGTCAGGTCTTTGAGTCTAGGTCACCGTGACCTTTTCCGTAGTAACGGCATTCGATTTATATGTATATGCACGAACACTCTTAATCAACACTCCCCTGAGATAGCTTCAAGTCAAGAACATCCCGGGGGACGTACTAATGCAACGTTACAGGGACCGTCTCAAAACCATATAAACGTGCAATAGCTTCGTTGCTTGAAAAATATCTAATTAAATTACTAGGGTGCAACTAAGGTGTTTGGCAAGAAAATATTTCAGTAACGCTTTCGACGCAATCCCTACCAACTGCTAACTTATCAAAAACAACGTATTCATCTACCTGGTTCTAAATTACTTACTTAAACCTTAACATAACAGAAAATAGGAAGGCATGGTTTACAATATTTTGAGATTTACAGGCATAAGTACGAATTATTAACTTATGTTCTTTATGGTGGGGAAGTGCGGTGTAGTAAATGAGTGGTCTGTGGCATTAGGAAAAGGTCAAAGGTATGATATTTTCACGGAATCATGAAATACAAAGTGCATTTGCGTGATAGACATCGTACTTGCTGATGTTACAACTTGAGCAAATTAAATGAACGTAAGTACATTACAAGTTGTTCACTGGTCACGAGGGGACATGGGTTGATGTACATGGGTTGTTGTAAACAAACATAGAGGGTACATCAACTCATGGGCCCAGAAGGACCAGTGAACAATGTATTTATCTTACCGAAAACCTCAATGTTAATTTTGAACTGTTTGAAGCACGGGTATTGGATCATAATAAGGAGTACCGGAGTTAGGCAACAGCCCAAACACTACTAACACGAAGTACCAAACGAATTCCATCCGTGAAGGTCCGGGTTAGAATGTACCTTCAGTAATCCATGCTTGTCGTAAGAGGAGACTATACTGGGATCGGGTGGTCAGGCTCGCTGACCTGGTTGACACATGTCATCGGTTCCCAATTGCGCAGATCGATGCAGATTGATCACTGGATTGTCTGGTCCAGACTTGATTATTTACAGACCGCCGCCATATAGCTGGAATATTGCTGAGTGCGGCGTAAAACTAAACTCACTCACTCACTCACCAAACGAATTCCCACAGTTCGGAATTTCCAGCGGGTAACATATAAAATGTTACTCGCTGGTAAGCGGGGTATATTGATTGGCTGAGCCAATCAGAAAACGACATTTATGTGTGAGGTGAGATAAATGTACATGTATATGTCACAACCTTTACCAAGGCGGGCAAGAAACGTATCACTGTTTCTTGTTTCAGGACCCTTTTCGCGTATACCTCGTGTCACCACTGATTTCAGTGATTCATTCATACAATTTTGAGTTTGGACCAGACAATCCAGTGATCAACAACATGAGCATCGATCTACGCAATACGATGACATGTGTCAACCAAGTCAGCGTGCCTGACCACCCGATCCCGTTAGTCGCCTCTTACGACAGGCAAGGGTTGCTGAAGACCGATTCTAACCGGTGATATACCAAAGCGCGAGATAAAAAAACAACATTAATCATTCGTCAAAAACATACCGATTTTTCATTCTGCCTTGATGAAAGGTAAGAGGAACGCTTAAAGTGCTTTAGAAATCAATATGGCCGCTAAACTGCTCGCCTTCAGGACACACCCCACTCGATAACATTGTTTAGTATTTATTTACCCCAGGGGAACTGTTTTACCATCACCATTGATTTTATGCCCCCTAACTTCAGCATACATTGGAATCGTGGGCCTGACTGATATCTATTACCATCCCATAATTTCTTCTTTCTTCCTCAATGAGAACCAAAACTGTAGCTAACTACGTTTCTGAATTTACAAATATTACGAGGCTTCACGTGTGTCAAAGAGTGAAAAGGGTATAATGTTATTTGTGATGCATAAATGCAGAATGAAAAGTTGTGTTTGTCCATAGGATAAGAAGCAGGTTCCTGTATTCTCAGTCACAGTGTTGGCAAATGCAAACATGAACACAATGCATACCAGGGGCATTAGACATGGTGGCGCTATCCTCGAGACAATTATTGGTGCAGAGAGACAGAAAATGGCTTAGAGACCGGACCAGTGAACGTTTAAACGTCATCATCTACTGTATAAATGAACAAGTATTGAAGCAAGGGAGTGCATAAGTCCGGTTTCACGCCCCTTTCAACAATATTCCAAAAATATCATTGAACAAATGAGAGCTTAATGATTTCATCTACTGTCTAAATGAACAAGTGAAAGTGTGAATGATACGATATAATGTTTGATTGAACAAGTGAAAACAAGTGAAATTTTTACCCATGCCTTGATTAGACCTGTGGTACCAATGGACAAGTGGACATTTCCTTGATTAGACCACTTGTCTTAGAACTTTTATAATAGTTGAATGCATTATATACAAGCGTAACTGGTTCGGAGAAGGGTCCAATTACTACACACTGAAAAGACCATACTCCTCCATGAGGAATATATCAATATATACGCCACTGGTTATTTTCCATACAAATTGCTAACCTCATATCTCTACAGCAATGCCTGTGGACGAACAGTCTCTGATTGAATTGCCCGGACTCCCACAGATCCTTCTCCCCATTATTCCCTGTCCCGGGGGATTGTACGTCGTGGTGGTATTTACACAGCTACCTATATGTCTGGTATCAGGATTAACAAAACGACAGAGGAAATATACATCGGTTTGCAGACTTCTTATTTATGGAATCATTTACTCTTATTGATTTTGTACGTCGACGTGTGGAAATGTATTCGTAAATGGCGATAAGTGTCACGAGGTCGTAAAGGATAGCATTTCGACTGATTTTATCAATTTTCGAGTCATTACCAAAACCCCATTAGAATATGCTGGGAAGGATGATCTGTTCTAGCAGAATACAGATGATGAGATCGGGTTTCGCTTTTTCATTCAATGAATACATTGTACTGCAGAAATATTCCACATCATCGTACCTCCGAAGTGATCTATCCACTTCCGGTTGCTACATTATACTATGACCTTGAAAACTGTGCCTCTTTTGGGTGGCTTGTAGAATATGTGCTGGCGATGAAGATAGGTGATTTATTGGTTTCATTTTTTTCTGTAATCTTTTAAATCCATCATGTTCATTGTGAGAAAAACAATTAATACCAACTTAATGGACCGGACGGGCTGACAAAAACTAACAAATCATTTCTGAAGATATCTGCTGACTAGAATGATAGTCTTTCTTAACATAAGATCAACGAAAACAAATTTCACATGTATCAAATTACAATTATATTTGTAGTTGATCTCTTGACTGAACTGTAAGCACGAATTGAGAACTAATGTGATCTCAGAGACATGCATCATGTGAATTGAAACTGAAACTGAATACTGTCACATTCGCTGGCGTGACCAGGGCCCCGTTCAGAAAGTGACTCAAGGACTCCGACCCTCGTAACTCCTAAAGTGCGACTGATATCAGCCAAGGAGTTGGAGCCCCATTTTCTTGGTGCATCTATGACAAAAAGTTTTGTCAGACGCAATACTCTATTCTGACTTGTACCAAACGTTCTCGATTTTTTCAGGGGAACAGCTACTAGTCTTTCAATATGACGGGTAGCGCCGGTGGCGCAGGATACGCTCACCTTTTTTGAGCACGTGGTATCATCGCTATTGCATAATATCCTGAACATATGCTGGTCCAGGCGCGATAATGTACAAGTACCGTCACACAGTTGCCGAATGTCTGAGTGAGTGAGTTTAGTTTTACGCCGCACTCAGCAATATCCCAGCTACATGGCGGCGGTCTGTATATAATATATAATATATGATATGTATATAATCCCGTTCGTCGCCTCTTAAGACCGTCATGGGTTACTGAAGATCAATTCTATCACGGATCTTCACGGCTAACATGTCTGAGTTTGGCGTTAAACAGAAAACATATGATCACGTTATAGACGAAACTGTTCAATCCACCCTGCTTTTACCAGATGTATCTTATGTATGTAGAAAGGGCTTTGTCGCTTAAAACGTTATTAATATTTCATTTCCATTAAAATATACTAATTCCTTTTCCGACAATGGGGGTAATTACCTTGTAATATAGCACTTCCCCGTGTAGTATATGACGTTGTTAACGTCAAGAAGCCATATTAAGGTATTTCACGACGGTTTCCATCACGGCGTTGTCAACTGAGATGACAGCAGTCTCAATTTATTCACGACTATCAATTACAGGCTGTCTTCAGTTTGTTTGATTCTTGACGTAAGAATTATTATGATGAATATGTGTTGATCCCGCGCAATCATTGAATGACGTAACTGAGATAGTTTTAGAATTCTAATTTCCATAAATTCATCCCTGTCTTGTTTCAGGACTTTAAGTGCATTTCCCATGACTTCAACTTTCTTGAACACATGTATTAACATGATTTCACCTGTCTTGCGATTATGATTTCACCTGTCTTGTGACCATGATTTCACCTTTCTTGTGACCATGATTTCACCTGTCTTGTGACCATGATTTCACCTGTCTTGTGACCATGATTTCACCTGTCTTGTGACCATGACTTCACCTGTCTTGTGACCATGACTTCACCTGTCTTGTGACCATGACCATGATTTCACCTGTCTTGTGACCATGACTTCACCTGTCTTGTGACCATGACTTCACCTGTCTTGTGACCATGATTTCACCTGTCTTGTGACCATGATTTCACCTGTCTTGTGACCATGATTTCACCTGTCTTGTGACCATGACTTCACCTGTCTTGTGACCATGATTTCACCTGTCTTGTGACCATGACTTCACCTGTCTTGTGACCATGATTTCACCTGTCTTGTGACCATGACCATGACTTCACCTGTCTTGTGACCATGATTTCACCTGTCTTGTGACCATGATTTCACCTGTCTTGTGACCATGACTTCACCTGTCTTGTGACCATGACCTGTATTGTGTCACCTTCTTGTGACCATGACTTCACCTGTCTTGTGACCATGACTTCACCTGTCTTGTGACCATGATTTCTTCACCTGTCTGTCTTGTGACCATGATTTCACCTGTCTTGTGACCATGATTTCACCTGTCTTGTGACCATGACTTCACCTGTCTTGTGACCATGACCTGTCTTGTGACCATGACCTGTCTTGTGACACCTGTCTTGTGACCATGATTTCACCTGTCTTGTGACCATGATTCACCTCACCATGGTTTCTGTCTTGTCCATGACTGACCATGATTTCACCTGTCTTGTGACCATGACCATGACTTTGTCTTGTGACCATGATTTCACCTGTCTTGTGACCATGATTTCATGACTTGTCTTGTGACCATGACTCTCACCTGTCTTGTGACCATGATTCACACCTGTGACCATGATTTCACCTGTCTTGACCATGATTTCACCTGTCTTGTGACCATGATTTCACCTGTCTTGTGACCATGACTTCACCTGTCTTGTGACCATGATTTCACCTGTCTTGTGACCATGACTTCACCTGTCTTGTGACCATGATTTCACCTGTCTTGTGACCATGATTTCACCTGTCTTGTGACCATGATTTCACCTGTCTTGTGACCATGATTTCACCTGTCTTGTGACCATGATTTCACCTGTCTTGTGACCATCTGTCTTGTGACCATGACCACCTGTCTTGTGACCATGATTTCACCTGTCTGTCTTGTGACCATGATTTCACCTGTCTTGTGACCATGACTTCACCTGTCTTCACCTGTCTTGTGACCATGATTTCACCTGTCTTGTGACCATGATTTCACCTGTCTTGTGACCATGATTTCACCTGTCTTGTGACCATGATTTCACCTGTCTTGTGACCATGATCACCTGTCTTGTGACCATGATTTCACCTGTCTTGTGACCATGATTTCACCTGTCTTGTGACCATGACCATGATTTCACCTGTCTTGTGACCATGACTTCACCTGTCTTGTGACCATGATTTCACCTGTCTTGTGACCATGACCATGATTTCACCTGTCTTGTGACCATGATTTCACCTGTCTTGTGACCATGACTTCACCTGTCTTGTGACCATGATTTCACCTGTCTTGTGACCATGATTTCACCTGTCTTGTGACCATGACTTCACCTGTCTTGTGACCATGACTTCACCTGTCTTGTGACCATGATTTAACCAGTAATGTGACCATAAACTTCACATGCTTCGTTAACATGACTTGGTTACAATGGCTTCAGTTGTCTTGTTACCATAACGTAACTGTATTGTTACCATTACTTCACGTCTTGTTAACATGACTTCACCTTGACATGCTCTCACCAGTGTTGGGAATTGGTTAAAATCTCATAATTGATGATTGGTTCATTACAACCGATCAATCATCGAAAATAATTGGTTAGCGTCATTTATGAAATGTGTTAATGCACAAAAAATAAGGAAAAAAACATGTAGTTCTTTGGCGTTTTTTTGGCAAAATTTCACATCTTTAAAGGATGACTAGCATGGAGGAGCATAAATTTCTTAGAGTCTTTAGACTTGGAACGAGCTTGTAGTGCTTATGAAATGTAACAGACAAAACCAACATTGTGAAAAATACTGTTAATGAAAACAAGTGTTCTAGAATTGTTTGTGTTCGATTATGAGAGAACATGATCGATTGCTTGGTCGTTTAGTCACTGCGACCAATCTTCGATTATTTCAATTAATCGGACCACCACTAGCTTTCACATTATGATTTCAACGCCTTTGTCATCATAACGACACATGCAAGGTCGCCGCACCTTGTCATGTTCTCGAAGAGGAGTACAACAATATTGATCAATTTATTCCAATCGTTGAATTTCTCCAGGAGAAAAGGAAGTCATGCTGATTGTCTAAATTAAGCGGAATTCTGGAGGATATGGCACTGTTATGTTGAATTTATGCAAATTCATAATGTAATAAAGTAGGCCGCTCATTTTGAAATACATGTACATCGTAAAACGGCAGGGTAATACAAACTTCGACTCTGCTTTGCCTTGTTCATGGACTGAGACACGCCAGTGTTGATACAGTCAAACGTAACAAGAGAAACTCAATACCAGAAATAGGTCTTGATGTCGTTTTCAGCAATAACCTGAGCGCTACGACGGTCATGAAATATTTACCCTATACAGGGTTGGATCAGATATACTGGGGTTGTACAGCTGAGACTCTGCTGTATGAGCACAATTACTTCCAAGCTGTCCTATTATACAAATATTGGATTCCCCACCGTATGTTGATTGGGGTCTGTGTAGCCAGAATGCATCCACAGATTAGGTGCATTGTGTCCGTGGAGGTTGTCATTTGCTGACTGTGCATGTTTGAACTGCGACAGGTTTCTCCATGGTATCATGTAAGGTGTCCCCATCAAATTTGTGAAATCAATTAACGATCAATAAATTATATTGAAACACTAAGTTATAGTTTACTAGTCAGTTAAGTGGCAGCTGAAATCAGTAACACAGAATCTTGCTTACTATCGAATGACTTGTCTCGGGTCACATAAAACCCATATTTTCAGATACCAATCCAATCCGTCTTATCTAGGTACAGTCAGCCTTTAAGACTGAAGATCCGGGTTAGAATTGGTCTTCAGCAACCCATGCTTGTCGTAAGAGGATCTAACAGGATCAGCTGATCAGGTTCGCTGACTTGGTTTACACATGTCATCGTATCCCAAATGCGTAGATAGATGCTCATGTTGTTGATCACTGGGTTGTCTGGTCCAGACGCCATTGTTTGAAGACCTCCGCCATACATGTTTACAGACCGCCTGGAATATTGCCTGCAATCGCTGCAATTGACCAATAATCTTGCAACAGTCTTTACTGTCATATATCACAGTGACATAATCTGTTTGATTGGCATTTTAGAAGTTGGTGAGTAATAAGAAAGTAAGATTCTTTATGGATAACAACTTCTTTATTATATGTGATGCGACGTTTCGGTATGGATTCTGATACCGTTGTCAAGCAAGAGTGAAATACTACAACAAAGAACGGACTTATATACATCAACAGGGATTAAATAATTACAACATGTAGGTATGTGTATGTATCTCCATGGTTACGGGACATATTTCCTTCATATGTCAACAAGGCTTCCACGTACTGTATGATCTTGATCACCACGTTTTTCGCACGTATTTGCTCGTAGAGTTCAATGAGCAGCATGAGGCTTTTTCAACAAGTGCAGTATAAGGACGTTCGACATGCCTTCATGTTTTTGTTATGGAGGGTATGGCTTTGGTATGTTTGTAAAACCTACGTTACTATGCTCAGATAATGATACTTAAGTTGGAAACATTTAATAAAATTTGAAACAAAAATATAATGCAATACATCCAGCCATAATCTCGCGCTACAGATCAGCAAAGCAGTGGTGAATGTTTTTAGTTTCGTATCACTGGGGTGTGCTTGTAACTACTGTTTCCTTGTGAATGATATATTTGGGATTATACTTTCTCAGAAAAGTACAGGTTCTAGTACATTTTGGGGGTTGAGTTCCATCAGGCACCTCCACTGAACCCACTCTTCAACCAAAATGGAAGTCTGAGAACTGTTATGTTTTCATGTGTTACGCCATACCTTGCGCTGATGAACACAGCATTTGTTTGCTTTCCCTTTGATAAAGATAAATTATTCAATGATTGTGAAAACAACGTTAAAGTAGAACTGAATTTTGAAAGATATCGAATCACCCAGTGCACATCAACAACTGATACTGATTAAAACCTATGAGATGCTCAAAGTTCCCAAAGGCGTCTGCCGGTCCTAATAAATGCTTATCCAGCAAATATACTAAAACACTTTCCGCATATTGAACGGCCAATGTGTGCTCACAGGAGTCCATTTAGTGAGTGAGCTGGAGTTCGTGTGCTTCTATACAGTAGGTTCATTTGACTGCGTTATTGTGTTTTATTACCAGTTATTAACACTAATGTCGCATTAATCACACACCAGTTGTAGAGTGCACATCATGGCCCACTTTCAGCCTACATTCCAAATAACTTGATAGTCCTCTTCTGAATAGTTTAGGTAATGCAGTATATTTGTATACCGGCTTGATACAATACGTAATAATGATAGTAACAGATGATGAAAGATGATAGTAACAAATTGTTGACACATGTAATCATATCCCAAATGCTTAGATCGTGACAGTTCGTTGACAGTGACATATTGTTGACAGTGGCGTATTGTTGACAATGGCAGATCGTTGATAGTGACTGACTATTGACAGTGGTAGATTGATGATAGTGCAGATTATTGACAGTGGCAGACAGATGACAGTGACAGGTTGCTGACAGTGGCAAACAGATAACAGTGACAGGTTGTTGACAGTGGCAGACAGATGATAGTGACAGGTTGTTGACAGTGGCAGACAGATGATAGTGACAGGTTGTTGACAGTGGCAGACAGATGATAGTGACAGGTTGTTGACAGTGGCAGACAGATGACAGTGACAGGTTGTTGACAGTGGCAGACAGATGACAGTGGCAGGTTGTTGACAGTGACAGATTGCTGACTGTGGCAGACAGATGACAGTGACAGATTGCTGACAGTGGCAAACAGATGATAGTGACAGGTTGTTGACAGTGGCAGACAGATGATAGTGACAGGTTGTTGACAGTGGCAGACAGATGACAGTGACAGGTTGCTGACAGTGGCAAACAGATGACAGTGGCAGGTTGTTGACAGTGACAGGTTGTTGACAGTTACAGATTGCTGACAGTGGCAGACAGATGACAGTGACAGATTGCTGACAGTGGCAGACAGATGATAGTGACAGGTTGTTGACAGTGGCAGACAGATGATAGTGACAGATTGCTGACAGTGACAGACAGATGACAGTGACAGATTGCTGACAGTGGCAGACAGATGACAGTGACAGATTGCTGACAGTGACAGACAGATGATAGTGACAGATTGCTGACAGTGGCAGACAGATGACAGTGACAGGTTGTTGACAGTGGCAGACAGATGACAGTGACAGGTTGTTGACAGTGACAGACAGATGATAGTGTCAGGTTGTTGACAGTGGCAGACAGATGATAGTGACAGGTTGTTGACAGTGGCAGACAGATGATAGTGACAGATTGCTGACAGTGACAGACAGATGACAGTGACAGATTGCTGACAGTGGCAGACAGATGACAGTGACAGGTTGTTGACAGTGGCAGACAGACGACAGTGACAGGTTGTTGACAGTGACAGATTGACAGTGACAGGTTGTTGACAGTGACAGACAGATGACAGTGACAGGTTGTTGACAGTGACAGACAGATGACAGTGACAGGTTGTTGACAGTGACAGACAGATGACAGTGACAGGTTGTTGACAGTGACAGACAGATGATAGTGTCAGGTTGTTGACAGTGGCAGACAGATGACAGTGACAGGTTGTTGACAGTGGACAGATAGATGACAGTGACAGATTGCTGACAGTGGCAGACAGATGACACAGTGACAGGTTGTTGACAGTGACAGACAGATGACAGTGACAGGTTGTTGACAGTGACAGACAGATGATAGTGTCAGGTTGTTGACAGTGGCAAACAGATGACAGTGACAGGTTGTTGACAGTGACAGACAGATGGAAGTGTCAGGTTGTTGACAGTGGCAGACAGATGATAGTGACAGATGATAGTGACAGATTGCTGACAGTGACAGACAGATGATAGTGACAGATTGCTGACAGTGACAGACAGATGATAGTGACAGATCGCTGACAGTGGCAAACAGATCACAGTGACAGGTTGTTGACAGTGACAGACAGATGATAGTGTCAGGTTGTTGACAGTGGCAGACAGATGATAGTGTCAGGTTGTTGACAGTGGCAGACAGATGATAGTGACAGATTGCTGACAGTGGCAGACAGATTGCTGACAGTGACAGATTGCTGACAGTGGCACACAGATGACAGTGACAGGTTGTTGACAGTGACAGACAGATGATAGTGTCAGGTTGTTGACAGTGGCAAACAGATGATAGTGTCAGGTTGTTGACAGTGGCAAACAGATGACAGTGACAGGTTGTTTACAGTGGCAGACAGATGATAGTGTCAGGTTGTTGACAGTGGCAGACAGATGATAGTGACAGATTGCTGACAGTGACAGACAGATGATAGTGACAGATTGCTGACAGTGACAGACAGATGATAGTGACAGATTGCTGACAGTGACAGACAGATGATAGTGACAGATTGCTGACAGTGGCAGACAGATGACAGTGACAGGTTGTTGACAGTGGCAGACAGATGACAGTGACAGGTTGTTGACAGTGACAGACATAATGATGACAGTGACAGGTTGTTGACAGTGGCAGACAGAATGATGACAGTGACAGGTACTTGACAGTGACAGACAGTTGACAGTGACAGGTTGTTGACAGTGACAGACAGAATGATGACAGTGACAGGTTGTTGACAGTGACAGACAGAATGATGACAGTGACAGGTTGTTGACAGTGGCAAACAGATGACAGTGACAGATTGTTGACAGTGACAGACAGATGACAGTGATAGGTTGTTGACAGTGGCAGACAGATGATAGTGTCAGGTTGTTGACAGTGACAGATTGTTAAGAGTAATGTGATATTAACAATAACGGAAAGCTAATATTTAGTGACAGATGATCGATATATAGTGACAGGTGGTTAGCAGTGAGGGATGGTTAATATATAGTGACAGATAGTTGATATATAGTGACAGTTGGTTAGCAGTGAGGGATGGTTAATATATAGTGACAGATAGTTGATATATAATGACACTGATATACTGCTGCAAGCTTCACAAAGAAAGAGCAGATACCAGTAAAAGAAGCATCAGTGTTCCATTATGCATAGAAGCAGTTTTACTATCTGTCCTACGACAGCATTGTAACCTGTCTACAAGATAACTGTGTTTATCCCATCTGCGAGCATCACCTGGGTGTGACACAGAGATGAAATCTACTTAAGGGCGTGTTGGGCCGGGGCAGTACGAGCAGTAAGTTGATTGCTGTCAGACCTCATCAGATCCCGTCCTTCATTCAATAGACTCCAGAGGAGAGGAAGGAGAGATCCCAGATGGCAACACAAACACAGCAACAAAGACATACGGTCCAGTTTGTCTTCCTGGTCTGAGTTTGAAAGATTGCCAGCCATTGTTGTACCATTAGGTACAGGACTTCAATGAGGGATGAAAGACGGGGAGTAAATAACGCGTCGCCTCAGCCGGAATATAACAGCAGTAACTCATGGAGGTGTTCAACGGTGCCAGGCTTCTCGCTAGCTGTGTACACCAATCAATGCATTCCACGGCTTACAGGTTTAGTCAATGAAATATGTGGTTCCCTGCTTTCACATTGTCCTAACGTGGTGTGTGTGGAAGGGTAAGAGTTTGTTTTAGACGGTTATAATGTTATAATGTTTATTTAACCCACGTGGATGGGCATGGTGTGACAAACCAGGAAACATATTGGAAACAGACCGGGATTCGAACCCACAGTGCCGATATAGTCATCATATGACATACTGAGGGGTTCTTTGACTGGCGAAAGGGGAACTGTCATGTCATAACCTTTATCGCATATACCCCATCAAGGGAATTAACTTTATAATAAACTAGGCTCCGTCTATTGAAGTTTCGAGCGTTTGCGTGTATTCATTCCGTACCAGATTAGTAGCCGGGCAATACGGCTGATATGGAGTTTCGGCCTTGGGCTGGTTTGGCGCATGTGCATTTACGGCCCGGGTGGTCAGTATGGACATATGCCGACAGCAAGTACAGTATGTGCAAAACGGTCCCTATTATTCATGGGTATATGATGACAGCGTATATCAGGTACAAATCAAATGAGCGTGGAAGAGGGTTTCACGGGTTTCATGCAGACCAAAAGGACGCAACTCTGCAGAATGAATGGCCATATATATGACATACACAACGCCATTTAGAAAGTGGTCAAACGTAACACATGTTATATTTGCAATTAACCCACTCAGTCGTCTAACCCACTCAACTGTCTAGCCCACTCAGTCGCGTAGCTGAGTGGGTTCGCCGGCTGACTTTGTGTGCTGGCGGTTAGGTGCCTGACTCTGAGGGTTTGGGTTCGCATCCCGGATGGGACTCAACCCAACTAAAGTACTAGAATCAGTACATTACTAAGAAAGTGTAATCCTAAACATAACATGTGGCCATATATGTAAATTCTCAATACGAGCGGGTGGTTTCCTTCTACATGAAGCCGACTCACTCACTGACTTACTCAGTGAGGTTAAATTATTTAAATTATAAAAGTGTTTTAACTTAATTCAATGTAATCACCACACTGACACTTTATTCCGTAGTCAGCAAATTTTCAAGCCCTATGACGACTGGGAAATACAGTCAAGCGCCGTTGAAGTTACCTACCTAGTGACGAAGAAAGAAAGCATACGAAGGTATCAAACTTTGACTTCGAGACAACCGGAAGTTCGACACTGAGACTACATTCGGCAAACAAGGGGTTGATACCATAAGCTTAGATCCACGCTGTCGACTTACGACATGTGGTCCGTCGGTATGGTTTTACGCCGCTTTTAGCAATATTCCAGCAATAACACGGCGGGGGACACCAGAAATGGGCTTCACACATTGTACCCATGTGGGGAATCGAACCAGGGTGTTCGGCGTGACGAGCGAACGCTTTAACCACTAGGCTACCCCACCGCCCCTCTTCTACATGAAGTCCCTACAGGGCAATCAGCTGTGAAGGTATCACATGGCAAGTGAAAAAACACTGAAAAGTACTTTATAGTCAAAATCATTAATGCATTTGCTAAAGTTTTGTAAATTCGCTGCTACCCAAAATAAACATTAAAACGGCAAAACTAATGTCAGTATTACAATCATATTAAATATTACTTTGCTTAAACTGACAAAAACAGATTGAAAAACGTGTCTTTCCCATGCATCATTACACGAAACAAACAGTTAGCTATCATACAAATATCAACACAGTTGTAGCAGGACCCGTAACGTTGATCAAAGCACTTTAAATGAAAACCTTTATTATTGTAATTGTTCGAGCTTCATATCGCTGAGCAAACATATTGGTATAAATGATAAGACTGACAATCGATTGCTCGCATTTCTCCACTGGGCCTCCACACATCGATAGTGAGAGGTTTTCTATGTTACGTAAGGTAACAAAGTGCTTTAAATTGATCACATACAATCAGCTGGGCAAACGAAAGTATAGCCCCATTTTCGATGGTGGTTAAAAGCGTAGCAAATATATTAATTTGTTATTCCATGGTGAGGTGTTTGGCACACGCATCCTGGTTGTGCCAAGGTTTCGGCGACTGGTGAAAGCCTAGTACGTTGTCCAAAACGTATGCAATATTTTGGGTGATAGCCAATTTCAAGTGTAAATTTTCCATAGGTCTAGCAATGTTTGCGTTTATAAAATGTCAACAGTTATAAAAAGTCAAAACAAGACCTACACAAAAATAAATCTATCACCTTCCGACAACGACATAGTGGATCAGAAATGTTTGAGTTCTCAATTTCCTTTCTCCCATCTTTCTGTGGAAATATTGGCCATCATTCACAGTTGCTCTTTTTATGTTTTAAATATTGTTTGTTGTTTAACGCCGCGCTCAGCAATATTCCAGCTACATGGCGGGGTCTGTAAGTAATCAACTCTGGACCAGACAATCCAGTGATCAACATCATGAACATCCATCCACACAATTGGGAACCGATGACATGTGTCAACCAAGTCAGCGAGCCTGACCGCCCGATCCCGTTAGTCGCCTCTTACGACAAGCATTGGTTACTAAAGATCTATTCTAACCTGGATCTTCATGGGTCCAATCTCTGTGATATTAGACAGTACATGTTTCCCTGTCAGGGCCACCACTTTCACAATTCATATAACTGAGCTTGAAGATGGCCTGGACACAATATTATTTTCTTGAAGTGAAATACATTACTAATATTGTGCAAACATAAACAACAACTTAATTCACAAATTATGACATTTTCGGAAGTTCTGGAAACAAAATAATGAAAAACGCTAATGGATCCATGTTTCTGAATTTCAATACAGACTTCTGCAAAAGATGTCATCCAAATATTCGGTAAAGACAGATATAGAAGTAGGTCTCATTGTAAGATTTCCTTGTTGTAAACTATTCAGACACACACCTAATCTGCAATGAGGGCCATATTCCCCTTAATGACGTTATTCCCATCTCACCCAGGAGATACGGAAATCTGGTAAATTGTATTAGTCTCCCGGCTCCAATCCAACAAATCCTCAATGTTGTTCAAGAGATGACAATTTAATTGTGAACACTCAGTCATTGCTTGTATTGCAATTCTAACCCGTATCTCCACGGCTGTTCTTTGTTAAACCTTAAAACTCTGGCCGGAAGGGATCGAAACATTACAAACAAAATACATCAGATTTGCGTTCGTACAGTGATCATACTTTCGTAAACAAACTCGACCCGTTACTCGAACACCTGAAACTCTCCGATTTCCTGTGATCCATTCATTAAATATGATATACTTTTCACCCCTATTTTGTATTTTACGTCAAGTGAAATCTCTTATTTGCATTGTGAACTGAGAATACTTTTATAAATATAAATCATATTAATACACACCCAAATATTTTTCACATGACTTCCTGGTCCAGAGTAGATATTTCATATGCCATAAAAAACTGGAATATTCCGTAGTTGGTCGTTGTACAAACGAAACATAAACGTAATAGTCCATGGGCTGATATAGGTGACCCTCCCCCCCCCTGGGGGAATTTTGAAAACTATATTTTTTTGAAAGCTTATCATATGTACATTCAAATTCCAGGTGTTTGCAGGCTGGGTGCGGGGGACTTTTCCCGTAGTGACCCCCCAAAGGGGGTCAGGGTGGGAAACATTTGGGAAAATTAGTTTTTGCTTTTTTCACAAAATACATTCTAATAACTGCTTTCTATCAGGAACTATAAAAATATTTAAAGTTTATTGATAAGTTATAGGTACAGGAAGACATTTACTTTGAAAAATGCATTGCGTCTAAGGGAAAAATTAAACTTTATAGCTGTTTTTCTACACTTTCTAGTGGGCAATTGTTTTAAGAAGGTATTCTTGTTTCAATAGCTCTAAAATGATCAAAATTAATGTTACAGCTATACTTAAAGCATGAAAGGACTTTGAGATGGTTTATTGTAGTCTGGGTGCTGGGGATTTTTCATGCCCTGACCCCCCAAGAGGGGGGCCAGGGGTAAAGATTTGGAAAAATGAGTTTTTCTTTTTCACAAAATACATTCTAATAACTGCCCTTTATTAGGAACAATGAAAATATCTAACATTTATTATTTAGTTAGAGGCACAGGAAGACTTTAAATTTGAAAAATGCATTGTGTCTAAGGAAAATCAGACTTGAATGCTGTTTTCTACACTGTCTAGTTGGCAGTTGGTTAAAAACGTATTATTTCTTCAATTGCTCTAAAATGATCAAAATTAATGTTACAGTTATACATAAAGCATGGTGGTTTATTCTCACTTTGGCTTTTTATAACATTGAGTTACCATTACTTATATTTATGTACCTTTATGCCAAATCATCATAGATTGTGTCCAGAAGACTCTCAATCTCAACTTCGTCTGAATCCTCCATTCTACTCAAATCTAAGTTCTTGCTGGATATTATGTCTGTCAACTCTTGTGGAAGGATGTTGCCTATGGTCCATTGACATTTCAGAGCATTTACTCCCCCTTTCAGCCACCCTAAGCCCACAGGGTGAGCAACACTAGGGTGATTCTTGTCAGCACTGACCAAGATCAAGGCCAGGTGATCGCACGCTGCATGTGCATGTGTAGGGAGTCTCTGCAAGGTGGAAGGAGTCTCATGTCTACATCATCATAGCTTGTCATAGTCTGTCCTCCCTTGGGTTTTAAAATCTTCATGAAGATTTGGTAGCGAGCCTCACTTACATTGTTTGTGACTTGACCATATATATGACAGACAAAGGAGTCCAAAGACCTCAACAAGTCAGTAGCTATCTCATCAGAAAGTCCTATCTTGGATAAAGCATTCACAAATTCAGGGTGAGATTCGAGAAGCTCAATGGGGAGAACTTTGCCGCATTTGACAAAGGCACTGGTGGTATCACGTCCTATAAATGCATGAAGGGCTGGCTGGACATTGCACAGAGTGGACCCTTTCAGATCGATGATACTTTGTACATCCAGAAGTCTTCATTTGTCACCAGTGCCTTTGTCAAATAGAACAGAAGTTTTCACCGTTTGAACAACCTTCAGAAGCAGAACCAACACATCTGTATCATCTGATCATATCACAACTTGTGCAGCAGAAGGATACTGAGCATCAACATGCAAAACGTGAAGAATAATTCTAGTTTCTGCTTCTTCCTGTGAAGAAAGCATTCACAAAGCATTCTCTGTAGTGACAGCTACCGATTCGTCATCTGTGGTCATCAACAAAAAACACTCTTCACCTTTCATAAAGAAGACTTTTTTTCCTTGAATTCGACTCATCCAAATGAAAGTTGAGAGAAATGTATTTGCTCAGTTGGTTCTCTTGAGTGAGCAACATGACACTGATGGCGAAAAAACATCTTCATTCCCATTATCACCTGTTCCTTGGGCCTTAGCAACAGCTGATGGCTACCCAGTGAAAATCGACAAAGCCAACTGCTGCACTACCTGGAGACTGATGCAAAGAAGCATGATTTGATCGCTGATGATGCTGTGCATACAGTAGATGGTAATGCCCTACTCCAGTGCCTCACTGGCATCCCCGATACATTTGAGAAGCTAGCTGAGAAGGTTTCTGTGATGCTTCCATATTCGGAAAGAGTGGCGTTTGTCACAGATTCATAACAAGAAAGACTCCATCAAGTGATTAGAGAGAGACAGAAGATGAACAGCTCATTTTTGGTTCAGGGTCCAAATTATAAAACCCCATCTGACTAGAAATCGTTTGTGTCCAATCCCAAGCACAAAAGGCAATTGATACAACTGATCTTTGATGAATGATGTACTGACAAATACACAATTCAACTTCAGTGGAAAAAAAGTCTTCTTTATGAAAGGTGAAGAGTGTTTTTTGTTGATGACCACAGATGACGAATCGGTAGCTGTCACTACAGAGAATGCTTTGTGAATGCTTTCTTCACAGGAAGAAGCAGAAACTAGATTATAATTCTTCACGTTTTGCATGTTGATGCTAAGCATCCTTCTGCTGCACAAGTTGTGATATGATCAGATGATACAGATGTGTTGGTTCTGCTTCTGAAGGTTGTTCAAACGGTGAAAACTTCTGTTCTATTTGACAAAGGCACTGGTGACAAATGAAGACTTCTGGATGTACAAAGTATCATCGATCTGAAAGGGTCCACTCTGTGCAATGTCCAGCCAGCCCTTCATGCATTTATAGGACGTGATACCACCAGTGCCTTTGTCAAATGCGGCAAAGTTCTCCCCATTGAGCTTCTCGAATCTCACCCTGAATTTGTGAATGCTTTTTCCAAGATAGGACTTTCTGATGAGATAGCTACTGACTTGTTGAGGTCTTTGGACTCCTTTGTCTGTCATATATATGGTCAAGTCACAAACAATGTAAGTGAGGCTCGCTACCAAATCTTCATGAAGATTTTAAAACAAGGGAGGACAGACTATGACAAGCTATGATGATGTAGACATGAGACTCCTTCCACCTTGCAGAGACTCCCTACACATGCACATGCAGCGTGCGATCACCTGGCCTTGATCTTGGTCAGTGCTGACAAGAATCACCTAAGTGTTGCTCACCCTGTGGAGCTTAGGGTGGCTGAAAGAAAGAATAAATGCTCTGAAATGTCAATGGGCCATAGGCAACATCCTTCCACAAGAGTTGACAGACATAATATCAGCAAGAACTTAGATTTGAGTAGAATGGAGGATTCCGGCGAAGTTGAGATTGAGAGAGTCTTCTGGACACAATCTATGATGATTTGGCATAAAAGGTACATAAATATAAGTAATGATGTAACTCAATGTTATAAAAAGCCAAAGTGAGAATAAACCACCTTGCTTTAAAGTATAGCTGTAACATTAATTTTGATCATTTTAAAGCAATTGAAGAAATAATACGTTCTTTAACCAACTGCCAACTAGACGGTGTAGAAAAACGGCATTCAAGTCTGATTTTTCCCCTTTAGACACAATGCATTTTCAAATTTAAAGTCTTCCTGTGCCTCTAACTAAATAATAAATGTTAGATATTTTCATTGTTCCTAATAAAGGGCAGTTATTAGAATGTATTTTGTGAAAAGAAAAAACTCATTTTTCAAATCTTTACCCCTATGCCCCCCTCTTGGGGAAGTCAGGGCATGAAAAATCCCCAGCACCCAGACTACAATAAACCATCTCAAAGTCCTTTCATGCTTTAAGTATAGCTGTAACATTAATTTTGATCATTTTAGAGCTATTGAAACAAGAATACCTTCTTAAAACAATTGCCCACTAGAAAGTGTAGAAAACAGCTATAAAGTTTAATTTTTCCCTTGGAACGCAATGTATTTTTTCAAAGTAAATGTCTTCCTGTACCTGTAACTAATCAATACACTTTAAATATTTTTATAGTTCCTGATAGAAAGCAGTTATTACAATGTATTTTGTGAAAAAAGCAAAAACTAATTTTCCCAAATGTTTCCCACCCTGACCCTCTTTGGGGGGTCACTGCGTGAAAAATCCCCCGCACCCAGCCTGCAAACACCTGGAATTTGAATGTACATATGATAAGCTTTCAAAAAAATATAGTCTTCAAAATTCCCCCAGGGGGGGGAGGGTCACCTATATCAGCCCATGGACTATAATGCCTAGCCCTGATCTACAGGTGACTGTTACCGCGGCCATTATGACGTCAACATACACATAAGAAGTTGTACTATCCGTCATGCCTGCAATTCTCGTGGGGCGTCGCGTTCAATTTCTTCGTCGCTCATGTAACCGTTTCAAAACGTATTTATCGTTTGTGTTGAATTCAAATATTCTTGGCAGAATTTCAAACCACTCAAAATGTCACATTACGAAGAGCATTCCATCCATAATATTATATGGATCGACTGTCACGTGTTTTAGCTTACGATTTTGAGTACAGATGAAGCACGCGATGGTAGTGTAAACATAATTGACAGATGATCGATACTTGTAGATGTACGATAATATAATATCATTGATTCTACCATGACTTCAGTAAACACTGGATTGTGATTGGTTAATTAAAGTCATTCAGAGGTATATAATCACGTTATACAGGTCTCTGTTTTCCGTGCGCAATCATACATGGTTTACGGTAATGCACTATTTTTGTCTGCCCACTAACATGGCGGACACCAAACAACCTACCGATGCATCGATAAATTACGGCGATTTTACTGTCGGAAATTACACATTTGTCTTTAAAGATGGATTTAGCGATGACGGGCTCGACTCACTACTTGCGTAAATCACAGCAATAGGTGTTTATACATACAAAAGTACTTCGAAAGCATGGAAACAAATATTCAGTCGAACAAGATCAAAACATCGTCTGCTTTCCGAATAAAAATTCAGCAAAAACAAATATGTTTACGTTGATTCTATGTTATGTCAGAATAGATCCAGCAATAGACTGCTACATAATTTCCGTGTTAAATTTATTATCAGCTTTCGTCAACGATATCGCCACTGATCTTGATCCGGTAACGGAGCATGCATTAACATCGAACGCCGAAGAAATTTTAATGCCTTCCGTCCACATAAATAAACAGTTGGGTTATCAATTCAAACAAAATGATATTTTGAAATTTGTACTGTTTCAAATTTAGAGGTAGTAAAACACAATAACAGAATCTGCAAACCGTTCTGTTTAGCCCAACATATTTTTTTTCTAAAAGTATATAATATCGTTGAAAAAGTTATTTAGCTTAGTCATGATCCCTCTTATCCATTACATTGCTTGATCTAAAGTAGTCTATTAAAGTATAATTAATTACCTTACCGTGTTTATGCCAGAGGTACACCCTCATGTCCTGATCCATCCTTTCGGAAATATCACCACAAATCTGGCTCTTTGTCAACAGACTCGCGAACATGCCAGCGAATCCGATTCAATTTGAATTCACTACACTTTGAAGCCACTAGGTCACAAAACACTTTCCAAAATGTAGAAAATAATATCCGTAGAATCGAATTTGAGCACAAAGTACACACATGAGTGTGTAGAGTCACCACAGCTGTCGCACGCAGACGTAGAGGTGCGTGAAATCGTCAAAGTTGACAGGGCGCAAAATTCAACAGTATCTAAATTCGGTACAACACGGACTTCTCGTTACAGCAAAGCGCCCCTACTAAAATTTTGTACCAGTACCAGTAATTAGATATCAAAGACTATCTCAGTCATACAATCAGGTTAACCTTGCGCAAACTGTCAGTGGCTCTCCTGTCGCATCTTTCCAAATGTATACAATGACTTCGAGAAAAGGTCAAGGCCATGAGGTTGCTGCCACTATTCTGGTGGGGAAAGGGTCTACGGTGGAATTTTCAAATGTGAACCAAGCTTTTTAAACTTATTTGATATATGTTTTCCAACTTATCAGTTAATGATTGGTGATTGATGCATTGAAAAAACAAAACGTGATTTGTTATTACTGAATCTGGAGTTTGTTAGTCATTGACGGTTTGCCACCAAACACCCCGTTTCGGGCGATACCGCAGAGATTGGAATGCGAGGCCGCTTCACGTATATTGACTCGTAACCAAAGAAGAGCTCCACCTGAAATTGTTCATAAAATTGTCATGGTAGAATGGAGATAAACCTACTGTGTGGGAAAATCAGAGGTATATAACGAAATTATAATAGCTCTAAATTGTTCATTTAAAACCTCACGCTACGCGTTCGGTTTTAAATGAAATTAGAACTATTATATTTCGTTACCACTCCCACAATAAGATATCTATCTAATTATAGAAATACGAACATAATAGTGCTGATAGGGTATACAGTTTTCGCGATGTAAGTGAACCTAGGGAGTAGATTCATGTTTCCAAGGACAGATAAGTGTTATTCAAACAAGACATCGGGATTCAAACCAGAGCGCCTTGGTGAACCTAACACAATGTTAAAGCATGGGACTTACCATTATATTTGCGGTAAGATAGTAAGAACACACTGGGTAACAGTACGTTGACAATCTTTAACATGATGCTTCAAGATCAGACCTGTCTCTGTCCAAGGACGCTTGGTCTCTGTAAACCTCCCATCGTAAGACCGTGTCAAAGCATTATTTTCTCTAATCTAGAACTGAATCAATTCCATTACCAGGTCGTTCCCGTCTAATAGTGTTACACGAAGCACTAAGGACGCTCTTCCTGAATAATGTATTCTCTGTTTCAAGGGCCTCCTAAATCTGAGCGTCTCCACATCGGTGACCCCTCTCAGTATCGGCCTGGTGGGGGTCAGCTGTGGCTATCGCCACTGACAGGAATACAGCCCTCGTGATCACTTTTACGGCCACGATAACATACGGATCAATGATTACAGATAATTGACTGATCCACTTTTAGATGGGGTTCGGTGTCGCCCTCACTGCTGGCACTAGAGGGACACAAGCTGTTTGGATAGTTTGACACGATCTGTTTGGACATTGGGACCCAATCTATTTGGATACTATCTGTGCGGGGAGTGGTTTTGAGGAAGGTGCATTATCTGGAAATGTTTTAGCATATCATTTAAGATTGTCAAAAATACTGGTTTATGATGTTAGATTGTAACAAATTACAATCAGTCGCTTAATTTCCCCAGGGGAGTAGCTTGGACATATTCTTGGTTAAAGGGTTTTTCGTGACATCGGAATAAAATCGTGATACGTTTTTTATTTGTTGAGCAGTTATGGCTCTCAGAGGAATGGTTTGGGGTCGATGACGTAAGCGAAGTGACGACTCTTCGGGGAATACAGGGATTATCATGAAAACAATATCAGTCACGCTCCAGAAAGGGAGATTGGGAAATCAGGTTAATTTCGGTTCCAAATAAGATTCAAACGTTGTAAGGCTATCACACAAGGCAAGTGCTTTAGATGAAAGCAGTTCTATGAATCATGACAGAAAACAGAAAACATCACGAAATAATCAGTCGGGACTATCTATCGAAATCTATTTCATTGATCGTTAAAACTTATAGGTTTATGTTGCAAGATAGTTGATCAGGTTCACTTACCCGATTTCCCGAAAGGGATTTCACCCTTCATGCACGCCAATCATTATAGCTTCTGAGTGAGTGTGGTTTACCCTGCTTTTAGCAATATTCCAGCAATATCACGGCGGGGAACACCAGAAATGGGCTTTATGAATTGTACCCAGGTTGGGAACGTACTGAACCATGGTCTTCAACTTGAGGAGCGAACGCATTCACCACAAGGCTACCCGATGATGATGATGATGATGATGATGATGATGGTGATGATGATGACGATGATGATGATGATGGTGGTGGTGGTGGTGGTGGTGGTGACGACGATGATGATGATGATGATGATGATGGTGGTGGTGGTGGTGGTGATGATGATGACGACGACGACGATGATGGTGGTGGGTGACGTGACGACGACGATGATGATGATGATGATGGTGACGACGGTGACGACGATGATGACGACGATGATGATGATGATGATGATGATGATGATGATGATGATGGTGGTGGTGGTGATGGTGGTGGTGGCGACGACGACGATGATGATGATGATTTGGAGATTTAATGCGCGCTTTCCGGCATAATGCGTATTTCGCACACGGAACAGTGCTACCTTAACGCACCTTCCTAGTGTACGTTAGTATAATCAAGTAACTTGATACTGACACGTCTACTCATTATTCCGTAAATATTTCTATTATCGATTTGTTATAACACACAGACGAGAGAAGATTCTTTTGTCGTAAATTTTATTTATTCATTTATCTGATGTTCTTAACGGCATAACTGTCTTTCGCGACCTAAAATATTAATAAAGCATCATGTTCCTAATCGCAATATGGCCGGCACATTGCCGATGAAGATTTTCAAATGTTAGGACATCGCCAATACGTCTATAGGCTGTTGCTGGAACGGTTTTACCCATAATGTGGACATATAACAGTGATTTGCCGAAAATCTGTTTCCCGGAAGATGAATTACCATCAAATACACTGCATCTGAAGAAAGGCAATACAGAGCTTGAAGGTAGTCAGCAAATGCCGTGCCCCGACCTTAAGCAAGAACATTTCAAAGCCAGCACTATGTGGCTTGACCTTTTGGAGGTACTGCTTAACTCATCCGTTACAAATGTCAAAATAGGTCCTTGTACATTTCAATGAGTGCAAGGCAATTTCCACGTGCAGCGTGTGCCAAAAGCGCAGACAACATTTTTGTTGAAGTTAATATCAACAGTTGCGCGTAGCATTTCTATCAGAAAACATGTGACGCTTTGTTGACCATTTGTTGTTCATATTTCTGTAACTACGTAAATGTTAATATAATATGATATTAAATATGGGTTCTGCGTGAGACTCTCCTGCTGCTGCTCGAGGAACAAAATCCCCAAATTCATGCCTCGCGTCTTGGCACTGACAGTGTGGATAGTGTTTTATGCCAGCCAGCCTAAATATATTACGACAAGTAAATAAAGATTCCTTGACAATAGATAATCTGTCATGTCACTGACTGACTGAGTTTTCCTTAACGCCGCTTCGAACAACGCTTTACTTAAAACTGACAGCTTGATTTGGGAATAAATCCCGAACTTGTGGCGCTTACAAATTAGACAACAAAACCATCAGGTCGAGAAGGATTTCGAACCAACCATAATAAGTATCTGGCGCACCAAAGGGACACAACTCTGACTAGACTATTTCGTGAGTGGACTTCAGTACTGTAGGGTCTGAACGTAGGTAACTTTCAGTCAATATCAAAGAACGGATGCATGCAGTCGGTATATCGTTCACTCGGAAAGGTGACACTGACTCATGCATGTTATGGATCCATTCTTGTATCTAAACATGCGGAAACGGTTTGAAAATCCGCCATCGCTTTTCGGGCAAAATCCAAACTGAGTGATTCTGACACAATGTCAACCAAGTCAATTTGATTGGTGACGCCCCCGTACAGAATCTCAACTCCCTGGGGATCATACAACTCGTACAGCCACTAGGCGCACCAATTTTATTTGGCTTTCCCATCCTTACGAGGTACCCATTCACAGCTGGGTGGACTGGGACGCATAGTGACAGTACTTTGTCCAAGTTGTACTGCACGTTGCTGTACCCGCAACTAGGTGTTTGCACGTATCTGGTCATTTACCAACGGATTCGTTTGTTCTTTTATGTGCACAGGGTTGTGTACTGTACACATTAGGAACAACATTCCCCAGGCTTATTTCATCACCTGTTGTCTTGAGAACAGCGCCACTACCTCACATATATCAACGCAAAAGACGGTTACAGCCAATACTGACTCGGTTCATTGAGTTATTAAACCGTCCCTCATTTAAGCGGACGCGTGTCGCTGCCTGTGTCCCGTTGTTAGGCACGGTTTTGTCAGTGAATTCATTATAATAAAAGGTGGTTCAGACGAATGACCACATATTATGAGGTTTTTTTCAATAACATTATTACCCAACTTTATATGAAGCACGGTTAGTTCTTTCCGACAATATAACCCGTGAAGGTCCGGGTTAGAATATTGGCCTTCAGTAACCCATGCTTGTCGTAAGAGGCGACCAACGGGATCGGGTGGTCAGGCTCGCTGACACATGTCATCGGTTCCCAATTGTGCAGATCGATGCTCATGCTGTTGATTACTGGATTGTCTGGTCCAGACTCGATTATTTACAGACCGGCGCCATATAGCTGGAAAATTGGTGAGTGCTCAACTCACTCACTCACTCCGACAGTCTATATCTCTGTTCACTTCAGTGACAAATGCACCCTTGACCAAGGAACTAAGCTTTCTCATAACTTTGTCGTGTGGAATGTTGGTGTACAGCGTGGTAAAACCAAATATTTAAAATCGGCTCTATGAAACGCATATGAAAACTTGTGAACCTGTGAACCCGTGTAACTGAAACTGGTAACTGAAACTATGCGGAAATTATGTCGGATTGTTGGTAACTGAAACTCTGCGGAAACCTGTTGGATTCTTGGTAACTGAAACTCAACGGAAACCTGTTGGAGTTTGGGTAACGGATACCCTGCGGAAACCCTTAGAAGCGGCTAATTGTAAGTTTCCGTTACTGAGGAAAATCAATGTAAAAGAAAGGAAACTTACTGGATTCTAGGTGGAAACGTAACTTTCAGCCCACTTTCTATCAGGTTTCCGCAATGAAACCAAGTTATTTTTGCTGTGAATGTTTTGAAGGATATAACTTGGTTCTTTGTTATACGTATTGTGCAGTGGTTACGTATTCCTTCTCGCGGGATGACCGACTTACAGAGGCTTTGAAATGGGAAGAGCGCTTCACTCTGATGGATTATTGCCAATTTATTGTGTCAATTGACAAGCGGCGTCCGTCTAAGAATTATTATTACTAATATTCCTTAATCTGGCCCAAGTAAACATCCAGACACTTAGTTATTGGGATTTGTTGATTCAGCCGGAGTATAATCTTGATCTATAGGGTTATTGAATTACGTTTTTAATGTTTAACTCCGCACCAGCGTTGGGAGTGTTTCATCTGTACAGCCAGTCCAGCACTCTATCAACAAAATGGATTTGTTGTCAGACTGGGCGGCTCAGTGGTTGTTTGTGTGGTGCATCTACGTCATGGTATGTCGCGCATGATGTTAATCACTGGGTTGTCCAACCTCCGAGAGGATCGGGGCGTTCAGCAACCCATTTTTGCCATCAACGATGACAATGCTTGTGGTACCAGGCGAGTACTTGTACATGAGATATATTGAATGTTCATGATGATCAATACTGGATCATTCACAGCCCGCCGCCTTATGACTTGATCATTACTGAGTGTTGCTTTAACAACAGAGAACACCGGTTTGTCTGCCCCAAATTCGACTATCAATAGGACGCCGTCAAGTAGCTTCATTCTTCTTGGAAGGGTATTTTCTTCATTCTGATTACGACCCATCTGGGTTAAAATTGGTCTTCAGCAACCCATTTTGTCGTAAAAGGCGACTAACGGGGAAGGGTGGTCAGGCTCGCTGACTTGGTTGACACATGTCATCGTATCCCAGTTGTGTAGATCGATCTTCATGCGGTTGATCACTGTATTATCTGGTCCAGATTCTATTATTTACAGATCGTCGCTATGTCACTGGCAACACTACAATAGAAATATAGACAAAAACAATGGGCCTTAAACATTATAACCAAGTAGGGAATCGAACCCCATGCTTCGTTATAACAAACGAGAACTTTCACCGCTAGGCTTTAGCTCTGCGCCCTTAAGCACTGTACATCCAGAGCAACAAGACACACTAAATCCAGATCAAGCTGTAAGCTGTTTCCCCGAGGTACTGACTAACCCAATCCTTCTCCATTCTCAACAATTTTCAGCTCCTGTATTTAGACTCGTCTATGACAAGAAGGAAGATCCGACTAAATCCACAACGTAAGCCCTCTGGGGATATGGGAATTCAGTTAGTTGCAAGGTCGACTTAATTTCGCTGATCTCCCTCATGGATCCCATAAGGCGTGATTGTATAGCCGCTTCGTCTGTTGACCGGTGTGGGGCGAGAAGGACAACGTTATCGATCTGAAATTGACATCTGGCATTAACTGACTGTTTTTATTCAACTGCTGAAAACGGATTCAGTTCAATAAAAGGAATTGATAAAACAGGAATCTTCACATGTGCGTAATTAGACCGAGTAAAAAAGAAAGTGAGATTATGGTTTTTATCATGTGGTCACATTTTTGAGTGAGTGAGTGAGTTTAGTTTTACGCTGCGCTCAGCAATATTCTAGCTATATGGTGGCGGTCTGTATAATCGAGTCTGGACCAGACAATCCACTGATCAACAGCATGAGCATCGATCTGCGCAATTGGGAACCGATGACATGTGTCCACCAAGTCAGCGAGTCTGAACACCCGATCCCGTTAGTCGTAAATACAATTACTTACATGTATATGGAATGTAGAACGTACTGCCATGTGAAGCCTAGTGCGGCATGAGGCAAGTATCATGGGTTTTGCTCTTCCGCAAGCGGCAGCTCCTAGTTTTCTTGAGCCAGCAGGCATTACAGGTCACGTATAGGTAGGTAACATCACCGTTTCTATCACCTCACTGATTGGCTGAGTAGCATTTCATAATTTTCAATGTACCCCGCTTAAAGTGCAATATTTACATTCCCCGTTGGAACTGTGGTCATTACATAGAAAACATACCAACCACAAGTTTGTATCTCATGTTAACTTTATAATATATTTAAGACTTTACTTTCCGGATATTTGCTACATTTTCGGGGTGAAAGAGATCTGCAGGGAAATTGGTCTACGCTGTTTTCTTTCACCAGTTTATGAATACCTAGATAAATGTCTAAATTTGGTATTCTTACCGAACCGGACATGAGATGACAGGCAATATAACCCGGTGTGCAGTACGATATAGTGGTTGTTCACCTCTCCATCACCTGACATTAGTTGATATACTCAACTGCAACAAATGGTGGCGTAGGGATTCAGAGGAACAACATTGGCTCCCATCAATCTAAGAGGCTACCACTTACTGTAGGGGACTACACCATATAGATAGGGTGGTCAGGGTTGATGAATTGATGGATGATGAGAATCGACGATCATGACGTCGACCCGCTGGAGAGTCTGGTCCGACGATTATGACGTCAATCGGTGGGAGCGTCATTCTTTTCCCACAGAAGTTATTTGTCATATCTCCCCATTCTCTTCCCACAGAGGTTACTTGTCATATCATCCTACGAAGATATGACACGTAACCTCTGTGGGAAGAGAATGCTGGAGTGTCTGGTCCGACGATTATGACGTCAATCAGTTGGAGCGTCATTCTTTTCCCACAGAGGTTACTTGTCATATCACCCTACGAAGATATGACAAGTTACCTCTGTCAGTGTCTGGTCCGACGATTATGACGTCGACCCGCTGGAGTGTCTGGTCAAACGATTATGACGTCAATCAGTTGGAGCGTCATTCTTTTCCCACAGAGGTTACTTGTCATATCATCCTACGAAGATATGACAAGTTACCTCTGTGGGAAGAGAATGCTGGAGTGTCTGGTCCGACGATTATGACGTCGACCCGCTGGAGTGTCTGGTCCAACGATTATGACGTCAATCAGTTGGAGCGTCATTCTTTTCTCACAGAGGTTACTTGTCATATCATCCTACGAAGATATGACAAGTTACCTCTGTGGGAAGAGAATGCTGGAGTGTCTGGTCCAACGATTATGACGTCGACCCGCTGGAGTGTCTGGTCCGACGATTGTGACGTCAATTGCTGGAGAGTCTGGTGCAGACTCGAATAATTACAGAACCTCGTCATTTGTCAGGAAAACTGCGTTGGAGGACATGCAAACAAAAACAAGCCATTACAAAAGTATGGACAACTGACCCAAGCTGTAAACGTTTACATTTTCAGAAAATAACCATGGTATATTATCCCGACAAATCTCTGCACAGCGTATTGTCACCGGCTAACACCAGCCTAAACCTCCCTTTATGAATTAGATTCTGTGATAATATCTTTATAAAACCGGGACACTGTCGTCTAAGATTCCGCTATTCCATGTGCAGAGTTGTGTCCCCTTAGGCGTGCAAGGTGAGTGAGTGAGTTAGTTTTACGCTGCACTCAGCAATATTCCAGCTACATGGCGGCGGTCTGTAAATAATCGAGTCTGGATCAGACAATCCATTGATCAACAGCATGAACATCAATCTACGCAATTGGGAACCGATGACATGTGTCAACCCAGTCAGCGAGCCTGACCACCCGATCCCGTTAGTCGCCTCGTACGACAAGCATGAGTTACTGAAGATCAATTCAAACCCGGACCTTCACGGGTCTAGGCGTGCAAGAAACTGAAATACAATTCAGAGAGGTGTCAGAAGCAACTCACTCATTCTGTTAAATGAAAGATGCCTTTGGCATATAACTTGGTAAACAGTTGATAAGAGGTATGATAATCTCGCTTTCTACTGCACCCGAGAAACCAGATTCAGAAACTTGGATCAGTTAGAGCTGCCATTTCGGCAGCACCATCATCCGCTATATGTCCGACCTTGAGGGTTACAGATTATTTGATTGTCAGCCAACCACCAGATGAAAGCTGTCTTATGCGATATTCCTCAGACAGTTAGTAATATAATCTTACACTAGTTTCTCTTTCGCCTCTTACTCTCTGGGGGCGGTGGGGTAGCCTAATGGTTAAAGCGTTGGCTCGTCACGCCGAAGACCCGGGTTCGAATCCCCACATGGGCACAATGTGTGAAGCCCATTTCTGGTGTCCCCCGCCGTGATGTTGCTGGAATATTGCTAAAAGCGGCGTAAAACCAAACTCAGTCAGTCAGTCTTACTCTCTGACTCTTAGATAAATGAAATTACCCACACTTCACAAAATGGTTCCAGATAATGTCGCAGGCAATTTACCGCAATGTTTACTGCAAAAAAAACAACAACAAAAATTCAACACAACAATCAAAACAAAATAAACGAAAGGAAAAACAAAACGCAAAACAGGTTTTGACGGCGTTTGACATTTCAGCATCAATAGGTGTTTGGGGAATCTGAAATTTTATCTACGCTCATGAATTTACATCAATGAGAGATTGTAATGACACTGGGGAAAGTAAATATTGGCCTTTAGTAATGGGTGCGACGTGTGGAGTGCACGTGCTGCACGTGTTATCAGTAACAGTATACAACCTTATATACTTCCTTGGGGTTCGCCTCCGTGGTGTAGTGGTTAGAGCGTCCGCCCGGAGAGCGGAAGGTCGCGGGTTCGATCCCCGACCGCGCCATACCAAAAGACGTTAAAATATGGTACTTGTTGGTCCCTGCCTGGCGCTCGGCATTAATGGGTACAACAAGGACTGGTCGGCTCGGAGTCAGTATAATGTGTCTGAGTGGGGTATTCATGCTTCACTGCGGCATGATATCTCAGTGGGCTAGCACTATAAAAACAGCTTAAATCTGGGCTTGTACAAGCAGCCGCACATACACATACACTCGCATGCACGTCGTCATATGAGCGAAATATTCTCCAGCACGACGTTAAACCCAATTCACCTCACCTCACCTCACTTCCCTGGGCATTGGTCCAGGCACCGAAATGCCACCTCTGCTATTTATCCCTGTCAGCCAGTACAACGTGAAACAGAGTCCCCGTGAAATATCAACCAGTGGTTATAGATATTTATATTTTAGAGACGCATCCACCGTTTTATCACCACGCTTCCTTGACTCGAAACCCCAATGGTGAAAATGATCGGCTTTCCATTTCATCAGAATGGAAGCGCTGAACCCATTTCATCTGAATGGAATATGGCTGATCTATAGGGTGTGTGTAATCCCCTTTTTAGCGTAAATGGTACACACTGGGGCCTGTGCTGGAAGCCTAATTTAGTAATTGGTGCGTGTCTATTCGCTGTGGCACTAAGCACACACGTCGACATTACTGTTAATGTGAACTGTTTTTGTAGTTGCCGTTAGCAGTCTTTCTGGGATATTGCTGACCTCATAGAAAGAGCCCGAGTAGTATTGATGCCACTTCGTGTTCGCCGTTTCCTGTTTAAGCAACATCAATGCTGGGTCTTTCATGTTTGGGTCGTCAGCGTTGAAGGCTCCATATGAATTGAACACGCTACAGCCTTTTAAACACGATCCCAGATCAATGTCATTTTTGACTCCCTGGACAAACTGGAGCCTTTTACTCCTAACTCGTCATCGCCCCAGGTTACTGAATGTGTTGAATAACGACATAAAACAGTAATAGGGTTCATCAAGAACTATTATATGTTTTGTCGTTGAATGTAGGGCAAGGGATCCCCAGTAATCTGTCTGTAAAGAGTTATGTCCCTTGGACGCACTTGCATCCGCTGATACCAGGTTCGGATCCTACCTTTGATCAATGAGGGTTTGGTTTGTCAACACCATGCAACACACCAAAGTGACCTTCATCCATGACGTACATCTTTCTTCAAAGGATCGGTTGGGTAGCTTTGTGGGTAAAATGTTTGCTTGTCACGCGGGAGGACCGGGTTCCACTCCCGACATGAGCAATGTGCTATTTCTGATACACCCGACGTGATATTGCTGGACTATGGCTAAAAGATGCATAAGAGCATTCTTACTCACTCTTTCTACAAACTCATTGAGGAAAAAAATCGTTTGTGCAAATGTTCTGGATATGAGACAAGGACCCATTATTTTTCAAATTAACATTCAAACGTGTTTTGTGTGTGTCATATTTTGTATATATATCATCCTTTCACGCCTGACGCGATATCAGTCCAGCCATGCGAGGGCTGCTTGTAGAGTATGAACCAGACACACCAATGATTGATGTAATGAGCACCAGAGTTACAGTGACACGCTATCGACCACATGCTCTTGGTCACCTCTACGGCCAGCATGGCTGGGACCACATCTAACATCTGGACGTGTGGTATATGTGTGAGTGGGTATCTTTCCAATATGGATATCAGTGGGATGCAATAGAAGTGGAGGGATGCAATAGAAGTATATACCACTTGTGAGTGAGTGAGTTTATGTTTACGCCACTTTTAGCAATATTCCAGCAATATCACGGCGAGGGACACCAGAAATGGGCTTCACACATTGTGCCCATGTGGGGAATCGAACCCGGGTCTTCGGCGTGACGAGCGAACGCTTTAACCACTAACCGGGTCGGTTGTTTTATGGAAGTTTTATGCTAAGATCCGGGTTAGAATATTGATCTTCAGTAACCCATGCTTGTCGTAAGAGGCGACTAACAGGATTGGGTGGTCAGGCTCGCTGACTTGGTTGACACATGTCATTGTATCCCAGTTGCCGTAGATCGATGCGCCTGCGGTTAATCACGAGATTGTCTGGTCCAGGCAATCATTTACAGACCGCCGCCATACAGCTGGAATATTGCTGAGTGCGGCGTTAAACAACAAACCAAGCAACCAATCTTTGCTTGTATACTTCCCAGGGTGCTGAGAATGAAATGTGACTGTACGCTGCTCCAACGACTGGGATAATAGTAAGCATTGGCATTTACGTTGCGAATGTATGTGGAATATGATTAATATTCTTGTTCTTTTGATATTATTGGTGGTAATAATAGGAATAGTATAGAAACATAGTTCAACGTGACGGTGGTCGGAAACGGTAATCAGCTCACTGGCACGGGCATAGTACGACCAATAATTCAGCACAACCAGTCGGTTTATTTAGAGCGCTGGACCAGATGCCACTGATTTCTTTTGGTGGGGGGCGGTGGGGTAGCCTTGTGGTCAAAGCGTTGGCTCGTCACGCGGGTTTGATTCCCCACATGTCTTGGTGTCCCCGCCGTGACACTAAAAGCGGCCCAAACCATACCACTCACTCTTTTTGCTTGGACACTCTCAAACACCCGCCGTCTATCTGTTAAGAAGAATCGAGTCTGTGTCTTCACGTAATCCCAAATTTCTTCATTTCAAATCAGCGACGTATTTTTCCTTTGTTTTGGACATTATATTTCGATATGCCTTGATGGAAATACTTTATCATGATGCTGGCAATGAAACACTATTTTTGTTTGAATAGAGAAAATACGACATTGCGGAAGAAAGAGGAACTCTTGCGTCACAAACTTGCCAACAACATACTGCGTTCTAGGAAAGGTTCCCCCAGAAATGATCCAAGTTCCAACCAGGAGTCCAGTACATTCATTCATTGCGCAAGAATCGACACTCCACTCAAATTAGAAGCAAGAAAATACTATTTCAAATAGTATAATAATACATAATAATAATAAAATCATATTAAAAAAATGAAATAACAAAACAAAAAAACAAACAAACACAAAACACAAACCAGAGAGAACCACTTACGTTAACTTGAATATTGGGTTCTTGCGTTTTATTTTGAGTGGAACTGCCTAAAACTGCCTCACTGCCTAAAAAGGTGAGTGAGTCTAGTTTTACGCCGCACTCAGCAATATATTTTCAAAGATATGAAGATCAGCATGAGGCTACTAGGTTACAATGTGGTCAGGTGCGGTAACTTGATTGACAGCGTGACCCCTAGTCTGTCTCACAGTCCCTGAACCACATTAATTTCCCTACTGCCAAGCCCTCTCTGCAGTGCTAAAGCCCTAAATAAAGCAAGTCTAGATTTCCTCAGGTTCTGAATCTCTGGTCTCCCTAGGGCTCCTTTTCAATATAAATGGGCTTGTTTGTTACTATCAAAATTATATATATTCAGAGACTAAGCCTTAGTCTACGTGACCCCCAATGCTCGGATTATCAATCACCGGTCAAGCTGGTCCAGACTACATTCAGACCATATTCATACCGATGGTTGCTGGGTTCGACGTAAACATCAAGTAAAAACATCACACAAGTCGGTTCCTTAAAACTGAAGAAAAAGAAAGTGTTTCGGTCGGATGAGTCAATGGTGGTTTCGACATAATGTCTGATATTACCAATCCCAACTTTGGGGAGGGGAGAAGGGTGGAGTGCGTGTGTGAAGGGGTTGCAGGTATTTGGCAATACATGTACGTGATGCCGATGTGGCATTGATTAATATTTTATCCCCGTGTTATATAACAGGCTTTTGCAACAGGATCGCCCTCAGCACCATCATGCCACTTCATTCACATATCGAAATCGATAAGGAGGGAGTATAGAATAGGCTACACGTATAAGAGCAACCGAGTTTTATGAATCGTAGCAGCGAGCTGTGAGTCTTGATTTGTTTTAAAGACTAGCAAGAACCAAATTTGTAGGATTGCGGAAATCCACAGGATAAGAAGAGTGCCGACGGACACTAAAGGCAATAAGATTGACCGTGACTTTTGAACGAAGACACTTTCAAAGTCTCCCTGTGGGATATGTCGCAAGAGTACAACAGTGTTTGGCCATTATTGCTTAAATGTTGATTAAGTTCATATTATAATCATTGGTTTTGATAACAATTGCGTTTTATGAAAGCCCGTCACTAAAGATAGGACTTGGCACAAAGCGGCCAGTGTTATTGCGCTCAACAGCGTGTATGGCGGATCTATACTGAACAAGACTCTTCGTTACGAACTGCGCGCATAGTTGTGTTGGCGCTGCTGCAGATAAGCCGTGCAGTAGTGTTGTCTGCAAGTGAGGAATACGCAGAATTCCTCAATACATTTCCGCGTGTGCTGCTTACCATTCCATGCAGACGTGACCCAATTGTTACAGGTCAATTCTGTGCGAGCAACAAACCCGTCAGCTTTGAATGGATGACTGTCGTCTGCCATGACACGATAACGAAATGGCACAGGATGAACAAATTTTCACAGCCGTACCTCCTCTACCCCCACGGTACCGATTCCGGGACCTCATCTGGGGGGAGGGGGGAGCGGGAGAAGACGAAAGGTAAGAGGGGGAGAGTGTTATTTACCGTTAGAAGTAGCCTACTACTGCCATTAGTGCCATCGATTGCTGTTTGTTTACATCACAATTAACAGTCCCGTTGCCTCCACTCAGCTTAAGCTATCATAAAATGGACTGCTTGAGATTTTGCTTGGATTCAGTTAGGAAGCGTTTGGTAGGCCAAATAACGTTGAGTTTTACAGAGTACCGTTGTACAGATCTGTGTTGATCGATAATACCGCGGGATGAATGAAACTGCGAATGTTTATATCATGCGGATGCTTTAACCGCATATCGATCTGAGTCTAGAGCCGTCTCCAGCTGCCATAAATCTACGCTAGGTGTTACCTGAATTAACGATGTGAAGACGATTTACATCAAACAATATAACACACACCCCTACTTCACTGACACCAAATCAGCCTTAATTATCTGTGTGGCATAGATACAATTACATTGGTACACAGACTCTCTGTAATATGTTAGTGCTAATTTGTTCTCAGAGGTACCAAAATAGAGAGTTTTATGTTATTGTTTAATGATGAAGTGAGAGTTATCTACTTGTTTAGATAAATGCTCATTGTTTATCGAATGCCAATATGTTTTGTGTGTCATTTTCTTGATATGACATTATTGATAGTGTATATTGTTGAATGAGATTGAATACTTCCCATGTAGTAATATATCTCTCTGCTTCCTAGTTTTCATTCACCTGATGAAGGAGTAAGAATATACTCTGAAACATTGTGTTCCTCAAAATTAAGAAGTTGACATCCATAAATTCTCTCCTGTTGATTGAATACTGACTTGATAGAAAACCAAAATAGCTATCGCCAGGAGTATTATGGATGACATCTTCTTAATCGTGCATTCATGTAGTCCGTCACACAGACCCTGAAGCAAACATATCCAAGAAAGTCCTCACAAGTCTAGAAAATGTGGCAAGTCTAGATTTCCACAGCTTCAGGAAATGAAGAAAGTCTCAGGGCTCCTTTTCATTATATTTTTTTTTTTTTACTATGAGCTTTTTTTCTGTAAAATATGTTCATTTCAGAGACTAGTTGTTAGTCTAACATTAATGATGTTTAAGGGACAGTAAAAGACAGGATGGGTGAGTGAGTGAGTTTAGTTTTAAGCTGCACTCAGCAATATTCCAGCTATATGGTGGCGGTCTGTAAATAATCAAGTCTGGACCAGACAATCCAGTGATCAACATCATGAGCATCGATCTACACAATTAGGACATGACATCTGTCCACCAAGTCAGCGATTCTGAAACCTGATCCTGTTAGTCGACTCATATGACAAGCATGGGTTGCTGAAGACCAATTCTATCCCGGATAGGGGAACATGACAAATGCATAGACAGACAAATGAAGCTGGTTATAAATGATCATTCATAAGTAAAGCCAGTTGTGACATTGTTGTGATTATACAGCTATGAGGAACAGATGGTCAGGACAGGTGTTGTGGAAGAGTGGGCACAATATATATTATCTGTCAGACAGGGTGATAGCTTCCGGGTATATTATTTACCTTTCCATACAGCCCTTACTATTATGTACTAGCCAGGATTAAGTTCCTGTTTCCACATGTTCAGTATGTGGTCAGGCTCACTGACCTTGTTGACATATGTCATTGCATCCCAATTGCGTAGATCGATGCTCATGATGTTGATCACTGGATTGTCTGGTCCAGACTTGATTATTTACAGACCACCACCATATAGCTGGAATATTGCTGAGTTGGGCCTTAAACAACAAACCAACCAACCCACCTTCTCGTGGGGTTCTTTAAGGTTTCCAATGGAGGTGTTTCAGGAAAATCCATATAATTTCAGAGACTTAAATTGAATTATATTTATAGGCCCCAATGTCTTAAAACTGTTGTCTTGAACTAAAGATTGCCCATGTCAAACCAGGTTGTATTTTGATTTTGCATGTTGTCTTTGTGCAGAAATAACACATAGCCTTTAAATTACATTAACAGGTATTTAATCAAGCACCTTATCTGTACATATTTTCAGAAACAATATTCCACTTATTTCACCTACTCCATTATCTAATTCAGTTACCATGGTGATGTGGAAGATGAAAATTAGTGAGGTGATTATTTGAAAAATTAATTTACTGAACCCATGAAGCTGTTGTTCATTATATCTAACTAAGACACACTTTGTTGGAACAGTTTTGTTTCCTCACATATTTTTCTGTTATTATCTAGCTAGACTAAAGTAAATTAGTCTGGGAAATCAACATAACAGCCTTTCATGTGTTCTTGCTAAACCCATGTTTTTTTCACACATGATTTTTCCTAACTGCACCAAAATCCTTCATATTTGACAGGTATATAGATTTTTCAGGATTATTTGATTACATTAGGATATTAGTACTATGCTACAACAAATAATCTCAATGAAATTATGATATTAGTTTGGTATTGTAATATTTTTAGAACAAGAGAATATTTTGGTTGGCAGTGGTCCAAGGTTCCTTGGAACTCTATTGATACACGTTGCATGCATTTGTGTGAGTACACTTGGTGCTTTGCCACAGACAAGGTCAGCGCTGGAGAAACAAAGGGGTGTTATGTGGACTGGGAAATTACAGAGTGGTTCCATGCGGAAAATAACGGAACTATACTCATCACTATTTACAATTGTCAGGAATAATTACATTTAATGAATCATTTAATTTTATTACCTTCAGGAATAGATACTAGCTTGAACTGGTACAAAAGTAAATAAATGAAAGTTTATAAAATTATTCCATAAGATATCTTGGTTAAGAGCAGTACCCTTTGTATTAGGGATGTCACGATACATAAGTTTCATGAATCGATATGTATCACCATACCCATGTCACGATTTTATGCGTATCACGAAACCTATTTTCGTGGCATTATTGCGTAAATTTAGTTACATTTTGAACATTAATATTTTATATTTAAAATTATCTATGAAATGATCAACATTTTTGATTCACAGAGATTAAAAGTTCTAATTTCCCATCTTTGTGCATGAAAAATAATCATTTATAACTCTCATGACATCAAAAAACATGATACAATTGCAAAATGTAAACGATACATAAACATATTTTAAACTGATACTTTCAAAACTAAATATTGATACAGTTTTGAATGTATCGATAATTGTATCGTCTTAGAAAAAGTATTGATGCATCGTGGCATCCGTTCTTTGTATAATTTCCTCTAAAGAATAATCTTGTGTTTATGAATCACAATCAAATAGTAATTGTAGTAGTTATTTGTGAAAGGTGAGGATAGCCTGCTCTACCAATGTATTCATCACCAATCACTCGTCTCACATTCCTTGTTTGACACACGTCATGTTATCCCAGTTGGGTAGATCGATGCTTATGACGTTAATCACTGGATTGTCTGGTCCAGACTTGATTATTTACAGACCGCCGACATATAGCTGGAATATTTCTGAGTGCGGCGTTAAACAACTAACAAACAAAAAGAAACAAACATCTCACATTCAAAGGCAACTTGGTTGTGTGCTGAAAAAACCCATGGAAACCTACGGTTCAAGTCAAAATTGTGAATTATATTGTGTAGCATTTTTGTCAGTCAAGGTCAGAATGGTAAGGTGTCAGAATTGGAAATTTCCTCCACATGTCTACCATAAACCTTTTCAAAGCGAACTGAGCTCTTGAATACTAGAGCCATGATCAAACAACTTTTTGAGCAAGACACATATGCTGTTTGAAAACTTAATGGAAAAAGCAAGTTGTTAAATGCAGACACCAAAGGCTGGTGCTGTTGGAATATTACTCTTCTAGAATACTGAACTTTTTACTGGTACAAGGTAGACATGGAATCCGTAAATCATCGTTTTTAAACGGCTTTGTGATGATAAGTCTTGTGTTAAGTATAGAACCTTATTGCAAAAGTATCGAAAGTCTTCACTTTCCCCAGAAACAAATTCTATTTGGTGCAAAGGAAAAAGCAGCTTTGAAAATTATATGAATGGATCACTGAAAAACAGTGATGACACCAGGTGTTCGCTATAGTGGTAAGCATGTCCTGTCCTACTGGTAGCAATGACCATTCACTAAATTCAATAGAAAATGGCTGGATGTGTGATTTATACTTTTCTTTCTGTTGCTATAGGTCAGACAAAAGCAAGGTAATGATCAACAAAGGAATGAGAAATGATACAGATATTGTATTCATAATTGATGCATCAGTATGCATGATAAACTGACATATAATTTGGTCCAATACTTTTATTCATGGGCAATAAGTCTGCAGCCAATGTATAATTAACTAATATTTGTATTGATGTTGGAATAGTGAGTGACTAAGTTTGGTTTTACACCACTTTTAGCAATATTCCAACAATATCATGGCAGGGGACACCAGAAATGGGCTACACACATTATACCCATTTTGGGAATCAAACCCGGGTCTTCGGCATGATAAGCGGATGCTTTAACCACTAGGCTACCCAACCAACCTTGATGTTGGAATAGAGCATGGCAAGTGTAAGGCATGTATCATTCTGTTTATTGTATCATCTCATTACCATCAAAGTGTATTGATATATCTGTCACAGAGTGGATGATAATCTCTTCTTCTTCTTCTTCTTGTGACAGTGAATGCACAAAGCGTTGCAGAGTTCCATGAACACACCGGGGATGAGCTTAACACATTGTGCCCATCTGGTGAATATATACCAAGTATTCCACAGCATCAGTAAATACTTGAACATGTTGAAGCACTAAGTGCTTCCTTGAACACAGGGTCTTCATGACCACCCTTTTGCACTTTGCACATCTTGGTTGGAGCTGACATAGAGGACAAAATTCAAGAAAAGTATTTAATTTATATGTCACTGTCAGTTTAATATTAGAGGAAGCCGTAGATGTAGATATAGGTGTGTACTACTTCGGTAAAACCTAGGAGCATATATGGTGCTGACCTAGTGTCATAGTCAGACTAATTTGAATCAGTGATCATTGGTTCCTGGCACATATAGGGACATGACTCTGTTCAATGAATTGCAACATTGATGACTAAGCCACCTCTGCCTCTGTTAGTCAGAGTACTCACTGGCATTGCTCTTCATACAACCAGGCTGCAGCTTAGTCGTTGGCAAAACATAACCCTACACCACATATCGACTCTATGTATTCAAGGGTTATGGTGGAGAGTAGTGTGTACAAGCCTGTGACTTATTGATGCTAACGAGGCAGCAACTAGTGCTTTGAAAGAAATCAATGTTGGAAAGTTAAAACGTGTATGATTATTTATGAAAATGTGTCTTCAAACTGTGTTACACAACTGCTAGGTTAGATATTGCTGAACTTGATCATTTCTTTTCAGTGACATTCCCTAAGTAACTAATGGCTGATATAAAAATCAATGTCACATGAAAGCTAATTCTTAAATGGCCATCAAGAAGGATATTGATTCTTTCAGTGTTTGGATCAGGGTCTAAATGGTGGGGAAATCGTGCATTGTATATGTGATAAGAAGTTGACCATGGATGAACATAAAAGTACTCACCTTGGAGAGCCAATGGAAAGAATGCCAGTGTAACTTTCACATAATATTTATACCAGATTTCTTCACCAGATACAAAGTTAGGCTTCAACCAAGGATATCTGATGTATGATATCTAAGAGGTGTCTCTAATATTTGGTTGTTATTTGATGCTTTACACTACTGGTAAGGCTAAGTCTCTGAATATATGCCTGAACCTGAGAAAATCTAGACTTGCCACATTTGGGGTTTTAGCATTGCATGAGTGAGTGAGTTTTACTCTGCTTTTAGCAATATTCCAGCAATATCACGGTGGGTGACACCAGCAATAGGCTTCACACATTTGTTCCCATGTGGGGAATTGAACCCGGGTCTTCAGTGTGATGAGCGAACGCTTTACCATTAGGCTCCCCCACCACTCCCTTTAGCATTGCAGGGAGGGCTAGGCAGTTGGAAAATAATGTGGTGGAGGGACTGTGATACATATTATTGATGCTTGTACAGTGCTTCCCTGTGGAAACCCATCTTCATTCTTTGACTTATAAGACTTTGTAGTAAAAGTTTAATAAAAACACCTATGAACTCACCAAATGTTAGATATGAAAGAAATGGCTGTGTTATTTTTAAATTGTGCTGATGAGATCTATGTCAAATATTTACAAAGCTCACTCATATACTGTCACTGCTGAAATTAATAAATTATTTCAGATACTAAAATTATAACCTGTTGAAAGTTTACCATAAATATGTTTATGCATACATACATACTAATATTTGCATATCGCCAATATCCAGCTCAGCTGCTCAAAGGCACTTTAATATAAAGCACAACATCATGGTATACAAAAATAGCATGTATTTCAGTTTTAATTATGAATTTATCACTGAATTCTGTGCAGGAGACACAACCCATCCAAAAAGGTATGGCCTAGAAATTCAGGGAAATGTGTCACATTGCACATCCAGGGTTTTTGTGTTCAGGATGTGAAGATCCAGGTTAGAAGTGGTCTCTAGTTTCAACCATGTTTTGTACAAATGTTTTATGTCTTGTAGCACTCCCATCATCTTTATATGTGTGTACACTTTTGTTTGGAATCCAGCTCGGTATAAATACATGTTATTATTATTATTATTCAGCAACCCATGCTTGTCGCAAGAGGTGACTAGGAGGATCGGGTGGTCAGGCTTGCTGACTTGGTTGACACATGTCATTGGTTCCCAATTGCGTAGATTGATGCTCATGCTGTTGATCACTGGATTGTCTTGTCCAGACACTATTATTTACAGACCGCCGCCATATAGCTGGAATATTGCTGAGTGTGGCATAAAACGACAAACAAACAAATAAATAGACCTGGTAATGGTAATCCATTATTATCAGGAAACCTGCTATAAATGTGTGCAGATTGGTAAAAATTATCTGAGCTTACAGCTGGACTAACATTTAGTCCATAAGGTAAAGATAAGTGTCAGCTTGAATAAAACGTATTCTGTAAAGGAACCCTTAAGTATTTAGGAACCCTCAATTTCTGGCTGAGATAGTGATGAGAGTGGAATCGAGGTGAGAGAGACTAGCTGTCAGCCGACTGCCTATTTTGTCAAGGCCAGCCAATGTTGACTCTTGGCTGCTGTGCATGTGTTTTTACGGTGTGGCTGTGGAATATTGGAAATGGCCAATTGATTATCTTTAAGTATTGCAACAACTCTCAGCAGCCTGCCTGTTCCAAGTATGATTGATTCACTTTATTGACGGTTATTACATGTGACGATGTCATGTTTTTACTCGTTCAAGAAACACTGTTTTTTATCAGAATTGATTGTTTGAGAGGTGGAGACTTAATACATGTAAGGAATAAGTGGATGGGGAGATTGGTTTGGCTTTGCTGCTTTGAGCAGTATATTGGTTATGTCAGAGAACAAAACTTCTCTGGGCAAAAACTTGACATTTGGTGAAATCCACAAGGATGGTTTGGTGGTGACAAATCGAGAAACATAATCCGTGTAAACTGTGTGACCATCATCAGCCACAATTAAGTTACACATCTCTCTCATTCAAAACCCAAATCGTAACTCCCCAAAGTAAAGCACTCCAAGAAAACTACAGAAATCAGATTTGAAAAGAATTTAAAGCAAATGATATTTATGTAGGGTCATCAAATGCTTGCGCTACTGAAATTCTACTCCCCTGATGACTCATCCAGATCTTCAGATGTTGATATTCTCGATGATTTGTCATCTGCTGAGCTTCATCTTACACATCAGAAAACCTTGTTTGTTTTCAAAATGTTGAAGGATGTTTGGAAGATTGTTCTGGGGGTGAAGTATAACAAAATGTGATTTAGGGTGTCAGGTTGGATTTAAAAAAGTTCTAGACACCAAATGCAGAGATATAAAGGTATTTGTTTCTAGGTGCTCACTCAGGGCACTCTTCAACATGTTCAGGTGTGCCACAGGTCGCTCTTTTAGATGTTTAGGTGTGCCACAGGTCACTCTTTTAGATGTTCAGGTGTGCCACAAGTCGCTCTTTTGGATATTCAGGTAAACCACAGGTCGCTCTTTTAGATATTCAGGTATGCCACAGGTCGCTCTTTTAGATGTTCAGGACGTGTGCCACAGGTCACCCTTTTAGATGTTCAGGTGTGCCACAGGTTGCTCTTTTAGATATTCAGGTGTGCCACAGGTTGCTCTTTAAGATGTTCAGGTGTGCCACAGGTCTCTCTTTCAGATATTCAGGTGTGCCACAGGCCGCTCTTTTAGATATTCAGGTGTGCCACAGGTCACTCTTTAAGATGTTCAGGTGTATCTCAGGTCACCATTTCAGATGTCCACGTGTGCATCTGGGCACTCTTTAACATGTCCAGGTGTGCATCAAGGCACTAATTAACATGTCCAGGTGTGCATTAGGACACTCATTAACATGTCCAGGTGTACATCAAGGCACTAATTAACATGTCCAGGTGTGCATCAGGACCCTCATTAACATGTCCAGGTGTGCATCAAGGCACTCTTTAACATGTCCAGGTGTGCATCAGGACACTCATTAACATGTCCAGGTGTGCATCAAGGCACTAATTCACATGTCGAGGTGTGCATCAGGACGCTCTTTAACATGTCCAGGTGTGCATCAAGGCACTCTTTAACATGTCCAGGTGTGCATCAGGACACTCATTAACATGTCCAGGTGTGCATCAAGGCACTCTTTAACATGTCCAGGTGTGCATCAGGACGCTCTTTAACATGTCCAGGTGTGCATCAAGATGCTCATTAACATGTCTCGGCGTGCATCAGGACACTCATTAACATGTCCAGGTGTGCATCAAGGCACTCTTTAACATGTCCAGGTGTGCATCAGGACATTCATTAACATATCCGGGTGTGCATCAAGGTACTCTTTAACATGTCCAGGTGTGCATCAGGGCACTCTTGAACATGTCCAGGTGTGCATCAGGGCACACTTGAACATGTCCAGGTGTGCATCAGGGCACTCTGTAACATGTCAAGGTGTGCATCAGGGCACTCTTTAACATGTCCAGGTGTGCATCAGGGCACTCTTTATCATGTCCAGGTGTGCATCAGGGCACTCTTTAACATGTCCAGGTGTGCATCAGGGCACTCTTTAACATGGCATCTGTTTAGATCTTTGTTGTGGCATAAGCTTTAATTTAGAAAGTTGACTTCATACTTTCATACTGTCATACTGTACATTGCCTGTGTTCACATGTCTTTTTATCATGTTTTTGTCAGCTTACTGGGTGGAAATGCATTATCACTGACTGCATGGAAGAAAATAATGTTTGAAATTAACAGAGATTTCTACCTGCCATTCAGGCATCAGTAACTTTTAAAACCATTACTAAGAAACTGCAAAACATGGCTTTTCCAAGCCTGAATAGTAAAACAGTATGAAATGTCAGTGACTGGGAATGATCAGGCAAGATTATCTGCCAGATAGTTGGAATAACAAAAGCAATGTAAAGCAAATGATAAAAACAGAGTTAAAAGTCTGAATGTTCATTTCATAATATGTGCTTGCTATCTCTTTCCTAAAGCTTGGCGTATTTGTTATTTTTGGTCACACAGCAGCCTTTGAGCATGCACATTTTCCTGTGGCCAGGGACAGATCAAACATTCATACTGATAACACACTGTGGACAAATGACCATGGTTACCTAGCAACAGGTAAACAAGAGATGAAACATTAACATTACTGGTATCATATTGCAGTATTTGTTCACCCTCAGGAGTAGATAAACCCTTGTCACTCTCAACACATGAGGAAATATAAAAGCTATAGCATTACAGTACAGGTAAGCTCTTAAGTGGATGGCAGCATCGGGAGATGTTTTACCTGAGAGGTATTCATTGGGTATTGGTTCAGTTGTTGTCTGGTTATGAGATCACAGTTATGCCATTACATTCCATACATAACGTGGTTTTGGATCAAAGTGCTGCTTTAATGAATATTTAACTTTCCAGCATATGTAACTACACAGTAGCAAAATTAATTTGAATATTTTATTCAATTCTCTTCATTGTATTTATGTCAGCTTATTCCAATATAAATACATTTATAATAATCAATACAAATATACATAAATTAACAATTTGCAAACAGAAATAGAGGTACAGATGATTAAGCATTGAAATAACATTGTTAAACATGTTTAATAAGTGATTATGTTTACTATGATGCTTATATACAGAATGTCATTAGACTGTCGATACTGGAAGTTCGGCTTTCACAAGTTAAAATATGAAATGAACTGAAAACACACCTATTGTGGAGTCTTTCGGAATATAATATTCGTTGTAAATTGCTAGTTTATGAATACATAATATCATATTACAATATAATATGTCTTCTATGGCATTTAAATCATGTTTCACTTTTTATGATGAGTTTTAATTTTTAACTGAATCACTGGTATATTACAGGAATGTAATGCACATACAACTTTTTGCTATTTTCAAAACAATTATAGATGCTTGATTTTATGTCTGTGAAAAAGTAAATGCCCATAAACAGAAAATCAGATTTCAAATTGTTAATAATAATGTTTGGTTATTTTATTGTCACAAAATATATAATTTAATGTTGCCAGAATTGTGTTCTGTAGATTTACCTGAAACACAGTGTACCACAGGGGCAGATACAGCTGAGAAAAGTGTGTGTGTGTGTGTGTGTGTGTGTGTGTGTATGTGCGTGCATGCATGCGTGCGTGCGTGTGCACGTGCATGCTTCATTTTCACCCATTTTCATGGGTCTTTTGATATTTATTTTATTTTATTTATTTATTTTATTTTTTTATTTTTTAAACTCTGGATCCGCCTTTGTACCAGGATGTAGTACATCACTGAACAATGTATACAAGATTGCAAAGATTGTACCAAAGATTTAGGTGTGCATATGACACTGAAGAACAAGAAAAACCTTATTTGATATGGCACCCTGCAGTCTGGGGTGGTTGATGGGATCTACTCGAGCTTATATTTAATGGTTGACTAGTGACAGTGCGATAAATGAAGTGCCTGTACAAACCATTCAATAAATGCCACAAGGTCATCCGACCTTTTGAGAAAATTTTATTATCGCAAATGATCCTGAAAAAAATGAAGAATCATAGAACTTTTGGTTATTATATGGGTTAGACTGGGATCCTAGATGGAATTTCCAGCATGATGTGGGAATAAATGTATCGATAGGTAATCCAAGTCAGATTTTATTATATATATATCGTCTACGCCATCTCTTTGCTATATGATGCCAGTAGGGACATCAGCAGCAGAGGTCACGACATAACGTACACCAGTTTCATGTTTCAGGCAGAAATAGGAAACCAGTTTCACTTTATGAGGTCTATTACATGCAAATACTTGTGCATGTTCACAAATTTTGCTCTGAGAGTGTAAGCTGATTATTAATGCATAAACATGGAATCTGATAAGTGTCCTAGGTCTCCTATAAAAGTATTAGGACTTTTTATGGTATTCCCTGTAAGACTTTATCTTTGATGTTTGATATAAAATATTAAAGCAAGCAATGAGACTTGACACTATTGTGGAAAGCAGTGTCTTTTACTGTTTGTAATAATGTTTAAGGGATATCTCGCCCTTTCATCAGGTGACTGAAAAACAGATATAGAAACTTATCATGACTCTGTGTTTATCCACTAAGCTCAAGTCAAATTCTTAAGACATGTAATCTTGGTTGTTGGTCATTCTGTATGTTTGAAATGCTGTCCTGACAAGTTGTATCATAAGTTCCACTGAACAGAAAATTGTTAGAAATAGTGAGTGTGGTGGGTTTTATGCCGCTTTTAGCAATATTCCAGCAATATCACGGAGGGGACACGAAATGGGCTTCTCACATTGTACCCATGTGGGGAATTGAACCCAGGCCTTTGGCTTGAGAACGAATGCTTTAACCACTAGACTACCCCACTGCCCCTGTAAGAAATAGCTCAGGGATATGCATATATTCATTTTGTAAATGAAATGAAATGTGCATGTTTTAATGATTCAGTGTGGGGATGAACACTAGTTCTATTATGATTCACTTGTGTATTCAGTGAATCAAACCATATTCCTTAAAAAAATCAGTTTGTCATTCATGATCAATAGAACTGCATATTTATGAATTTTTGTAGCAAGAGCACTTTCTTACTTGGGAAATGGTCTGTCATTTATCAAAGTGAGATATGCAAAATGGAATGTATACAAGTCACACAGTAGCATAACTTGTGACATTTTGCCAAAGCCCCTTATGGTACTGTCATTATGTCTATTGGGCTATAGGTGGCATTGTCACAATGTAAGGCTGTTTTGCTTTTAACAAATGCCGATATTTCATGACATGTTATTTTAATTCCTTGATGTTAAACAAAAAGTATTCATGAATAAACATTCGTCTTCATTATCCCATGTTCAAGAACACATTTTGTATTCATCTGTTCAGGGCCTTACCTAGACTCACAAACATGGAGGCCCGGGGACTCCTAATTATTAGTTTCAAGGGTCCTTGCAGGCAATGTGTGGGTCCTGTGTAGTAACGGTGTGGAGAACTGTACATTTTGATAAATCTTTAGAGCTGGAATGAATCATTGATCATGTGGACTGAAGGATGACATGATGCACGAAACTGCTCAGAAAGAAACAAACACATAGCAAAGTCATAAATGTGTTTTGGGTACAATGAATATTATTTTGCATCTCTCTGGATGCAGTGAATTGTTTTTCTGCATCCATTCTCTACATTTGTGCATACTGGACACACATTTGCATGTCACGTAAAACCCTGATCTTATAGTGTATTCGTTGCAGCCCCAATAAACACGTAGTTCTCATGGACTTTGTAAACAGAGAAAAAGTTATGTTTAATCATCTGGATTACTCTCTTGCTGCTTTTCCTGAAGGACCAGGGCCTAGATTTTCGAAGCTCTCTTAACGCTAAGATAGTCGGTAAGTGCCATACATTAACATTAACTTACTACTAGCTTAGCTTAAGAGAGCTTGAAAATCTAGGTCCCTGATCCCAAACTTTCAAAGCTCTCTTAGCTAAGCTAGTCATAAGTGCCATACATTAACATTAACTTCACGACTAGCTTGACTAAAAGAGCTTTTAATCTAGGCCCTGGAATGCATATGGGGTACGCCTTCCTCCCTCCCAGGTCGTATTGATTTCTGGAGGTGTCAGCTAAGAGTGTTGATGTCCATATCACTTGCAGACGAGGGTAATTAACTGACGTGTGGGATCTTAAGAGTGAGTGAGTTTAGTTTTACACCGGACTCAGCAATATCCCAGCTATACGGCGGGGGTCTTAAGAAGAATAACATCACTCTGAAACAATTGGAGCACCACCCCAGTGGTATTAGACATGATAACACAACTGAACCTATGAGGAAACTGATGAAAAGTAGGTCTCCAGCAAGTCATCCTGGCACTGACAGCAATGGCGGCAGTCTCTAAATGATCGAGTGTGGACCAGACAATCCAGTGATGAACAGCATGAGAATTGATCTATGCAATTGGGATACAATGATGTGTGAAGTGAGTTTAGTTTTATGCCACACTCAGCAATATTCCAGCTATATCTGCTGCAGTCTGTAAATAATCGAGTCTTGACTAGAAAAATCCAGTGATCCAACAGAATGAGCATCGATTCGCGCGCCAGTGGGTGACATAAATGTGCAACCAAGTCGAGTGAGCCTGACCACTCATCTGTTAGTCACCTCTTCCGCCATGAGAGGGTTGCTGAAGACCAATTCTAGCCTGTATTTTCATGGGTGAAACCCATGAAGGTCCGGGTTAGAATGAACCTTCAGTAACCCATGCTTGTCATAAGAGGTGACTAACGGCATCGGCTGGTCAGGCTCACTGACTCGGCATTGTCTGGTCCGGGCTCGATTATTACAGACTGCCGCAGCCATATAAACTGGAATATTGTTGAGTCAATGGCGATAAACTAAACTCACTCTACTCATGAGTGAAAAACAACAAATGAACATAATGTAATATCTCCCATGCTCCCATGATAACTATTTAACTGAGAGACAGCATACTGACTCCTAACCACTCAGTCCCTATTTTATCTCCTTAGCATCAGACAGATAACAAGAAATAATGCATTTCTTTCAAAAATACTATCAGCCCTCAGGGAAGCTACCATATAATTTATTCCCACGTAATTTACGTATTTGGATTACAATATTAAATTTAACGAGCTCGAATGAATTAAATTGTTGTATTAAATTGAATCTTGCCCCTCTGCCGGCTAAACATAATTTGAAGTGAACCCCATAGAGTTATGTCCCTTGGACACTGAAGAACAAGAAAAACCTTATTTGATATGGCACCCTGCAGTCTGGGGTGGTTGATGGGATCTACTCGAGCTTATATTTAATGGTTGACTAGTGACAGTGCGATAAATGAAGTGCCTGTACAAACCATTCAATAAATGCCACAAGGTCATCCGACCTTTTGAGAAAATTTTATTATCGCAAATGATCCTGAAAAAAATGAAGAATCATAGAACTTTTGGTTATTATATGGGTTAGACTGGGATCCTAGATGGAATTTCCAGCATGATGTGGGAATAAATGTATCGATAGGTAATCCAAGTCAGATTTTATTATATATATCGTCTACGCCATCTCATTGCTATATGATGCCAGTAGGGACATCAGCAGCAGAGGTCACGACATAACGTACACCAGTTTCATGTTTCAGGCAGAAATAGGAAACCAGTTTCACTTTATGAGGTCTATTACATGCAAATACTTGTGCATGTTCACAAATTTTGCTCTGAGAGTGTAAGCTGATTATTAATGCATAAACATGGAATCTGATAAGTGTCCTAGGTCTCCTGTAAAAGTATTAGGACTTTTTATGGTATTCCCTGTAAGACTTTTTCTTTGATGTTTGATATAAAATATTAAAGCAAGCAATGAGACTTGACACTATTGTGGAAAGCAGTGTCTTTTATTGTTTGTAATAATGTTTAAGGGATATCTCGCCCTTTCATCAGGTGACTGAAAAACAGATATAGAAACTTATCATGACTCTGTGTTTATCCACTAAGCTCAAGTCAAAGACTTAAGACATGTATTATCTGGGTTGTTGGTCATTCTGTATGTTTGAAATGCTGTTCTGACAAGTTGTAATTACAAGTTCCACTGAACAGAAAAATTGTTAGAAATAGTGAGTGTGGTGGGTTTTATGCCGGCTTTTTAGCAATATTCCAGCAATATCACGGAGGGGACACCGGAAATGGGCTTCTCACATTGTACCCTTGTGGGAATTGAACCCAGGCCTTTGACTTGAGAGCGAATGCTTTTGAACCACTAGACTACCCCACTGCCCCTGTAAGAAATAGCTCAGGGATATGCATATATTCATTTTGTAAATGAAATGAAATGTGCATGTTTTAATGATTCAGTGTGGGGATGAACACTAGGTCTATTATGATTCACTTGTGTATTCAGTGAATCAAACCATATTCCTTAAAAAATTCAGTTTGTCATTCATGATCAATAGAATTGCATATTTATTAATTTTTGTAGCAAGAGCATTTTCTTACTTTGGAAATGGTCTATCGGTCTGTCATTTATCAAAGTGAGATATGCAAAATGGAATGCATACAAGTCACACAGTAGCATAACTTGTGACATTTTGCCAAAGCCCCTTACGGGTCTGTCATTGGGCTATAGGTGGCATTGTCACAATGTAAGGCTGTTTTGCTTTTAACAAATGCTGATATTTCATGACATGTTATTTTAATTCCTTGATGTTAAACAAAAAGTATTCATGAATAAACATTCGTCTTCATTATCCCATGTTCAAGAACACATTTTGTATTCATCTGTTCAGGGCCTTACCTAGACTCACAAACATGGAGGCCCGGGGACTCCTAATTATTAGTTTCAAAGGGTCCTTGCAGGCAATGTGTGGGTCCTGTGTAGTAACAGTGTGGAGAACTGTATGTTTTGATAAATCTTTAGAGCTGGAATGAATCATTGATCATATGGACTGAAGGATGACATGATGCACCTAAACTGCTCAGAAAGAAACTAACATATAGCAAAGTCATAAATGTGTTGTGGGTACAATGAATATTGTTTTGCATCTCTCTGGATGCAGTGAATTGTTTTTCTGCATCCATTCTCTACATTTGTGCATACTGGACACACATTTGCATGTCCACGTGAAAAACCCTGATGTTATAGTGTATTCGTTGCAGCCCCAATAAACACGTAGTTCTCATGGACTTTGTAAACAGAGAAAAGTTATTTTTAATCATCTGGAGTACTCTCTTGCTGCTTTTTCCTGAAGGACCAGGAATGCCATATGGGGTACACCTTCCTCCCAGGTCATATTGATTTCTGCTTCAGCTAGAGGTGTTAACAGCTAAGAGTGTTGATGTCCATATCACTCCCTCCCAGGTCAGACGAGGGTCACTAACTGACTTATGTGTGGGATCTTAAGAAGAATAACATCAACATTAACAGAAACAATTGAGAGCACCACCCCAGTGGTATTTAGACATGATAATTATCACAACTGACTATCTTAAAAGAGTTTGGTCTCCCTGGAATGCATACTCATCCTGGCACTGACAGCTATGGCGGTGGTCTCTAAACTGACATAATCGAAGTCTGGACCAGACAATCCAGTGATGAACAGCATGAGAATCGATCTATCTCCAGCAATTGGGATAAAATGATGTGTGAACTAAGTCAGTGAGCCTGACCACTACGCAATTGGATCCTGTAAGTCACCTCTTATGACACGCGCCTCTTAGAGAAGAGGGTTGTTGAAGTGAGTGAGTTTAGATGTATGAAGGTGACTTCAGTAATATTCCAGCTATATGGCGGGCTTGTTGACTGTTCAATGTCGTCGATTCCCAGTGCGCGAGTCTTGACCAGACAAGTCCAGTGATCATTTAACAGAATGCCACTATATACATCAATCTACGCTAACTGGGATATGATGACGTATCTGAGTCACAAATAAATCTCAGCGGCTTATATTGTCAGCCGATCCAGTATTTAACATTAACGTGAACAAAGCATGGGTTCACAAAAATTCTAAAGGCCATTATATTAGCTCGTATCTTCATGGGATTGAAAATCCCAGTGAAGGTCCGGTTTGAACTCACTGGACCACGAGCAGACCTGAACCTTCAGTAAGATTACCTTAGCGCTTTCTGCCTTGCATCCAGCGGGGACATGGACAGGTTTTATGAGGCTAATCCTCAAATCAGCACGTTTGTCAACGCTCTTTTGTCTGGTCAAACTGAGATCATCCTGCTGACTTGGAAAGGAAAGCCGTATTGACCAACATGTGTTCATCGGTTCCCACTAGCGTCAGATCGTATGCTCATGCTGTTGATAACTGGATAGTCTTCTGGTCCAGATTTGCTCCTTGCGATTAATGAATGCAGATTTTTCTGAGGTTTGCACTTTTCGCATTATTTAATACACGATAGCTGGAATATTGCTGAGTGCAGCGTAAAACTAAACTCACTCACCCTTGTTATCAGGGTGTTTGAGTCTCCAGGAATCAGTGGTGAGTGTCACCAAGAAATAGGACAGTCTCTAGGAGAGTTATGAAAATAACACTCATATGCTGGCAGGTCTAGTAGAATATCCAGAACAAGATTTGTATTGTCTTTTCCACAACTAGTTGGGACACTCATATTCCAATCAGTCTGCATGATACTGTCTCCAGCGCTTGCTCACAAGACTGTTTGTTTATTTGTTAGTAGAGTATGTCAGCTGTTGTTCAGACATTGTTGACCTACTTGAGCTTGTGCACCAGTGCAGAGCTGTACAGTAGGATCTTTCTGTGGTTACTTTAGTATTAATTTTAATTTCATCTGCATTTTCAAGGTATGATTGTGAACAGTGATTGTAATGTTAATAATTGCATAATTGCAGAAATATATTTAATCCAATTCTTACAAACAGATCAGGGGCTACAAAGGAATGAGGGACTTCAAACAGATCAGGGGATATGAATGAGAGGCTTCAAACAGATCAGGGGCTTCAAAAGGATCAGGGGCTACCAAGGAATGAGGGACCAAACAGATCAGGGGATATGAATGAGGGGCTTCATACAGATCTGGGGATCAAAAGGATCAGGGGTTACCAAGCAATGAGGGCCTTCAAACAGATCAGGGGCTTTAAATGGATTGCATAATAATTGCATAAATGCAGAAATATATTGAATCCAATTCTTACAAACAGATCAGGGGCTACCAAAGGAATGAGGGACTTCAAACAGATCAGGGGTATATGAATGAGAGGCTTCAAACAGATCAGGGGCTTCAAAAGGATCAGGGGCTACCAAGGAATGAGGGACCAAACAGATCAGGGGATATGAATGAGGGGCTTCAAACAGATTAGGGGCTTCAAAAGGATCAGGGGCTACCAAGGAATGAGGGAAACAGATCAGGGGCTTCAAATGGATTAGGGATGCTAAAACTGACAAGGGCCTACCAATGAATGAGGGCCTTTAAACAGATGAGGACCACTACTAAAACCAATGACAAAACAGATGGGACTACCAATGATTGAGGGCCTTTAAACAGATGAGGACCACTAAAACAGACATGGGTCTACCAATGATTGAGGGCCTTTAAACAGATGAGGACCACTAAAACAGACATGGGTCTACCAATGATTGAGGGCCTTTAAACAGATGAGGACCACTAAAACAGACATGGGTCTACCAATGATTGAGGGTCTTTAAACAGATTAGGGCTTCTGAGGGCAAGGGCTACCAAGGAATGAGGGACCAGATAGGGGAAACAGAATGAGGGGCTTCCAAACAGATTGAGGGCCTTCAAACAGATGAGGACCACTAAAACAGACGTGGGTCTACCAATGAATGAGGGCCTTTAAACAGATGAGGACCACTAAAACAGACATGGGTCTACCAGTGATTGAGGGTTTCAAACAGATTAGGGCTGGAATAGATTAGGGGTTACAAACAAATGAGAGATTCAAGCAGATTGGGGCTCTGGGTGGCTACACCTGGAGAGGGTCCATGGGTTCATGAGGTCTTAAATAGATGAGGGGCTTTAATTTGTTGGGGTGAAGGAAACCGCAGTGACCCTGAGAGGCCACCAAGCTGCAGATGTCCATGGAAGTCGAGCAGGATATTGTCAGGAAGGAGAAACTAATGGAATTGCCTCCAGATTGGTTCAGCCTTCAATTTATATGGTAATAGAGTTTGGATTAGGTTTGGGATTTGCATTCATTGTAATACTGGTGAATCTTACCCACTCAGCTGATTAGGCTGTGATTTAGGAATCTAATTACAGCCATTTTGCACTGTTAAAAGAGCAATTCAGTGTAGTGAAATATGTCAAACAACAGATTAAGAGTTGATGTGAGAAAGACTTTACTTATTGAAAAGTACATGAAAAATGAGTTATGGCCCAATTAGACATCATCCTTCCAAGCTAGGTTGATAGTAAAAGTGAGATTGTTCTAAAGATATACATAATTCATGAATCATTTCATGTATAGTTCAGTTGCTCAAGTCATGGAAAAATATTGAATGAGGTTAATGGGTACTGAATATTTCCTCTGACTGAAAATCCATACAGGGAGACAAACATGTTTACTGTGGACCTGTTCTGACCTAAAATCTCCATTGGGAGACAAGCACTATCTATGATAGACACAAAGCAGGAATCAAAACTTGTTTGATACAACAATTTTTAAAAGTGTATTTCAAATTTGTTTTTCCAACTTTCATGTTTTCGTTCTTATGGATCCATAGACCACTACACTTGAAAAATATCTTCTGATCATGGTAATATTTTATCAACGATCAATAAGTGTGTTTGTTGTGCCACTTGATGTTGGAGAGATCTACTTATATTCATGACTAGATTGTTTTGACAAATGCCACAATCATTGACTGAGCAGAGTTAGGGAAGCCAGTGTTCAGCTTAATGTAGACAGTGCATGGATTCTGTCAGTTATATGAAGATGTCAGCGTATAATGACAGGTATGAAACTAGTCAGGCCTGAAATTCATTAGAACCATTAAATTGTATATGATTGGCTTTGACAAATAGAGAACAAATCAATCAAAAATGACAGCTATCTGCACCATAAACCCAGAAACTTAGATGGAAAATGGACATGTTGTGTTCACAGCCCTGGGTTTACTCTATGACTCTTGAAATAGAACGGTAATGATGAGTTAAAGACGTCAGTGTTGCTGAACATAAAATATTTTAATGATAGCAAAGTAGATTTGGTCACTTGTGGATATTGCAGATTCATTGTGCATTTTGATGGCTGTGATATTATATTGTAATTCCAAAGTTATAGGTATGCCTGAAAATTAATAATATTAGGAGACTGGTGAAAATTTATAACTTTTCTGTTAAGGAAGTGAAATGTTGAAGTCCATGTCGTATATTTTATCACTTTTGTAGAAAGTTGCAGTGAACATGACTGAGTGGTCAGGGTTGGTAAATTGGTTGATGGATATGCCATCGTATCACAGTTACATAGTTGTTATGGTATCAAAATAAATAAAACTGAATATTGAATGAAACAAAAATAAAATTGTAGAAAGGTTTTGGTATGTGAAATAATGAAATTATGTGTAACATAACAATTGATTCAGTTTTGTTCATGTAAATAAGATAAAGATATTTTGCCAAAAAAATAGAATCTAAAAGGTAGAAAATCATATTTGGAAATAGTACATTTTGTCCCTATTGACTGACACTAGTAGACAGGCATTAAGTATGAGAAGTTAAAGTTATTTAAGAATATGAAAATATATATATTAATCTGAAAAACAAATCCAAATGGAGCTGAGAACAGTCCTTAATATCTGGAATAGGACTTGCATCTAGTTTTATTTCAAGTTTGGGAGACACGCTATATAACAGGAACAGAGTGGGTGAGTGAGTGAGTTTAGATGTATGCCTGACTCAGCAATATTCCAGCTATATGGCGGCGGTCTGTAAATAATTGAGTCTTGACCAGACAATCCAGTGATCAACAGCATGAACATCAATCTACGCAACTGGGATATGAACGCGTGTCGCAAGTCAGCGGCCTGACCAGCCGATCCCGTTAGTCGCCTCTTACGACAAGCATGGGTTTCTAAAGGCCAATTCTAACCCGTATCTTCAGGGGTCAACAGGAACAGAGGCAGCTCTCCTGCTGATGTTCTTGCATAGTTAGATATGGTGTTAGTCTGCAGGTGTCACTGACAACACCAGCTGCATACTGGCTTGACAGGACTCAATGTACACAGCCAGAGAGGAAGCACTGGACAGGAAGAAGTGTCTTCTGGGAAGCCTAAGCCAGGCAGATAAAGGAAGTGTTGTTGATTTGGGGTTTCTGTAATGCAGCTGGTTATTTAATGGGACATGACTTCAGTTTGGATAGTATTTACATGATTGGCAGTGTTTCACATAGACCAAAACACGACCTTGAGACATGGGTCTTCAAAACACTCTGTAAGTCTGTAATGGTGTTTCAAATCCAGACTTGATAGTTTAAGCTTCTGAAATGAAAAGATTTCCAGGCATTTTTTTTGCCCATTCAGCAAACTGGACATAGGGCCCATTAGACTAACACTTAGTCCCTTAATACAAAATTTTGATAGTAACAAATAAACCCATTTAAATTGAAAAGGAGCCCCAGGGAGATGGGAGATACCTGAACCTGAACACCATCTGTGTTTTAAATCCACTCTCTGAGTAAAGCAGTGTCATAGTCACCAACATACAAAGTCAGTAGTTTAAGCCACCCATAGAGGAATGCATAATCCCCAAAATAACTGTTGCATAAAATTCTGAAATTAAGCAAACACTAAATGACTGTTGACATTGAAGTAAAGGGAAGTAGTAGGCTAACAACTAGTCTCCGAAATGAACATAGTACAGATAAAAAGCTCATTGTAAAATAAATAATATATAATGAAAAGGAGCCCTGAGACTTTCTTCATTTTCAGAAGCTGTCACATTTTCTAGACTTGCATGGGCTTTCTTGGATATATTTGCTTCAGGGTCTGTATGACAGACTAGGGAAGTAGCTCTAGGACAACTGGTTTTATGACTATGAATGTCTCAGGCACCTGTGGACAGCTTTTAGAGGAATAGACCACTATAGTTTTCAGTCTGACAGTTCTGGAGTTGATAATAATGTCCCAGACTAGCTGTGAAATGGCTGGTACGTTGCGCAAAGTAGTGTATACACCAAGCTCTGTCTCAATAGTTTTATTATCACTCCAGTAGGAGATATAACTTGATAATGATCTGAAACGTGTATCTGTGCTGCAACTTGATTCTTGAAAAACTTTGTTAAATGGGATGTGAAACTTTTGAATGCATTTGATGATATCTTCCTTATTCCATCCCAAATTTGAAAAATGCTACATTGTAACGTCATTACATTATGGCCAATCCCCAGTGAAATATAAACTAATTGACATAAGGCAATTAAGGCAGTAAAACTCTGTGGGACGGAGCTGGAATCCTTGCAGCTACTGTCAGTGACAGCAGCTAATGGCTGGCTCTGTGGACAAACACTCTCTAGAGTATGAAACGCTGGGGTGTTTTCAGCTGGCCAATTACAGTCTTTGATTCCAGACATTCTACACAGGTTTATAGGTCACTTGATCAACATGGCAGAGATTGTACAGATACTTCTGCTGGTGTCATTGTTTTACGGAGAATGTTGTACATGGAAGTCTGCTGTAATACCAGGACTTAATGAATGAAAAGGATCAATATATGCTGTCAAGCTTGAGACAGACAAGGGCCTAACTTTGGTTGCTGTGACCTGTAATTTGTGTTGTAACAGTTTTAAATATTGTCGATAAAATACAAATCTTCTTTAAATGTAACTCTGATGTATTGATACAAACATGCTTATACATTCCACAACTTGGTGCTGTTTTTCGGCTGAAACAATGCAACTTTGGTGTTAAATTATCACTCACTCACTCACTCACTCACCCCTTTCATGATCTATTCACTTCATTTTCATCACTATTTTATTGCCTTTTGTGCTAATATATTGCTTCCATCGGATAATTGCGCCACATTACTCTGACTCAACTCAAACTGCAATATATTGTCTTCCATCAGATAATTGCTTTGACAGTGTTATATCTCACTCACTCACTTAACTCATGATCTATTCACTCATTGTCATCACTATTTTTATTGCACTAATTGCACTTACACTCACTCACTATTCACTTCATTGACATCACTATTTTATTGCCTTTTGTGCTAATATATTGTCTTCCATCGGATAATTGCGACACATTACTCTGTGACAGGCATGTTATATCTCACTCACTCACTCATGATCTATTCACTTCATTTTCATCACTATTTTATTGCCTTTTGTGCTAATATATTGTCTTCCATCAGATAATTGCGACTGATTACTCTGTGACAGGCATGTTATGTTATCATTAATATTTACTTCATATCAGTGTCCTTGATGTCATGTGCCGTTGATGTCATATTGATAATTCCATTGTATTACCTCTGGCACATAGCCAAAAACATGCCATCAATAGCTTCATCAATCATTACCAAATATGGACCACACACAATGATGCTTCAAGCATCAGGAGACAATGTATCTGCAGGACCCATCCTCATGGGTCTGGCTGGAATGATTGTCTTTTAATGACCTCTTGTGACTTTGTTATGCAATGAAAGGGACTTTTATGACTGGGAATCCTCAGTCAATGGCTATCAGAATTCCAGCTGTACTTTGTGTTGCCACTAGAGACTTTGGCTTCGTTTTTTTTTAATTTACTCATTGTGTCATGAGGGAGAATGATATCAGGTTAATAATTCTGCAGTTTGGGATTTTTCCGGATTCTAATAAATAAATTACTTTGAGTTTCCATTTAACTAAATTATTCCAATAAAGTTTGCAATTATTCACGAATGCTTGATTGTTTGAAACTGTTACATCAGATTGTATCATGTTGCTGAGGAATAATCAGCACAATCAATAAAACATTTATTTCTCTTTGTCACTGTCTTGGATCTTTACATCCAGAGCTTGGTTCCACACATCCTCGATAATCTCCAGGGTATACGTTACGATAACTCTCCACTATACCCTGGATGCATCCACGGCTTGGGGCGATGATTTTATTACCTCCCTTGGCTGGCTCCGCATTCTCTCAGTAGCCAATCAGCTAAGCCGCCGTTACAACTAAGCTTGCTAGTGTCAACAAAGATAGCGGTCGCAGTCGCGAAAGTTTGTTCACAGTGCCACTCAGATTTTTGGGAAATAATAAAGACAAATTTACAGATCTGAAACTTTAAAATATATATATGAAAGAGCTCCTTCTGCTTCTTTCAGAGTACCTTTTCATCAATTGTGTTGCCAAGTTTAATGGTTAGATAATTTAAGAAGCGAAAGTGAGTAGTGATTGGTATGCTCAACTTCCCAGCATAGGCATCTGATTGGATAAAAAGCCAGCCAAGGGAGGTAATATAATCATCGCCTCAAGCCGTGGATGCATCCAGGGTATAGTGGAGAGTTATCGTAACGTATACCCTGGAGATTATCGAGGATGGGTTCCACAAAGGTTTTGTTTGTTTGTTGTTTAACTTCGCTCTCAGCTATTTTTCTGCTTTATGACAGCGGTCTGTACATGAATGAGTCTAGACCAGACAATCCAGTGATTGACTTCATGAGCATCGATCTTCACAGTATGGCTACAATGACATGTGTCAACCAAGTCAGCGAACCTGACCTTAGATCCCGTTAGTCGCCTCTCTAGAGAAGCATGGGTTACTGAAGATCAATTCTAACCTGGGTCTTCACTGTTGTACATGAATACTTCAGACTGAGTGTCTCGTTTCGTGACATCAGTATAAGTGGTATGTTCCACAAAGCCATCTTAGAGCTATGATTGCAGTCAGTATTAAAATAATGGTAAAATTACCACAATGATGGTAAGCCTGCTCATTATCTCCAGTAGGTAGAAATCAGAGAGAGTTGTTTCATGCAGCACTCTACAATTGTCCAACACTGGAACAACAGACTGTCATAAATCACATCTTTGCTTGACAAACCAGCTAACAAACTTGCAGGGAGACACAAAAGTGGTCTGGAATCACAGTGTAGACATTCAATCAACTAACTGGTAACACATTCCTCAGCATTTGTTAGTTTTGTTCTGTTCTTCAGTTTTCAGTTTCAACTAATCCTTTTTTCTTATTTCTTAGTTACCAGAGTTGAGAAAATCTGGGTTTATTTCCAGAAAGAAATACTATAAAAATGATGTTTTGGTTCTTAAAGAGTATCTAATATGTACCTAATATGTATGTATGATTTTTTTGCATGAAATCTATTGGTAATAATTGTATATGGGTGAATGAGTTGGGTTTTATGGTGCTTGCAGCAATATGCCACCAATACCAATGTATATCACTATATGGTAACTGGCAAGATTTGAAATAGGCTTTACATATTGTTTCTATGTGGGGAATCGAGCTTCACCCACAAAGCTTCCCCACTACCATGCCATCTATTCTTTGAAGATGTTTTAGGTTTTTTCCTTGTGCATGTTTTCATTTTAAGCACTTTCTTTTAACATTTTCAAGATATTGTATATTTTGGCTGTTTTTCATTAAAAATGTAGGCCCTAAAACCCAGTTCAACATGCAGTGGTCTGAAATATGGGTCGTTAAGGGAAACTGGTATTAATCAAATTTAATGAGGCTTAATGACTTTCATACCTACACTTGAGAAATATTTATTAGTTTCTTAGCACATACCTATAATGAGCCAATGATGAAAGCTATATAGTTTTAGTTCTTACTTTAAAGATATATTGAATTTCAAGGTCCATCAAATGATGCACATAACTGCTCAGAAAGAAACAACTAGTATAGATGTGTTGTGGGTACATGATTAATATTGTGCGTTCCTCTGGACACAGTGAATTTTGTTCAGCGTCCATTCTCTACATTTGTGAGTTACTGGATGCACATTTGCACAATCACATAAAACCATGTTTGGTTCTTAAAGAGTATCTAATAAGTACCTAATATCTATGTGTGCATTTCTGCATGAAATCTATTGCTAATAATTTCTATGGATGAATGAGTTGACTTTTATGGTGCTTGTAGCAATACCAATACCAATGTATATGGTAACTGGCAAGATCTGAAATAGGCGTTACATATTGTGGTATGTGGGGAAGGCAAGAGCTAACCCACAAGGCTTCCCAACCACCCTGTCATGTATTCTTTCAAAATATTTTTTAGGTATTTTCCTTGTGCATATTTTCATTTTAAGCACTTTCTTTAAACATTTTCAAGATATTGTATATTTTGGCTGTTTTTCATTAAAAATGTAGGCCCTAGAACCCAGTTCAACATGCAGTGGTGTGAAATATGGGTCGTTAAGGGAAACTGGTATTAATCAAATTTAATGTAGGCTTAATGACTTTCCACAGCTATCACTTGAGAAATATTTATTAGTTTCTTACCACATACCTATAATGAGCCAATGATGAAAGCTATATAGGTTTTAGTTCTTACTTTAAAGATATATTGAATTTCAGGGTCCATCAAATGGTGCACATAACTGCTCAGAAAGAAACAACTAGTATAGATGTGTTGTGGGTACATGAATAATATTGTGCGTTCCTTTGGACACAGTGAATTTTGTTCAGCATCCATTCTCTACATTTGTGAGTTACTGGATGCACATTTGCACACCGCATAAAACCCTGTTTGGTTCTTAAAGAGTATCTAATAAGTACCTAATATCTATGTGTGCATTTCTGCATCTATTGCTAATAATCTATGGATGAATGAGTTTACTTTTATGGTGCTTGTAGCAATATGCCACCAATATATGGTAAGTGGCACCATCTGAAGTAGGCATTACATATTGTTCCTATGTGGAAAAGGCAAGAGCTAACCCACAAGGCTTCCCAACCACCCTGTCATGTATTCTTTCAAAATATTTTAGGTATTTTCCTTGTGCATATTTTCGTTTTGAGCACTTTCTTTAAACATTTTCAAGATATTGAATTTTTTTTTCTGTTTTTCGTTAAAAATGTAGGCCATAAAACCCAGTTCAAACTGCAGTTGTCTGAAATATGGGTCGTTAAGGGAAACTCAGATTTAATGAGGCTTAATGACTTTCCACAGCTATCACTTGATAAATATTGATTGATTTCTTAGCACATACCTATAATGAGCAATCTCGATGAAAGCTATATATTTTTAGTGCCTGCTTGAAAGATATATTGAATTGCAACCCATCATGAGATCGTTATGTGATGTGTTATGTCTGTATCCTTGTGTACAGGAATTGATAAATTGTTTGTGTACTGACTGAATAGACGTGATTTCAGTGATCAAACATGGAAGTCAATCGACTTTGGGTGCCTAATGAAATTTTCTTATTTTATGATAATATGAGCAGCATGATTCCATGTTTTCATCGGGTTATATTCATTTAACATGCAGTGAAAGAAAGGATTATTTGAAGTTTTAGTTTTTCAAAATTATATTTTATGGTGTTTCAAAACTAAGGAAAGCATAGCCAAGCTTACTTGTTTAATTTGCCTATATTTCCTATGAAGAAAATTCTCTGAATTCAAATCCCAGAATAATGTTAATTATGTTCATTGGTCTGTCAGAACCTTACAGTTTTTAAAGTCTTCACCAAAGTGGAACTTGTCACTTTGGTTTACCTCCCAATCTAGGCTCACCCACCAGGCCCCGATTTCTCGACACAAACTAAGTCTGAGTTTGGACTTTACTGAGTTACTCAAATTTTAGAAAATGCATTTCCCAGAATGAACTAAAATTCATATTAAACTCAAACATAGTATGATGTCTTTCAGTGGCATTTAGAAGTTGTACATTGATGTCCAAGATATTTTTATGGATTAAACTTCTTTGTAATTTCTCTCACGATAGCTTCAGGACCATTCCAGGTCCCTTCATCAGGTGATGAAGGGACCTGGAATGGTCTCAAACGTCGTGAGAGAAATTACAAAGAAGTTTAATCCATAAAAATATCTTGGACATCAAACATAGTAGACAGTTTGAGTTTGGTGGATAGATTACTTAAGTTGTTTGGGCTTTTTTATTTTAGAAATGCAGCTGAGTTTGAAATTCAGCTGTTTGAAATTCGAGTAAAAACTTAAGTTTGTTTCGAGAAATCGGGGCCAGTATTATTTGAAATAATGCTCAAAACAGAGTTAAACCTAAACTCACTCACTCATAATCTAAATACATTTAGAAATAAATTAAAACATAAAAACATCTCTAACAGCTTTTAGTAAAATGTCCCTCAATATCTCTGTAGAGCAACAAAGATATGAGTTTCAAACATTGTACTGAGGGAATAAACCCCAGGTTTTTTATAAGGCTGGCTGTTACCGCTAGGCTAGTAACCCAACCCCTCTCCCTTAATGTACATTAAATGATATAAATGTTGCACTTCATACACTACATCGAATGGATCAATATTTGATGAATATGATCCATCTCTGCATCATCAACACTGTGTCACGGCAGTAACATGTGCTGTAATCAGAGTCAGGTTGATGTATTCGCTTTGTTTGTTTGTTTTCCGCTGCAGTCAGCATTATTCCAGCTGTCTCACAGAGGTCTGTAAATAGCCTGGGCAAGGTAGACCTGACCTGATATACACTGTGCTACTGATTGAGTTGTAAAAAAACACTTCACTACATGAACCTCTGTAAATGAAGCTCAATGCAATAACAACTGTTTGTCTTACCCAGAGTTCGCAGAGAACCACAAGGACATGAGGCTCAGGGGTATCTGAATTACTAAGCCCTTGTCATGAAGAAGAACAAGTTGTATGGACTGACAACTTGTTTATTGCAGTATGCGATGTATTGGTCTAGATGTTAACACTGTTATCAAGCTGGGGATGTCGCATCTATTGCAATAGAGAAGTTGTCGATCCATAAAACTTGGTCTTCTTCATTCCATCTTCTCAATGCCACTTAAAGACGAAATCCCTTGTTACGCCTGGGCACTGGTTGAAAACCAAAGTGGAAGACATCTTTGGATAGCACAAGCGCTGGCTATTGATGTAGATGATAGAGATTAATAATAATAATAATATACAAAATTTGTATAGCACCCAACACATCATCATATCCCAGTTGCTCAGATCGATGCTAATGCTGTTGATCACTGGATTGTCTGGTCCAGTGTTGATTATTTACAGACCGCTGCCATATAGCTGGAATATTGCTTAGTGCAGCATTAAACTACAACCAAACCAAATTATCAATGGTATTATCTATGACACAATTTTCATATTGATAATCATTAATAATTCTTCTCATCAATGTTATTTCAAACTATCAATTCACACTGAAGACCCGGGTTCGATGCCCCACATTGGTACAATGTTTAAAGCCCATTTCCGGTGTACCCCGCCATGATATTGGTGGAATATTGCTAAAAGCAGCGTAAAACTCAACTCACTCACTTGATCACTCACTCGATCACTCACTCACTCATGATCTATTCACTTCATTTTCATCACAATTTTATTGGCTTTTATGCTAATATATCGTCTTCCATCAGATAATTGTGACTGATTACCCTGTGACAGAGACATTAATATCAGTGTCATGTTACATGTATATTAATATCAGTGTCGTTGATGTCATGCTTGAATATCGATAATTCCATTGTATTACCTCTGGCACATAGCCAATAACATGCCATCAATAGCTTCATCAATCATTACCAAATATGGACCACAATGATGCTTCAAGCATCAGGAGACAATGTATCTGCAGGAACCATCCTCATGGGTCTGGCTGGAATGATTATCTTTTGAATGACCTCTTGTGACTTTGTTATGCAATGAAAGGGACTTTTATGACTGGGAATCCTCAGTCAATGGCTATCAGAATTCTAGCTGTACTCACTCACTCACTTCTGACACATGCTGAAGCGTAATCATACCGTCCACATTCTTGAGATCCCTCACCTACTCCATTCACACTCTAAGGATGTATTTTGAAAGGGCATCTCTACTGGATCAGGTCGTGGTCAGTAATCATTCTCTGGTTATCTCCAAGTAATGGAAACACCATTGATTTCCTGTCATGTCTCCAGGGTATTGTGTGACGAAAGGATATCTAATGTAAACGGACACAGCTTGTCTTTTGGTGACTAATCACCTGAAACGCTTCTTTGCTTTAAGCTCGCGAACACGGATTTCAACACAAGCTTTTTCATTTGACAGACATATCCACGATGCAAGCTCCCTACAGGGAAACTGTGTTGTGTAATTAACAAAACGTTGATTGTAAATGTTGGTAATTCACAAAGCCTATACATGTACACATTGTCTTGAGTTCATTCAGGATGGTGGGGTAGCCTAATGGTTAAAACGTCCGCTTGTCACACTGAAGACCTGGGTTTGATTCCCCAAATACTAATTGGTATTATTAGATATATTTATATTCTAGGTCATTTGTCACACAAATCATATTTTAGAATCTTTGATGCTAAGATAGTCCTATACTTCTATATGGTTCTGAGGTTTGGGGACTACAAACATTTGATACACTAGAAAAAGTACATTTATATGCAATAAAAAGATTCCTTGGGGTTAAAGTTACTACTTCAAACATAATGGTTTATGGTGAATGTGGTAGGTTTCCATTATTTGTTGAATCTAAAATGAAAGTAGTAAAATATTGGTTAAAAATCTTAAATATGCCATCTTACAGATTACCAAACATTTTTTACAATATGATGATTTTGTACGATAGAAATGGAAAACGTAATTGGGTCACAGATGTAAAAAATTTACTATTTTCTACTGGTTTCGGTAATATATGGCTAGAACAGTTCATAGACTCACATCCAAATTTTCTCATATCCATTAAACAAAGGTTACAAGATATATATCTCCAGACTTGGCTTGACCAATTATCTGTATCAAATAAATGTTTCTATTACAGAATGTTTAAGCAATCCATATACAATGAAACCTATCTATCATATTTGAATGTAAGGAAATATAGAATCACACTTACAAAATTTCGCTGCTCCTCCCATGATTTGTTAATAGAAACAGGTAGATATATTGGAATAAAAAAAGACGATAGAATATGTAAAATGTTTGACTTGAATCTAATTGAAGATGAATATCATTTTCTTTGTGTTTGTCCAGCCTACCACAATTTAAGAAATAAGTATATTAAGAAATATTACTTTGAACATCACAATATATATAAATTTATATCTCTGTTAACCTACTCTAGCAAGGAACACCTGGAAAAGTTGTCAATGTTCCTATACCATACCTTTATACACAGGAGAAATGTACTCTCTACTGCCTAATAACAATATAGTCAGTATACATGTACTATAGGCCTGTGGCCTCTTAAGTGCAAGTAAAGACTTGGGATTCCCCACATGGATACAATGTGTGAATCCCATGTCCCCGCTGTGATATTGCTGGAATGTTGCTAAAAGCGGCATAAAACCATACTCACTCACTCACTCACTCACTCACCCAGTAATATGGAAACAATTGCAGACACCTATGATTCCTTGGTCTGTCTTCTCTAATTTAAATAAGTAGCGTTTTGTAAACATTAAGCTCAGCTACATTCAATCATTGACTGACATCAGAAGCATCAATCTACACCACTGGAACATGATGTCATCATAGTCTGTATCAGAATAGGGGCGGTGGGGTAGCCTAGTGGTTAAAGCGTGCGCTCGTCATGCCAAAGATGGGACAATGTGTGAAGCCCATTTCTAGTGTCCCTTGTTGTGATATTGCTGGAATATTGCTAAAAGCGGCATAAAACTAAACTCACTCACTTACTGTATCAGAATAATACATCTCTACCAGCTTTGTTGCTGTGAAATTTCTTCAGAGAGTTTCTGGAGTCTAATCTGATTGGACGGAAGAAAAGGCAATGGCAGGAATCGAATCAAGGTGGTTGTCAAAAAACAGAATAGCTTACTTAGTATAGGTTATCTGTCTGTGAGTTGAGTTGTGTCTAAAGCTGTTTTTAAGTGTTCCCTTCGTGTACAAGATTAGAACATCCTTGTGTTAAAGTGCCAATAGCATTGTTAGAAAAAGTTGCTGGAGCTTGAAAGACATTTTAAGTGATATTTCTTTACAGAGAAGGTGTTTGTAATGGAATTTTGTACATGAACCTAGTGATAAATGTACCTTCACACAAATTCAGAAGTCACATATATGATTAATGTAATAATAATAATAGTCCATTTTTAATGTGCATTTCTCCACGCATAAGTCATGCTCGAAGCACCCAATATTCAAAGTCACACAGCACAGGATTAAAATATGTTCATTTGATACACTTCAACGTGTAGGAAAGGCTTTTTGGAACAGATAAGTTTTCAGATATGATCTGAATGCTGAGTATGATGGTGCAGTTCTAAGAGTGTGGGGAAGGCTGTTCCACTCCGTGGCTGCATAGAACACAAAGGATCTTTGGCCGAACCTGATGGTTCTGACTCTGGGTCCACACAAGAGCTTCTGTGAAGCGGATCTGAGAGATCTTGCTGGTGTGTACAGCAATGTATAATGTGTGCAAAAATACACCTAATACACAGCATGATTCACAAAATAGACATGGCAATGTAGAAATTGAAAAGGGTAATTAATCTATCAGGAAGTGAAAAGGGTAGTTAATCTATCAGGCAGGAGAGGGGGCAATTTTAAATTCCAACTGCTTATTTAGCTCATGGAGAAATGAGATTCATGGACTTCAAAAACTGATCCAAAGTATTCTTGTTTTCATGGATATATTCCATAGGGCACCTGTCGCACGGCACACTTGACAACCTGTTAGAACCTGCAACAACAGATCCCCATTGCTTAGGTTGGATCAGGAGACCAAAAAAGTTGGGTGGTCAGTTTGTTTGATGCAATATTCCAGCTATATGACAGCAGTCTGTAAATAATCAAGGCTGGACCAGACAATCCAGTGACTGATGTGATGAGCATCAGTCATTGTATGTAGGATAGATGACATGCAACAACCAGGTCAGGAAGCCTGACCACCCAGACCTGTAAGTAGTCCCTTATGGCAAGCATTGGTTGCTGAAGACCAATTCTTCACAGGTCCTTGTGTGGTAAGACTTAATGACTAATGGTTGATCCCCCCCCAATGTCTTTGTCCCTCTAAAGAAATGAATCACTGTTTGCAATTTTGACCTCTGGATTGTCCAATCCAGCCTCATCTACAGGCAGCCATCATATAGCTGGAATATTGCTTAAATGGTAGTTACATTATATAATAAAGTAACAAGGGCCCACAGAGACTCTAATGACATGTTGATCTTACAGTAGAACAGTGGTGTTATTGAAGGGATCGGACCGGTGGGGTGGCCTTGTGGTTAAAGCGTTTGCTCGTAGGCCAGGTTTCGATTCCCCACATGAGTGCAATGTGTGAAACCGATTTCTGGAGTCCCCCACCGTGATATGGAGGAATATTGCTAAAAGCAGCATAAAACCAAACTTACTCACTCACTCTTCTCACACACTCACTCACTCTTCTCACACAGCACATTCACATGCTGAAATATAATCAAAATACTGTCCACACTCTAAAAGCGACGTAAAACCCAGTGCAATCACTCACTATTGAAGGGATGGATAGGTATAAGGTAAGTCAGAGGACACAGTGCTTGCTAAACAAGGCTGAAGGGTATTAGGTTTGAACCCATAGTGTGTAATCTGTGTGATATGTAATAACATCACCATTATTTATTCCACTCATGCCAAGTACATCTAGAATCATCAGAAATGAAAGGCAGACTGGATGCACCGACTCCAACAGATCATTTTCACAAATATTTGGGATCAATTCTGCTGATTCAGACATTTAATCTGAATATTTAAACACATTTGTTTTTTGTTATGTCTGTCAAAGATTTGTTGCTTTTTATAAATTGATATCTGTCTCTGTTTCACATCACCAAGGCTGAGTTTCTAAATGAGCTTTGGCATTTACATTTGGATGTAAGTTTTTCTCATAAATGATTGTGAGTCGTTTGAAATGTGTCTGGAACATAAATGGACTGAAGATTTTTTAAGATTTTTTTCCACTACAATCCTTGAAGTCCTTCAGACCAGCCATCCAGTTTGCCTTATAGTTGCCACAAAGTAGAAACACAGCTTGACTGCAATTATCTGGTTTTAGTTTCATGATATTGCATACACTTGAGGTAAGTGCTGAACTCGTGCGGTTTGTGTTTGTATTCAATGTTCAGGTTGGACTTCAAGGGCTTCATTTTGCAGAGAAAAACTTACTTCTTTTAAAATTTCTCAAAACCCCATTTCCTTAAGTAAGCCCATAAATATCTATATCACACAAGCTTTAAAAAGTGAAAATGTATGGATGTCAGCTTCTCTATTGAGGAACATGATGTTTCGGGGTATGTCTTGCTCCTTCCTTCACCTGATGAATAAAGCCTTCAGTAACCCATGTTTGTTGTAAGAGGCGGGATCAGGTGGTCAGGCATGCTGACTTTGTTGACACATGTCATCGTATCCCAAATGTGTAGATTGATGCTCATGCTGTTGATCACTAGATTGTCTGGTCCAGATTTATTATTTACAGACTGCCGCCATATAGCTGAAATATTTCTGAGTGCAGCGTAAAACAACAAAGCAAACCTGATGAATGAGTAAGAATACACTCTGATACATAGTCTCCTCATAATAAAGAAGCTGACATCCATCAATGTTCACTTGTTTATGTACATCACATCTAAATGTCACTCAAAGACATTACACGCATATCAGAATTCCAGGTTAAATTGCCCCTGGCAACCTGAGCTTGTATTGAGAGGCTACAAAATGGATCGGACGATCAGGTGACTTGGTCAGTTGACTACATACTGTGACAGCATAAATTGTTCCTTATAATGCATTGTTTATAAAAAATCCAGCATATGCCATTCTGGAACTGTTTAAAAAATCTGTTTTGTTATGGACTTCAGAGCCATTGAAATTCATGTCCTTAGAAGTTACAGAAAGCATTGAAAGAATAAACCAAATCATATGGTTTATTCAACAATGATAATGCCAGTTGTACTGAAAAGCCTTTGTACGAACTATTTTTACATAATGAGGTATGTGAAATACTTCTTGTGAGTTAACCCACCCATTAAATATGGTGGATGATATCGATGATTTAGCTCCTGTTAAACATGGCCTGAGCAATATGGAGCCTTGTATTAGACCCTGTGACTGTAAGCTGACATGATATTATCGTTTCATGCTGCATGCTCTAATCTCTCCTAATGACCGTTCTCAGCATTGTAGATGTAACGTGAGACTTGATATCAGCATCAGTGCTCCTGCACTGGGTCAGTCTGGCAGCAATCTGGCTGCACCAATTCTGGGCTGTGCAGCAACTCGTCGTTATGTATATATTCATATTACAAGTTGTCTTTGTAATGTCAGACATATTTAGCAGCTGTAGAAGGTCATTAAGATACGTAGGCTATTATTTTCTTATTTGTTTTTATCAAGGAAAATAATACAATATACAATTTGGGAAAAATTGTAGATTTGTATTTCAGACTCATTGAGTTTGTGATGTGTAAGGCAGAATGAGTGAGTGAGTGAGCTTAGTTTTACTCCACACTCAGCAATATAATCATATCTGGACCAGACGATCCAGTGGTCAACAGCATGAGCATTGATCTACGCAGTAGAGAACTTGACCACCTGATCCCTTTAGTCGCCTCTACGACAAAGCATGGGTAACTGAAGACCAATTCTAACCCAGATCTTCATGGGTTGTCAGGCAGAATGAAGAAAATATCCTTAAAAGTTAAGGACACAACCATACATTATTAATTGTTAATAAGAATGTTTGAGAAGTTGAAGGATGACAAAGTAGACACAATTTATAGCTAGGTCAGAATAGATCTTAAACTGCTGCATGAGGATCTCTATGGAAACATTGCTATTACTGAAAATTGGAACAGTTGCTGTCCATAAATTGCATCTATTAGTCCAGATTATTTTGTCCACAGTCGGCTTCAACCAATCATTATAGAGGTGTGACGATACAGAAATTTCACGATACGATACATATCACGATATCTTGGAACGATACGATTCTATTCGATGCATATCACGATATGTTGTCTTTAGTTATTTTCTTTGAAAAAGTATATTTTGATAGCAAGTAACAGTGTGAATTTTTTAAAAATATTGATATATTTATTGTCAGATAAAGTATCATGATTACCGATACCATGATATATCATCACAGCTCTACCAATCACATGTGTTGTCAGCTCAATTATGTTTATGAAAAAATGTTAAACAGACCATTGGTATCTAACAAGAAAACTGTATTACTCCAGCCATTGTTAGAGTCAAAGGTTGAGGCTGATGACATGTTTTCTTTCAGTCCTTTGAGTTATGACTTTGAGATATTGCTCATCTGATATTTAATTTTAATTCACCCTCTCACTGCCAGAAGAATGGAGTCCAACTGAGAACATAATGTGAATGTGAGTGAGTTTAGTTTTATGCCACACTCAGCAATATTCCAGCTATATGGCGGTGGTGAGTAAATAATCAAGTCTGGACCAGACAATCCAGTGATCAACAGCATGAGCATCGATCTGCGCAATTTGGAACTGATGACATGTGTCAACCAAGTCAGTAAGCCTGACCACCTGATCCTGTTAGTCGCCTCTTACAACAAGCATGGGTTACTGAAGATCAATCCTAGCCCGGACCTTCACGGGTCGAGAACATAATGGCCTGAGGTCAAGTGATACTTGTGCCAAGGGTATAATAGTCTTGATGTGGTTGGATGACAGCAGCAAGATGTCAGCGTTCAGGGTATGTGACTGGCTGTTGACATTTGTCAGTATCAGTCCTATTGAATCTGTGTTGAGACAGATGAGTAGGTAAGTTAGTTGGTTTCCATCCAACCTGGTTTCATGTCACACAAGTAAATGTCAGGTGTCACGTGTCAATTTATATATTGTCAGCTTAAAGCCATGAAGCTGTCATTGTCTCAAGAAGACAGTGTCAATGACTTCAGTGGAATTAGATCTTGTACTCGGAACAAATCTGACAAATCCCCACAACCTTGTCACATGAGGTCAACTTCATCTCTAATTAGCTAATCACCTTGATACTTTCTAATCCTGAGATGCTGCTGCTGCTGTTGCTGCTGCTGCTGATGATGATGACAACGTGCATATTTGTAATTGCCATATCCACTCCCTGTAGCATCATTATAGTACAATAATATTACCTGGTCAATGGATCATTGGGCTCTCGATTTTCATTCTCAGCTCGAGTATGATTTTACAATGCTTCTTACTAAGCAATATTCCAGCAATATCACAACAGGGAACACCAATAAGATATGGGCCCATGGTACCCATGTGAGGAATCAAACCTAGGTCTTCAGCATGATGAGCAGACACTTTTACCATTAGGCTACCCCACAGCCACCATTCTCAGCTCCATGAGGAGAAAACATGAGTGAAAGAAATGTGTATCACTGTTTCTCTTACTTAGAACTGACCGCCTCCGTGGTGTATTGGTTAGAGCGTCCGCCCGGAGCGCGGAAGGCCGCGGGTTCGATCCCCGACCGTGTCATACCAAAAGACGTTAAAATATGGTACTTGTTGGTCCCTGCCTGGCGCTCGGCATTAATGGGTGCAATAAGGACTGGTCGGGTCGGAGTCAGTATAATGTGTCTGAGTGGGGTATTCATGCTTCACTGCGGCATGGTATCTCAGTGGGCTAGCACTATAAAACCAGCTTTAGTCTGGGCTAGTACAAGCAGCCGCACTTACACATACATAGCATGCACGTGTAAAAAAGATTTGGTTCCCCCATAGTAAAAGTTCCGGCGGAACTTTTCATTCCAACATTTGTTCCTGTAATAGTGCATGTGGAACAATTATTTCGTTCCGCACACACATAATTTATTCCGGGTAAAGAGGAACTTCCACACACATCATAAAGTGTCTAAAAGAGGGTCTTGTTTGTTGGGGTGGTCTTAAAAATTGGGGCGTGGGGGGAACGGAAAGGAAAAAAAGATTTTCCTACGGTATTTGTTCCATATGGAACAAATCATGTGGCTATCATGAAGCAATTATCATGTGTGAAAGTTACTTAATTTGTTTTATGAAAATACATTGTAGATTCCCCAGAATGCGAACTGATGATTCTAAATGAATCTTGTGTTAAAAAGAGTTCAGTTATTATGTAACCAAGTTACCTTCATTAATCAGGTTACAGTCAGTAGCCAGGTTACAGTCAACATGTAACCAAGTTACAGTCAGTCAGTAGCCAGGTTACAGTCATTATGTGACCAAGTTACAGTTGGTCAGTAGCCAGGTTACATTCAATATGTAACCAAGTTAAAGTTAGTCAGTAGCCAGGTTACAGTCAACATGTAACCAAGTTACAGTTAGGCAGTAGCCAGGTTACAGTCAACATGTTACCAAGTTAGTCAGTAGCCAGGTTACAGTCAACATGTAACCAATTGACAGTCAGCCAGTAGCCAGGTTACAGTCAACATGTAACAATTAACAGTCAGTCAGTAGCCGGATTACAGTCAACATGTAACCAAGTTACAGTTAGTCGGTAGCCAGATTACAGTCACTATGTAACCAAGTTACAGTCAGTCAGTAGCCAGGTTAGTGAACATGTAACCTAGTTACAGTTAGTCAGTAGCCAGATTACAGTCAACATGTAACCAAGTTACAGTTAGTCAGTAGCCAGGTTACAGTCAACATGTAACCAAGTTACAGTTAGTCAGTAGCCAGATTACAGTCAACATGTAACCAAGTTACAGTTAGTCAGTAGCCAGGTTACAGTCGACATGTAACCAAGTTACAGTTAGTCAGTAGCCAGATTACAGTCAACATGTAACCAAGTTACAGTTAGTCAGTAGCCAGATTACAGTCAACATGTAACCAAGTTACAGTTAGTCAGTAGCCAGGTTACAGTCGACATGTAACCAAGTTACAGTCAGTGGCCAGGTTACAGTCGACATGGAACCAAGTTACAGTCAGTAGCCAGGTTACAGTCAACATGTAACCAAGTTACAGTTAGTCAGTAGCCAAGTTATAGTCAGCATGTAATCAAGTTACAGTTAGTAGCCAGGTTACAGTCAACATGTAACCAACTTGAAGTTAGTAGACATCCCGGATGTTGACAAGTTGGATGAGTTCATTTTGCATTCAATAATGACTGGAATAGGTTAGGCCTACGGTATTTGTTCCTGTTCGATGGAATATTTGCCGTATGTGCGGAATTTTTATTCGTGTCATCCATTCTCAATTTCACAGCATTTATTCCGAACCGGAACATTTACTACTCGGAACTAAATCATGTTTACACACATCGTCATATGAGCGAAATATTCTCAAGCACGACGTTAAACCCAATTTCACCTCTCCTTACATAGAACTGGTTTCATGTTATGGAACGTGACGTCAGTGGGAGGTACGCATGTCTGACATCAACCAGGAGGGGCATTACACCTGACAAACCTGGAAACAGGATGGGTGGTGATCAGAGATTCAAACACAAAACCAAATGCAGAACTTTAAACAACTGGGACACCCATGTCCCCGTCATCATTTACAACCTGGAATGTGATCTGACTGGAATATTGCCCTGATTTCAATAACATTCACACATGGTTTACATACTTGTTGCCTGTTAATGAGTAAATACACAATGAGCTGTGAATATCATACACAGCTGTAATAAAACATCACATGCCAGTGTAATCAAATACCAATGTAAGTCTGGATGATCATGTTCAGTACCAGATCACAATTACATGAGTGAGGATTTGTTGAGACTGCTGCAGTATCTGACTTGACAGGCATCATCTATCAGCAGACAGGTGACATTTGTTTGGATCATCACAGCTCAGAGTAATACAATCTTGTCTTATTGGTAGGGGTGAAACAGTAGGCTCTTACCATGGTACGGTATGTATTGTGGTACAGTGCCTTCAGTTCGGTCTGTTTCGGTTCGATATATGAACTATTATCATAATGCAGAAAATTTACAACAAGAGTCAGACCTAGATAAATTTTGACAAAATGATTCGATTTCTAGACATTTTAGAAAATGTTTGAAAAGGTTATTAAAATGATGGTACGAAAACTGAAAATACCGAATTTTTGGACTGCTTTACGGTAGTGGTGGTCCGATTAATTGAAATAATCGAAGATTGGTCGCAGTGTCTAAACGACCAAGCAATCGATCATGTTTTCTCATAATCGAACACAAACAATTCTGGAACACTTGTTTGCATTAACAATATTTGTCACAAGGTTGGTTTTGTCTGTTACATTTCATGACCACTACAAGCTCGTTCCAAGTCAGGATTGAATTTATCTTAAAGACTCCAAGACATTAATGTTCCTAACCTACTAGTCATCCTTTAAAGATGTGAAATTTGCAAATGCATTTTGTGCAATTTGCAAAAACACCAAAGAACTACATGTTTTTTCTATATTTTTTTGTCCATTAACAAAAATAATCAGGAAAATTTCATAAAAGACGCTAACCAATTATTTTCGATGATTGATCGGTTGTAATGAATCAATCATCAATTATGAGATTTTAACCAATTCCCAGCACTACATTACGGTATACTGAACCGAAGGCAAAACACCACGGTTCTACTTATGCCGCGGTATACCGTTTCACCCCTACTTATTGGTGGTCATGAGTACCCTCCGGTTCCTCCTGGATGACTGTTTTCAGATCTTATAATAACATTATCAGGAGAGAGGACAATTTTTGTTTCTAGTTTATGGACAAATGCGCTGTAACGTAAAACCTGCTTTAAAAGTAAATAACATACAATTGAAAAAAATAGGAATCTAATTTAAATGAAAGATAAACTCAGTCTTTTTTATTCTGCATCCTTCAGCAGCTGCTTGACATACTGACAGAGAAATTTAATTAGTCTAACCTGATATACAACGAAGAGACAAGATCTCTGTAACAAAGATCAGATAGTGCCACAGGCTGTAGCAACAAATTTGTTTTGCAATGAGACTGTTCATCCTTGTTTGTATAACTGCTGCCTGAAGCCACTCTGTGTGCTGGCAGTAAAACATTTGTGTCATTTTTTTTCAAGAACCAATACAAAATGTCAGCGCCAGAGAACGAACAGTCTAGATCATTCCCTGAATCAGATTCCACTGGGCGGTTAAAGGAAAATAGCAGTAGAAATTGTATGTAATGAACTCTGACAGTCAGTGGCGACACCAGGTGTTAATGAGAAGGGTCAGCATGTCCGTCCCTACCAGCAGTATCTCCCACTCACACACTGGGGATTTAATGTCAGAGACCAAGAATCTCAATGTTAATTAATTTTAACTTAACATTATTACAGTATATGAAATATGCCCAGCCAGACATCAGGGCCGGTAACTTCAAAATGTTACCAACCCAAAATGGATTTATCCAGACCAAATATGATGAATTTACTCAGATGTATGGAACATCCAAAAAATTTACAGACCATTGGGCTGGCTAGCTGTAAATTTAGACCGTCCGTCAGAAATCTAGACCGTCTCGGGCGGTCTGACGGGCCTTATTTCATACACTGATTATTATCAATGCTGCCTTCTCCTGCATTTTCTTGTTCATGGTGATGTTCTCAGTTTCTACAGCATTTTATTGCTTGCACTGAATGTTAAACATATTATATAAATGTCCAATGAAATGGTTATACCTGAACCGGTGGTGTGATGTGATTCCAGAATGTCGGTTTTAATAAGTGCTCGGATGAACTGAGCTGCTGTACTGCTGTACTGTTGCCTGAACTTCCATTGTTGATGTCGCTTTCATTGCTGCTGTTTGGCTCTTCTTGTTGCTGCTCTTCCTGAATAGCTGCTGGTGCTTTTAGCAGGTTCATACACTGTTGCATCAATGGTAACCTTCCACAAGTCTATTTAAAGGTAAAAATTAATTGTTTAATTGATAATTTCTAAAACATATATAAATAAAAACAGCACATTATTCCTCTAACAGACTGGCATCTACTGTCCACTTAACTAAACTTGTCTCTTCAAAGGATTGAATTACTATACATCCATGGGCTTAGCATTCAGTACAGCCCTGGAGAAAGGCTATGTCAGTGGATGCTGGTCTAAGGCCCAAAAAATATATATATCCGTTTCTTATTACATGCTTTTTAAAAATAGGGTAGGTGGGTCTATTTTATCTTTTTTTAATACTTTTTTTTTATTTCTTAGTAGCACCAGGTGGGCACCTGAGAATTTCTTCAAGCACACCATATCATGTTGTGACAATGCCTTGTGAAAGATTTCTATATGAAATCATTATTCATGTTATTTATTTGCAGGTTTTGTCAGTGAGAGCCCCTTATGCCAATTCAGTGCAATCCATTTTAGCCCTACGTACACTGAAAAACATGAAAATATCATACTCGATTTGGATGAAACTGATGAGTTGAAATGCATTCCAGTCATGATTTTGACTTGGTTTATAAAAAGATTTAGGGACGGAGGGGTTAGGATGGGGTCGGTCGGGTTCCCGGAATCGGACATATTGGGGGGGGCCTAAAATCTTGGAGTCTCCACATGCTTTTTCTGGCATATTAAACAGATTGTGTGAGTCAAGGGTATTTTCTGAATCAACAATCTGGTATTCTGGCCAGGGGTGAATCTAACAAGGATGGCTGGCTGTGCGGGCAATCACTCACATTGACTTGGAAATTGGTCCTATAGAACAGTGGCCATTAATAGTCAAGATAGCTTCATCGTGGATGAATGTGTAATCCATGCGTCTACTGTAACATAGAATAATGAGTATCATCTGTCACGTCCACGGAATAACATCAAACTACTAGGAATTAAGGCTGTCTATGTGTGTAGTGGGTCATAGCAGAATCACAATGACTGTGTGGTCAAGTGGATGCAGAATGTTTAATGTTATAAGGTAGAACTTTCCAGGCACTCAGCATTAAGGGGATAAAACATTGGATTAGTCAGCCTGAAGTTCAACTGGTACGCTGTGTCTAACACTTTATAAGCATCCGTGAAGATCCGGGTTAGAATTGGTCTTCAGCAACCCATGCTTGTCATAAGAGGACTGACACTTGCGTAGATTGATGCTCGTGATGTTGATCACTGGATTGTCTGGTCCAGACCTGATTATTTACAGACTGTCGCCATATAGATGGAATATTACTGAGTGCGGCGTTCAACAACAAACCAAGCATTGTAACCAATAACTTTATCAGCAGCTTGATTCAGCTAGTAACAACAGCCACACACACAGACTGATGATACAGGCATGTGCAACCAGTTTAACCTCACCCTAGACTGACTGACTGAGTTTGGTTTTACGCCGCTTTTAGCAATATTCCAGCAATATCACAGCGGGGGACACCAGAAATGGGCTTCACTCATTGTACCCATGTGGGGATTCGAACCCGGGTACCTCACCCTAGAAGTCATTACAGAATATATACAGCCATGAGAATTGTCCACGGATCCAGATTTCCAGGATTTTGGCTTCATTTAAATTAATCATTTTGAGATCGATTTAAATCTGCAATAAAAGGCCACCCCAAGACCCCCAGCTTATTTTTCAGTGTTTTTTGTGCTTTTGTTCTCATGTCTGTATATATCCTGAATGAGCGTTTGCAAGAGATATACAGCATTCAGTCACATAAATACCTAATCCATAATTCTGTGACTAAAATTGGAATAGGGTATTTATTATTATCCCCGCAACACTTTTTGCGGGGGGTATTAAAACGGACTCCGTCCGTGTGTGCGTGCATCCGTCCGTCCGTGCACATTTGTCTTTTCCGGAGCAGAACTCTAAAACCGTTCAATATTTCTTCACCAAACTTGGCACATAGATAGATCTGGTGGAGTACTGGTGCCTTTTGGTAGTTTTGGAATTCTGAATAAAACATAGATAGATCTGGTGGAGTACTGGTGCCTTTTGGTAGTTTTGGAATTCTGAATAAAACATTTTTGGCGTTTCCATGGCAACAAGTTCGACTTAGAATGAAATTAGTGGTAGTGCTCTTTTCCGGAGCAGAAACCTAAAACACTTCACTATTTCTTCACCAAACTTGGCACATAGATAGATCTGGTGGTGTACTGGTGCCTTTTGGTAGTTTTGGAATTCTGAATAAAATATTTTTGGCGTTTCTGTGGCAACAAGTTTTGACTTAGCCTGAAATTGGTGGTTGTGCACTGTTCCGGAGCAGAACTCTAAAACCGTTCAGTTTCTTCACCAAACTTGGCACATACATAGATCTGGTGGTGTACTGGTGCCTTTTGGTAGTTCTGGATTTCTGAAAAAAATATTTTTGGCATTTCCATGGCAACAAATTTGACATAGACTGAAATTGGTGATAGTGCTCCTTTCTGGAGCAGAACTTTAAAAACCTTTCAATACTCTCCTTCCACTTTTCTATATAGACACCTAAATATTTGACATAATCATAACTCATAGACATAATCATGAAGAGTATTTTGCCATTGCGGGGGATATTGATGACTTTGTCTTCTTGTTGTTATTTTAAGAATGAAAATGGAATTATATGAGATGGAACCTACAATGTATTGTTCAGCTGCTATGATGCTATCGAGTTTATGATGTCATGGTTAGTGGATGATGTCATACCATAGTTTATGATAACATGGTTAGTGGATGATGGCATATCATAGTTATGATGTCATGCCTAGTTTATGATAACATGGTTAGTGGATGATGTCATATCATGGTTAGTGGATGATGTCATACCATAGTTTATGATGTCATGGTTAGTGGATGATGGCATATCATAGTTTATGATAACATGGTTAGTGGATGATGTCATACCATAGTTTATGATGTCATGGTTAGTGGATGATGTCTTATCATAGTTTATGATGTCATGGTTAGTGGATGATATCATATCATAGTTTATGATACCATGGTTAGTGGATGATGTCATATCATAGTTTATGATACCATGGTTAGTGGATGTCATACCATAGTTTATGATACCATGGTTAATGGATGACATCATACCATTGTTTATGATATCTAGGTTAGCGATGATGTCATACCATAGTTTATGATGTCATGGTTAGTGATGATGTCATATTATAGTTTATGATATCATGGTTAGTGGATGATGTCATATCATAGTTTATGATATCATGGTTAGTGGATGATGTCATACCATAGTTTATGATACTATGGTTGGTGGATGATGTCATACCATAGTTTATGATACCATGGTTAGTGGATGATGTCATACCCTAGTTTATGATACCATGGTTAGTGGATGATGTCATACATGGTTATTGGATACAATATGTGTCAACCAAGTCAGCGAGCCTGACCACCCGATCCCGTTAGTCGCTTCTAATACGACAAGCATGGATTACTGAAGATCAATTCTAACCCGGATCGTCACGGGTCCATGACAGTGTAATTAATCTAATCTCGATGTAGTGAACTTGCATTTTATTCGTAATCAAACTGATTAAGATAATTCCCTGAAGTAAAACAAGTGAAGTACAAGTCACAACATAGACAGCTAATCAATGGTAATCTAAATCTCATACATTTTGAAAGTCATTTGGGTTTGCCAAGTAGGATTAGTGTCCCATGGGGGAAAGAGTGATGAGCTTGCCAGTGTGTGTTCCATCATCTAGACAGCAATGAAGGATTCATGTTCATTGCATTGAAATGCTCTCAGAAGATTTGGATATACAAGGAATCAGTGTTTCGGACTCAGACTGCAAATGTTTAAACAAGAACAATTGCATCTGGTACTTTAATGTCTTCATAATCAGGTTAACTTTCCATCAGGCCTTTCGTTTTATTACTTGGTTTACGGATCCACTGACCAGAAATGTGAAAAAAAGTGGAAATTTTGCATATTTTGTTTTGCCATTATAAAAACAAAGAAAGTGAAAAACAGAAGACAAAATAGCAAATTATACCTTTCAAATATTCCCTGAAACTATCTTGTATTTTACAAAAGACAAGAACTCAAAACACCATGTACGATATACTCAAGTGTGCAAGTAACATCTCCATATTCCCTTTTTCGTTTTCTTTTGTTTTGCCTCCCTACTGACCTAATAAAATTGTTTTAAATTCCGTAAACCAAGTAATTAAAAAAAAGGCCTAATAAATAAATAAATAAATCTAAACCAGACAATCGTTTGACTAACACCACAACCATCAGGATGACCACAAATGGATTAGATGAAAGCAACCACATAAATAATCTGACCACTCAATATATTTTGTTGGCTCCGGTGATACTGAATTTTGAATTTACAAGCACATATAACACATCCCTGGAAATATTTAATGCTATCATAAAAAAATATATGTGAGTATTAACTCAGTACCAGCTAATCTCATTAACTAATACAGTTGTAGGAATATATAATTCCCTGTATATGGCTACCCAATAGATTTCAGGGAAATCAATATGGTAATCTGGGAATTCCGTTGATGCTATTGTATGTGTCACAATGGGAATTGATTTATCAATATTCACCTTAAGTCTCTGAAAGGTGTTTCTTGCCCTTGAAGATGGATGTCAGAAGGAAACTGTTATATACCACATGTTTAATTCAGAGGTCCACAAAAACACACATAGGAATACTTTTGAGATAAATATACCATTATTGTATGCTTCGTACTTCAAAGGGCTGAACCATGTATGGTGCTTTGAACGTTCATTAACTGACAGTCCTTTGGGCCCGGCTGAGACAAGAAGATTGGGTATTAGGGTTTTCAGACTATCAGTTTTCCTGCCGATATGGACATTTCATTTCTATTTAATACACAGTGAACAATGTGATGTGTGACAATTGTTGACACACACTATAAATAACATACAGTGTTACAAGAGCATGTCACCAGTGCAGTGATGTGAAATTGATTTGGTCACACAGATGAATGATGTTGAGAGTGTGCAGAGTGTAGAGTGTATTGTACTATGGACATTGTAAAGTACATGGATATGAATTGATACAGATATTGCATATTATGGATATGAGCGAGTTAGTTTGGTTTTCTGCTGCTCATGAGAGCGTTCCAGCTTAATGTATGATAAAACCCTGAAGTGATGCATGTGTCCGATATTTAACACTTTGGTTAATCCCAGTAATGCCCTCAGAGAGGTATGGCACTGACAAACCTAGTGAATGAGTGAGTGAGTGAGTGTGTGGTTTTACGCTGCTCTTAGCAATATTCCAGCAATATCACAGTGGGGGACACCAGAAGTGGGCTTCACACATTGTACTCATGTGGGGAATCAAACCTGGGTCTTCGGCGTGACGAGCAAATGCTTTAACTACTAGGCTACACCTAGAAAAACCCCTGACAAATGGGATTTGAACTCTCAAGTTTCTGGCTTGCCCATTGAGGAAAGAAATTGAGGTGCCTTAGACGATGGGGCCACCTCACTGCCCCCCTTGATATAGAAGTATACAAACATTGTATAGTTTATGAGATATGAATGATGAGGGCATTGTAAAATATGAACATGAAATCATAAGGACATTGTATATTATTGATAAGGTCATTGTATGGTAGGGATATAACATGATAAGGTCATTGTATGGTAGGGATATAACATGATAAGGTCATTGTATGGTAGGGATATAACATGATAAGGTCATTGTATGGTAGGGATATAACATGATATGGTCATTGTATGGTAGGGATATAACATGATAAGGTCATTGTATGGTAAGGATATAAGATGATAAGGTCATTGTATGGTAGGGATATAACATGATAAGGACATTGTATGGTAGGGATATAACATGATAAGGTCATTGTATGGTAGGGATATAACATGACAAGATCATTGTATGGTAGGGATATAACATGATACGATCATTGTATGGTAGGGATATAACATGATAAGGACATTGTATGTATAGGAGAAAACACGCGCCCTCGGTTTTGGTAGAGAATGTAAAACCTTGGGAGGAGGGAATGCTGGGAATACTGTAAATAATGGATAATTATAATGTAGATGATCATTTAATGAAGCTACATAACAATAACTGTGCAATTGCAAGTAAAATCAATTTAATGACAGTAACTATAAATAGATAATTCAACCCCACCGTGTTCGTTGTCTCGGTGGTAGTGAGGCAGATCGTCAGCTTATTAACCTGATAGATGCGATTCTAATCCTACTTGGGAAAACATTTGCACTTTGAAATTGATTTTGGACAATATTTTTCAATTGATTTCAATTCTCATATATTGTTTGAATGTTGATGTTCATATACAGTTAGGAAAAACTACAACCTGGAAAGAGGTATTACTTACAAAAAGTGAAACCTGAGAGCAAACAAAAACCTCAAATGCGGTTATTCTGGGAAAAGAAGAGATGCGTAATATATGGTGAGAAGCACACTTCAGGTTTACATGGTAGGGATATGACATGATAAGGACATTGTATGGTAGGGATATGACATGATAAGGACATTGTATGGTAGGGATATAACATGATAAGGACATTGTATGGTAGGGATAAGAAATCAAATTAGTATTGTATAGTATGTGAATAAGACATTGAGACATTGTATAGCATTTAGATATGAGTAATGTGGACATTGTGCAATATAGATGTTTTGGGTTTTTTTTGTTTGGTGGATGTTAATGCTGCACTCAGCATCTTTCAAGCTATAGGATGGCAGTCTGTAAATGATAGAGTTTAGACCAGACAATCCAGTGATAGTCATCATCAGCATCTACGCATTTGGGATACGATGATTGATTCAGCAACCTAGTCATTGAGCCTGAGCACCCGTACCACTCAAACAAGGTTGCTGAAGAGTGAGTGAGTTTAGGTTTACGCCGCACTCAGCAATATTCCAGCTATATGGCAGCGGTCTGTAAATAATCAAGTCTGGACCAGAAAATCATGAAGTCCAAAGGTTAGGGGGAAATGCACCTCAGGGACATTTTGTTTGGGTGTGTGAGGGGGTGGGTTGGGGTGTTGCACACCCCGGCACCCCCACTCTGGGTCCGCCCCTGGTACAGATGTGACATGAAAGGATGAGGACAGTTTATGGGCATCCAACAATACTACCAGCTAGATGAGCTCAGGGACACAGCACACATATTGTAATGAGTGTTGTCTGTCTGATGCCAATCTTTGCTGTTTCAAGGGACTTTCCAAAGTGTTTATTGTGAATGATATATCACTGGCATATGGAAAGTGACCAGCATGAATTATATATGTCCTTGATGGTCTCAGTGTGTGGTTATTGGGCTGCTGATGGATTACTGGATCATAGCACACACATAATCATTGTCCTTACTGCCACCTGTTGTTCGTTCTCAAGATGTGATGCCCATTTCTGTGTCCCCTTGTTGTAGTACTGCTAAAAGATGCATGCAACCATACTTACTGGCTCACTCACTCCAAGTTAACTAGCAGGTACCACATGGAAACAGTGTCTACTTTTGACATTTATTCTTAAGGCCAGACCAATTTTATTTGTTGTTTTATGGATCCGCATTCGTATTTTTTCAAGAATAAGCAAAAAAAAATATATATATATTTTCTTGCTCAAAAAATAAAATCCTGATGTTTTTATTGACTAAAAATGTAAACTTACAAGAAAACTACTTTTAGATTGTTTTTTACCCCATATACACTTCATAAATTCCCAAAAGTAACATACTTTTAGTATTTAGAAGGTATAATTACTTTGATGTGTCATTTTATTTTATTATATTTTTCCCTCCTGCTTTTCGGTTTTCTGAGGACAAAAATCTGTTAAACAAGAAATAAAATTGGTCTGGCCTAATGTTCTGACTCATTGAAGATCCAGGTTAGAATTGATCTTCAGTAACTTATGCTTGGCGTAAGAGACGACAGATGGAATAGGGTGGTCAGACTCACTGGCTTGGTTGACACATGTCACTGTATGCCATTTGCGTAGGTCGATGCTCCTGCTGTTGATCACTGGATTGTTTGGTCCAGACTCTGTTATTTCCAGCCTGCCGCCATATAGCTGGAATATTGCTGAATATACAGCGTAAATCTAAACTCACTCACTCACTTAATGTTCTGAAAGTTTGGGACCCCATAGGAATCCTGGAGAAGAATAAGACCTTTCTACCCCATGCTTGTAAGAACTGACTCCATACAAGATCAAGGTCATTGTGACTTGATGGTGTGGATTGTTGCATGCTGGTTGCCATGGCCAACATGATGTACAGGCTGTCGTGTGATGCTGGAATGTGACTTACTGGGGAGTAAAACATCTGTATAATCGCTGTGAAAGGTGGAACGTAAAGGTTGTTATTGATGTTTTAGCCATCATTAGAAATGGTGCATTCTTCTCAAAATGTTGTGTTGTCATCCAAAGATTTTGAATCCACCCAAGTGTGAAGCACCTCTTGGCGTGACTTGGTGTAATATATGGGTAATATTGATAGAAAGCTACTCTTTGTTGCTCTGTCTGATGTAGCCATGTTAAACTGGTATCACAGTGGGCACGATCTACAAAACTGGCATGATTCCAAAGCAGCCACACACATGCATGCATATGCATGCACATGCATGCACGCACGCACACACACACGCATGCACACACACAGACTGTAATAATGACTGATCATTAAGTAATAAGGCCAGACCAATTTTATTTCTTGTTTTATGGTTCTGCCTGTCATATTTTTTCAAGAATAAGAAAAAAAATCAATTAATTTTCACCGCTCAAAAATTAATTCCTAATGTTTTTATTGGCCCAAAATGTAAACTTACAAACAAAGTTTTTTTTTAGATTATGCACTTCATAAATTGCTAAAAGTAAAATACTTTGAGTATTTAGAGAAATATTACTTTGACAGGTGATTTTTTTTTTCCCTCCTGCCTTTAGGTTGAGGTAAAACAAGAAATAAAATTGGTCTGGCCAAATATTCAAAACCGTAAAAACAAATATGTGAAAAATGCTTGTTTGTAATTGTTATATTCCCCACCTTCTATAGTGATAAATTTGGGGTATATCTCCTCCCAAATTCTTAATGGTCATGTTTTAATGACCACCATCCCCTCTTCCCTGTTACAAATGACTGCTCCCTTACTTCCTTTATGTAATTTGGTACAACTGACGCAAAGGTAGATATTTTATGACTGCTTCTCTCACATGTAGAGGAAGAGACCTACAATCAGGCTATCTTGTTCAATGCTCAAATATTCTGTGGTGCTGTGGTGAGAACAACTCCAACAGCTGTAGAAGAGACAGTGAGTGAGTGAGTTGATGGGTGGGTGAGTGAGTGAGTGAAGGAAGTTACTTCACCGTGTCAGCTTCATGTGAAACACACACCTGATATGATGAAGTTTCACATAGTTTCACAATAAACCAAGAATGGGAACTGATGTATCAAGGAATATCAGGGTGAGTGTGAGATTCAAACCCATGATCTTATGTAGGTCTCTGGCATGTCTCAAAGACACAGGCCCCTCATGCCATATGACTCATAACATACTGGGGAGGTGTCTCAACAGGATATACTCAATGTAAAAACATGGCAATTGTCAGGGTTACTTGGGGATGCATTCAGATACAGTCAAATCCTGATGAGTCGAATGTTGGTGTCTCGAATATTATGCATAACTCGAAGTACCTGTCGGTCCCGACCATTCCCTGTTATAGTTGTCATCATTTGAATACCGGTTACACGAATTCGACTCATAAATACACACAATGACTCGAGCAGGAAATTTGGTGCCATGAGATTCAAACAACAGCAATCTTGTATACATAAGCTGAAGTCAGTCAATGAGAAGTAGATTGGTGTAGCTAACTGATCCAATTAACAAACCAGCTCGGCTCACGCCTTTCCGCCTTTGACGGGTGAGTTCAAAAGGCAGATAAGTGATTTTACGGAAATCACTGCCTGTGCTAATCAGACTGGAACTGATAAGGTGCCCCTATTAGTGATAGGGAAATCATTAGGTAAACACATGCTTAGGTGGAGGAATTAGGACTGGATCATCTTTTTTTCTACCCTCATAGACATACCTATGTCTCGAATACATCGATAAGTCGAATTTATTGCTTGGTCCCCAGAGATTCGACTCATCAGGATTTGACTGTAGTTGGTACAACTTTCACTGTTTACAAAGAATGTTTTTATTTTTCAAATCTTTTTTTGTAGTGTATTGTCATTTCATAACATATTTTCTTTATCATTATAGAAATATTAGTGTCAAATAATGAAATTCAGTGTCTGAAACAAGTTCCCATTAGATATTGCCTGATGTCACTTTCTGTCACATTGTGAAGTAATATGTTAATGTGCAAATTCCAGTTTATCAGTATTGTTTATCAAAGATGGGAACAATGTTTTCATGATAGAATTAAGAGTGGCATTGTAAGATCATTTTGTGTGTTATGTGATAGAATTTAAAAGTGACATCATGTGATTAGCTTGTGTGTTTCCCATTAGGTCTATATACTTTTTCCATTACATTCTAATCTAATGTTTTTGTCTTTTCAATTACCAATAGGATTCTGTTTTGCTAATTTAAACACTCTGTGTTGTATGTTTGTCGTTACTCAGTGTGAGAGAAATACGAGCCACTGCCAAACAGTGCTAATGCACATTCACATTTGCTGACAGTAATAGTTGTGACAACACGTTCGATAAAATTGATTCGAAACTAAATGTTTAAATACAATCTGGCATATTTCTCATTCACTGTAGTGTGAAATTAAACACCACAAGGGAAGAGAATATCAATTTCAGCAGAAACCTGACCATGTTTGACAATATAATAGATGGAGATAGCGAAACAAATCAATAACGCAGACATCAGGTTGATAAAATAGACATGTGTTTCAATTCCTCCTAGAATAATTGCATAATCATGTTAGCCATGAACCAATGTATATGTCGCAACCCTGTGTTTTGTAGGAGGGGGAATAGACATTGTTGTTTGTTTAATGCTGCACATACCCTAACAATATTCCATGAAACATTAAAATCACAATGATTATTTCACATTCACTGTATTATAGCTATGGGATGAAGGTTAGAAAATGCATCATCAATAATAATGCATGTTCTCCCGAATTAGTCAGTAGACTCTGGGTGTACATGTTTGAAGATAGATATCAAGGTAGTCACTGAGTAATACTAAATGTACAAGCATTGTTTGTGACATATCAAAAGATAGATAATATAATAGATAAATGCAAGCTTTGGTAAACAAAGAAACATGGGACACAATACTCTTGGTGGTGTATTAACAGACAAAAACAGACAAGAATATTTTAGAAAGAATTGTTTATTTAATTTTCATTGAATTTTAACCAGGATACGGACAGGCTCCGGAAGAGGACTTTCAATGTATGTCATCAGTTTCATACAGATATCAGAAACTTATATCTGTTGACTCATGTCACTAGCCATAACTACATGTTACATCAGATGGCTTTTACAATCAATCCATTAAAACTAATAATTGTTTTCAAGATGTTGACTGTATCTTTTGTATAATTGCAATGAATCCCCATGCGAAATGCCAGGCAAGTATGTGTAGAGGGAGATAACTCTCTCAGTCCTAGCTTGTCCAGAGCCTGTTGACAGCCGGTATGATGGGCTGCATGATTTCAGTTGTTCAGCAAGTAGGATGGGTGTTTCTGTGAGCCAATCATTTGTACCAATAATTTCATTATTTCAATTTCATGCCAGTAAAAAATAAAACAAAATAAGTAAAATAATGAAATAATTCTCAATTTATCATTACATTTTTCAGAAGAGTTATTTTGATTGGTTCTTGATGATTTCAAGCTCCTGCACAAGAAAATGTGAAGTGATAAAGTGACACATCTTGTTCCAAAACAAATCAATCCTGGGTATACGTCATACTGGAGTCGAGATAAAATACCTTGGATAATAGAGAATGATCTGCAGGCAAATGACAGCTGATGTGAAAGATGTTTTTTTTAATTACTTGACAGTTTTGATACAGTGCAATGGGTCTTCCCAGTGATATTGATTGTGTGGCAGTGAAATGTGAGATAACACACTCCAGAACATGTGCTAATAGCTGCCAAGGCCTAGCTTAATCAAGGCCACGGAAAACAGATCAGAAATTAACACAGACCTGTTACATGCTGTCACGATGAAGCTATCAAGGAGAACGTGGATTACAGACCAGCTGTCACATACATGAACTAGAACTCGAAAACATTTTCACTTGTCCATGGGCAGTCCTCCATAGGGAAATTGTTCATATCAGCATTATGATTGAAATCACTATCATGGAGTAACATTTATACAAAACTTTAACATAAGCTAAAAATATGCAACAAGTGAAATTAAAGATAAAAGACAAGTGAAATTAAAGATACGAGACAAGTTAAATTAAAGATAGGTGACAAGTGAAATTAAAGATACGCGACAAGTGAAATTAAAAATATGCAACAGGTAAAATTAAAGGTATGCAACAAGTGAAAATAACAATATGTGACAAGTGAAATTAAAGATATGCAACAGGTGAAATTAAAGGTATGCAACAAGTGAAAATAACAATATGTGACACGTGAAATTAAAGATACGCGACAAGTGAAATTAAAGATAAGACAAGTGAAATTACAGATATGCGAAAAGTGAAATTAACTATATGCAACAAGTTAAATTAACAGTAAGCGACAAGTGAAATTCTAGATATGCGAAAAGTGAAATTAACTATATGCAACATGTGATCCATTAAGATACAGATATTAGGAAAATACAGACGTTATATTCAGTTATAGCTTATAGATAAGTACTTAATCCTGCTAACTGATCTGGAACTAGTCTTGCGATGTTTATTGGATGCTTTGAAGTAGATTGTGATATTAAAAAAGACATAAATCTTAACAAGTCTTTATTGAAGTTTTAGGTTATGTTATTCTAATATAGGTGATGACCGGTATGTTTATATCAAACAGATCAAGGCGGTATATTAAACTATGTAGACATAATGTTTGTCTTATCAAATAATGTGTCTAGGATATTGGTCCTTATTGCATTAGGCTTGTATTTATCCATAAGCTCTAACTGAAAATAATGTATGTATTTTCGTAATATCTGTGTTATAATATAGGTTTGTTGTGCCCCCAGTATGATGCTATGCATTCATTTGTTGGAGATGGAATGGAGATACCCTACTGTGGTAAGCCGAGGGGATGACCAAGGGCAGGTAACTCCTTAAATAAACTACTGCTGTAACGATGCATCAAACCATCGATGGATTGCAATTGTTGAATCTCTGATAGCAATTAATCGATGGTAGAAACGAAAAACTGTGGATGCATCGATAGTATATGTGACTATCGATAGTTTAGTAATTGACTTTGTTGATAAATGTGCAACGCAAAATACAGGAAGTACCAGATTCGTTCACTTTGATTTAGAGTTATCCACCCCTGTTACATCTTAAACAAACATGGTGGCAAACACGTCATGCAGCTCAGAGTTTGAAATTGTGAATAACAATAAGTTTATGTTTTAACTGTTTACTTGATCTGGGTTTCAAGTTTCTTGTCAGTTATTAAAAGAGACTGAAACTACTTCAGTTTGTTTTTATTTCATATAAACTATACATTCATTTGGGAAATGACATCAAATGAGAAAATTCAAGGAGAAAACTACTATTGCAATAGTTGTTTCCCCCTCAATAGTCCCCCCTAATGAAGTATGTCTTTGCAGAGGTACAGATAGGCTGCGTATCTGCGTAGATTACACAAATATTTATGTGAAAACTCAATTCGCTTGAAGTAAAATCTTCAATAAATGTGATCATACCCGCATACACACAAAATGAATTCTTGTAAATATTCAATAAATGTGATCATACCCGAGGTATATTGAGAGGTTCTATTTAAGGACATAAACTTGACAACTTGCAGTCTTTCTTATTGTTTCTCACATTACATATCAAATATATATAACAAACACTAGCATTTAAACTTTATTGTATTTTTAAAATTAATGGAAAATGGCAAAATACCCATTTGAGTTTGAGTGAGGTGAGTACAATATATTTGGTTACTAAAAGGAAAATTATGACACCCAATTGAGACGAACACAAGCGAGTACATATCCCAATGGTTACAAAAGTTATCTGTAGCTGTGACTTTGTTCACATGAACCCATTGTCTCTGTAGTCTTATCACATTGATGAATAGTTTTCTGAAGACCTTGAAAATGAACTTGAATAATGATCAATTATCAGAAGCACATTCATGTATTTTAATCCCAATTATATGGATACATTATAATGACATATCTAAAATATTTTCCTGAGCCACGCACTTAGAAAAATTTAAAGATTTTGATATAAATATTTATGTAAATAGTGTGGGAAGTTATGGAATTTACTGAATGCTCCTAAAATATCAAATCTGCTTCTTTGAAGAAAGGATGCTTTGCATTTTGGTGTAAAATTTTAAATTGACTAAGACAGGGGTATGAGAATCCGTAGAACGGATTTGAAGATGTGTTTTATGCAGCATTAATGACTTGGAATAGGTCAATGGTAAAAATGTTCCTTGATTAAAATATATATGCCTTGTTATGGTTCTGATAAGAGCAATCTAAAAAATTAGGCTGGATAGTAAGGATTCTTTCTGTTTTTGTACAATTTATAGTATATAGTATATAATATATAGTATATAATTCTTAGTATATGGTATATAATTTATAGTATACAATTGAAGGTATGCCGTTTGTGTTAAATAATTATGAAGGGATGCATCAGTTTTGAGATTCTAGATTGTCTAGATTCAACTTAAACAATAAAGATAGTCACAAAACTTGTTATATTGTTTTACCCAATATACCAGTAATTAGAAAAAATGTGTATCATTTGATAATCCTACTACTTATCATGTGGCATTGTTGAAGATAAATAGGTGGTATATATTACTTAGAATAATGAGATTTTCACATTTATGATTGTATGTATTTCTAACAACTCAATCAAATGTCTTGAGAAAAATTTCAAATCAAATTACGCAATGTGTCCCATGAAGGTTGAGGTGGAAGCTATTATGAAACACCCAGATTTTTGTACATACTTTAAAGACAGACAATTTGGACAAAGAAGAAGATCAGTGTCTAAACTGGCAGTGCGACAAACACATATTCAAATATATTAATGAAAATAATCTGACTTGAACCATACCAGATGAAGATTACCCCTGACTGGCAGCCAAACAGACAAGATCAAGTTGCCAACCATTGTCATCAAGGAAACAATTAGGATGCCATTAGACTGTTACTGATGTTGTATGACTGCCAGCCACGTGATTCGACACCCATTTCTGGTGTCCCCCGCCGTGATATGTAGATACTTCATAAATCAGCCAGCCAGATATATTTCATTGCTGATGGGAGGGGACGTGGGGTAGTCTAGTGTAATTAAATGAACACCAATTATTCCCTTTGGGACAGACATGCGATAATCTGTAATTCCTCATAGCATCATCACATATGACTGGTGTGATGTGTGTATATGTGTGATTACGTGTGCATGTGAGTGTGTGTGAGAGAGGGTTTGATTCCCCACATGGGTACAATGTGTGAAGCCCATTTCTGGTGTCCCTGCCGTGATATTGCTGGAATATTGCTAAAAGCGGCGTAAAACCATACTCACTCACTCACACAAGGTGGACTCTCAACAGTGTCCAATCAAACAGATCAGTGTCCAAGTCATTATTTTCTTGGTGGACACTACTGATTACCCTTCACAAACATCATCATACCTTTCCGGGTGTCAAATAAAGTCAGATATACATATGAGTTTATGAATTGGATACAAATTGAACCTCGAATACATATAATACTGAGAAGTACTGCACCTGCGATAGGTGAACTCCAGAACCTACTGGAGATATATTTCAACCTGTGATGAGTATCCCGGCCACCTGTGCCCTGCTGTCCAGCTACTAAAATTAGTGTCAACATGACAACGATCAGATCTACTGAGATTTAAGGACCTTATATTGCTTGTACTAATTACTAGGTTCAGTGCAATCAGGTTGTTGTTGATGTTGTCATGGAAACGGAAACACATATTACGAAGCCCTAGTTGAAGGAGACTTCAGAAATTGACTATTTTATAAACAGTAGTGATTATTCATACCAATTAGAAAAGAAACCTTAAAAAATGCTTGTAATCAAAAGGTCTCTGCAATTAATCATTGCAAAGGCATTCTTGGATGTAATTTAATTTGGGAGACTTTCTATTTTTCTTTTAACACATGTATTTTCTAATTAATTTGAGCATTTTGCCAATTTTCCAGTTTTCCAACACACTGTGCAATGAAAGTATTAGGGAAGGCATGTATCTGCAGTAAGATCTGAAAGTATTAGAGAAGGCATTTATCTGCAGTAAGATCTGAAAGTATGAGAGAAGGCATGTATCTGCAGTAAGATATGACTGACTGAATGAGTTTGGTTTTACGCCGCTTTTAGCAATATTCCAGCAACATCATGGCGGGGGACACCAGAAATGGGCTTCACACACTGTACCCATGTGCGGATTCGAACCCGGGTCTTCGGTGTGACGAGCCAACGCTTTAACCACTAAGCTACCCCACCGCCCCAGTAAGATATGAAAGTATTAGAGAAGGCATGTATCTGCAGTAAGATATGATAGTATTAGAGAAGGCATGTATCTGCAGTAAGATATGATAGTATTAGAGAAGGCATGTATCTGCAGTAAGATATGAAAGTATTAGAGAAGGCATGTATCTGCAGTAAGATATGATAGTATTAGAGAAGGCATGTATCTGCAGTAAGATATGATAGTATTAGAGAAGGCATGTATCTGCAGTAAGATATGATAGTATTAGAGAAGGCATGTATCTGCAGTAAGATATGAAAGTATTAGAGAAGGCATGTATCTGCAGTAAGATATGAAAGTATTAGAGAAGGCATGTATCTGCAGTAAGATATGAAAGTATTAGAGAAGGCATGTATCTGCAGTAAGATATGAAAGTATTAGAGAAGGCATGTATCTGCAGTAAGATATGAAAGTATTAGAGAAGGCATGTATCTGCAGTGATATGAAAGTATTAGAGAAGGCATATCTGCAGTAAGATATGATAGTATTAGAGAAGGCATGTATCTGCAGTAAGATATGATAGTATTAGAGAAGGCATGTATCTGCAGTAAGATATGAAAGTATTAGAGAAGGCATGTATCTGCAGTAAGATATGATAGTATTAGAGAAGGCATGTATCTGCAGTAAGATATAAGACATTATCGTTATGGTAAGGGTTTGAAAAAAGTGGCTGAAACTCTTGGACAATCTACAGTTTAGCCTTTTACCACAACAGTCTCTACAGTTATTATCCACTATGTACACCATATAAGCACTGGCCATCCATAATGAAGCAGTAAGCTATAAATAATTAAATGTGAATTAATATTAAGAATTTTCTTCAAAATCCTCATTCTGAGTCATGACTGCCTCTACAACGATAACTTTCGCGACTGTCTAGTACAACTCGTCTCCGTGTATGTACCTCAGCAAAGTCTCCGATCCTCCTCTGACTGAGACTCTCCTCACCCAACACATATCTCCAAACCAACTGTCTGACCTAGCCTTCTCCCTTGCCAGCCCTCAGCTGTGGAACTCTCTTCCAAAGAAAATCAGGAAGACTTCATCGAAAGAAACTTTTAAATCACTGCTAAACACCCATCTGTTCACAGCTGCCTTTCTGTATGACCTACATGAACTAATTACCTTACTTAATATGTCACTGCCACAACAGGTGAAACTTAATGAGTGTTGTTGAAGCTGTATGTACCATAAAACGACCATTTTAATGATTTGACAAGAAAGGCATGTCAAGGTAAAACAAAAAATATAATGTGTATCTTAGTATTTGATCTTCACGTATTTCTACCTGAAGTATCTTTATCACTGTTGGTTCAACTGGACAAGAAACCTGGAGGCACCCTGTAAAGGTGAGTGCATTGTGTTTTAACACTGCTTAGATAGTAGTGGTGGTCCGATTAATTGAAATAATCGAAGATTGGTAGCAGTGACTAAACGACCAAGCAATCAATCATGTTTTCTCATAATCGAACACAAACAATTCTGGAACACTTGTTTTCATAAACAATAATTTTCACAAGGTTGGTTTTGTCTGTTACTTTTCATAAGCACTACAAGCTCGTTTCAAGTCATGATTGAATTTATCTTAAAGACTCAAGGAATGTATGTTCCTGACATACAAGTCATCCTTTAAAGATGTGAAATTTTGCCCAAAAAACCCAAACAACTACGTTTTTTCCTTATTTTTATGTGCATTAACAAATTTAATTAATGACGCTAACCAATTTTCGATGATTGATCGGTTGTAATAAACCAATCATCAATTATGAGATTTTAACCAATTCCTAACACTATTTGATAGTATTCCACTTGACAGAGTGTCAGCTTAATGTTGGAAGGAAGCCCAAAGTGATGCAGGTTTCAGATATCATCCACTTTTCTGAGGCCCATGAGCTCAGGTATGGTGCTGAGAAACCCAGACAAAGATCAGGGGGAACTCGGATTTGAACATAGTTTTCTGGCATGCCCAAAGGACTCAACCTGAACTCACGACTGGGCCTGCTGTGCCCTCTGTGAAGAATTCTTATTGTATTGTTGTAAATCCTGAAAACAAAGATGGATCAGACTGTTTAGAAAATAATGTCCCCTGCCTCTTCACTTCTTCAGGCTGGGCCTAAATGTCATGGCAACTTGCACCAACCATTTGTATATTTGACTTGGTGCGATAATTTGCATGGGATTTAAAATCAGTGTTCTTTGTTATGTTAACTAGACAGTTGCAATGAAGGTATGAATACTATGGCATCATAACTGTGAATATGTTTAGGTCCATTTGTTCATAGTTGTAGAAGTAATATGGTTCAATTTGCTGTGAAACTAGTTTGCAGTGGAGCCTATCTGATAAGCTCCATTGGGCTATTCTTGGATTCTGCATAGAATTGTTGAGTAACTTTGTATTATCGCCTTTTGGGGACGTCAAGAGGGAGGAAGTTGATATTCTGCATGGATGACACTTCAGTGGAGTCTTTCAGGTTTATTGATATCATCTCATTCCTGGACAAAGTTTGGCCCTCCTAGGATACCATACAGAAACATTGATATTGTGAGGAAAACTGCCATATGGTTGGTGTGAAGGAGATTTTGACATAGCAAAAGGTGATAAAAATTGATCCAACTCCATATTGTTTTAACATTGATTTTTTTTGCCAGGTCAAGAAGCAAATTTTGCAATAAGTTCATTTCAAAAAAACATCTGTATGCATTGAATATTTTACACTTTTTATGAGCTTCAAATCATGGAATATGGTCACATGTTCCAATTTGGGGTGATCCAGATGTCTAAGATGTAAAATTTTCTGTCTGGAGTCATGTCCTCAGGCATTCAGAGGACTGTGATTGTTGGACTGAATCCCAGACTTGCCCCGATTATGCTTCTAGGGTTTTCATCATCATACCCTTCCTTGCAGGTTTCACCAAGTTGAAAGTCAAAGACCTACAGTACTTCAGACTTTCCTCCAGCTTTGACCTGACATCCTGTCATATCGAGTATCTATGTTTATAATGCACATGTTATGATGAACTGGCGGTTATAACAAATTTTTAGTCCGTGACACTTGTTGTAGATAGAGAACCTCACCTTAATTAATATATACTAAAATTATTAACAAAACCTGACACAACAATTACTAGAGAACTCACAAAAATAACTAAAAGCCCAAAAGTGAATTACAATATATAGGGTCAAACCACGTTGCGTTACCTCTGTTAATGTTACAAAAAAATATATGGGGGAATGTAAGGAACTCTTTCCGTCTACTGATATCATTTATATGAACATGAGTTGATAAAGTTACAAATATCCCATTCTTGCCTAGGATATTTTTACTTTTATCAACAAGTGTTGATATAATTGATATCAGAAGACACGAGGGTGAGATTCTATTTATCATCAAAAATCACTCTTCATTAGTTTTCAATGAAAAATGTACATCTCTGAACACGGTACTGTCATTGGACATGCAGTACAGCGATGTCATAAGAATTGTGATGTCATCAGTTTTTGATGTCATAGTATTGTGAATCATTTAATTGATGACGTCATGGCATTGTACAAAATCTACTGTCAAACGATATCTCCTTGGAGAACACGGTTTTGGATGATAAATTAGTGTGAATGGTTATAACAAAGAAAATTAAAGATCTCTTTGAGTTCGTTATAACCACAGTTTACTGTAGCTGAAACACTGTTTTAAGAGAATGAGTGAGTGACTGGTTTTATCGTTTTGTCACCTGTTTGAACATTATTGGATCAATGTCACGGTACAGGACACCTAAGAAACTGGCTTCACACATTCTACCATATTGCTTCAAGAAATGAGACAGGTCAAATAAAAGTGAGTTACAATTTAACATGACACCATTATTTCAGCCATATAGCATCGACGTCAAGTTCAAGAAGTACTAAACCCATGCTTGTCGTAAGAGGCGACTAACGGGATCGGGTGGTCAGGCTTGCTGACTTGGTTGACACATGTCATCGGTTCCCAATTGTGCAGGTCGATGCTCATGCTGTTATCACTGGATTGTCTGGTCCAGACTCGATTATTTACAGACCGCCGCCATATAGCTGGAATATTGCTGAGTCTGGTGTAAAACTGAACTCACTCACTCATTTCTCAATAGTTTATATTATAAATGTATTATATTATAAATGACAATATTTCCAATTGGTAAAACTAAACTTACCATCATTCATACTCATTCTCACTCCTCACCCTCAACTCACTCACCTTCACTCCAATTGGTAAAACTAAACTTACTCACTCACTCAAGAAGTACTATACTTTACCATCTGGTTTCCAGTCTACAGCCTTAGAATGTTTTACTAGCCTAAAAGAACACTATAAATCAATGTTATTTCAACTGTCAGTACAGTTTGTAGGTAGTCCTGTTTGAGTAGACATGAAGGTTTACCTTGTTTAAATTTGTTGCCAGTTTCATCAATGTCCACTTTGTAGCAAAACTGAAACATTGAGATTGGTCCCGAATTGTAGCCCTCTGGTTCCTCAAGTCAGTGTGGAATACTGTCTCTAGGTTTTTACTGGTCACAAGGTTTGGTTGGTAGTCTTGGGCTAGTAATCTTGTGTTCATATGGAAGGTTGGTTTATGTAGCAACTTGCTGGGTTAAACATCTGGTGGCATCGTCACAGTGCATGTTTCTCAGTAGGATGTGATACCATTTTGCTATAGCTTGGGTTATGTACAATGTATTTCTACATATATGGGTGTGCACACATGCACACAGACACATACACATGCAAGATGCATGCATGCATGCAAGCGGCCGTGCGCACACACACACACGGTTACAATTAACCTTTAAAGTTAAATGTTGATTGGGACAATGTTGTCTTTAATCGGTTTCTATGAGAACTGTCTAGACATTCTAAGTAGATGTGTGTGAAAATGTGATAATGTCCTGGTATTATTAGAGGTATCGATGACTGGTAGTTAGGGGATCTGTGACAAAATTTGAATAGAAAGACGAAAAATTATTTGAATCATTTGAATGACTAACAATTAGCTCATTCCCAGATGAACTATACATGATAAAAAATACTCGGCCACAGTGGCATTCAGGTATTTGTTTAGAGACATGTAGAAAGTAGAAATCAGTTTAATAAACGCAATCAGTGTCATAGGTACATAACCTATGAGGAATAGCAGATTGATTTGTGAATCAAGATACCCTGTAATTAGTTCATAAAATATCATCACTACATACGGCTCCCTGTCATGCAGCTCATCACCACAAGATGGAACTATTGGTTGTCATTAGCATTCTCAACACAGCTTGTTAATGGGGAAACGAGAGCACTGGACGATGAAAACACCATCCATTATGTCCACTACAGTCGATGTGGTCAATACTGGAACTCTCTTTCCACAGTTGTCGGAAAAGCCATCACTTGCTGTGTGTCACTTACCTTGCTTGTTATTGGACTTTTATATCATTAGCAGAGCTATAATCCAGCAGTAGGTCCATATTGTTCTTAGAAGACATGTCCTCGCTGACTTGTAATGCTTCTTAAGAACCTAGGCCAGCCGTAATGGATGTGAAGATGGTGAAATGAATGTGTGTTGAGAATATTTATGGTCTTGGACTTTTCATGTGTGATTAATTACTTTCAAGGTCAGCCTTCTCCAAACTGAGAAGCGGAAGAAAATATACACCAGTTCATGATGGTGGCTAAATATGAAAGTCAAGAAATGATGATTTCATTGTGATGTCTTTGATGCTGGTATCATAGATTTCCGACTTTTCCATAGATTTGGACTTTTTCTGTGTTTCTACATCTGTTTTTAGTAGAGTAATATTTAGATGACATGTTTTGTAATGTTTTAGTGTTCCATATACTTTCTTTTGCACTACAGTTTATGTTATAATGGGCCAAGATGGTAGGTCGCCAGATGGCGGACACACAAACAATTGTGCAGAAACCTAGTTGCGGGTATAGTAAGTGCAGTATCATTGGACAAAATACTGTGACAATGTGTCCCAGGTCACCCAGCTGCAAATAGGTACCTTGTGAAGACTTGTGATAACTTGCGGCGCCTAACAGGCTGCATGAGTTGAATACTCCCCAGGGAGTTGAATTGGTTACAAAGAACAACGAAATGCCAGAAAAACGACATCCTTTGATCAAGGGAACACTCCAGCACCTTGACCATGTACTAGTTGCGTGGATATGTGCGCTATATAAATATCCTATAATAATGATAATAATGAACCAACTGAATATTGAACGTTTTAGTTCATCACGAAACAACTGACTTTGAAACCTTACAGTGGATTGGGGCTTTTTGGGGACATTACATTAGTGTCGTAGTATGACAGAATGTTTTTCACAAAATAGAATTGCAAAATATCAGACAGCAGACATGAGGTTAATTTCCTTAGAATAATGTAACTTTATTCCAGTTTAATACAACACTTGTAGGAATAGACCTTGCAGTGAACAATTTGGGATCAGTTTAAGGATTCAACAACTATACTGGCATCCCAAGGGACTTAAATTGACCATAAATGTGTTTTGACTATTCTCATATTACTGCATATCAGATGCAGTATTTTATGCCCAGTAAACCTGCACACACATCTGCCACAATTAGTTGTAATTGTGATATTTGTGAACATGATTTGGAAGGAGTTTTCTGACATGATAAGATTTCTGTCACATATTGTGAATAACATATGCTTCAAGAATCAAATTATTTGCCTGAAAACTCACAAGAGATAGTGTCCCATAAAATATTGATGTTTTATTATAGTGTTTCCAAGCACAGCAGATGTTTTTGATTGTGTGTTTAGGTTTATCAGTTCTGTTATTGCCTGATTCATTTAAAGGCGAGGCAAGTTAAAACATTCAGTAGGAGAAGAATATATCATCATGACTGTGTTTACTACTGTGATCCCACAGAAGAATAGCTACAAGGGAGATCTGATGTTGTCAAACTTGAATATTTCACTGAAAACAGACAAGAAGTATGTTCATGTATATTGTCAAACTTGGGGAGTACTTGTTCATGCGACCCGTGAAGATCCAGGTTAGAATTGATCTTCAGTAACCCATAAGAGGCGACTAACAGGATCGGGTGGTCAGGTTTGCTGATTTGGTTGACACATGTCATCGGTTCCCAATTGTGTAGATCGATGTTCATGCTGTTAATCCCTGGATTGTCTGGTCCAGACTCGATTATTTACAGACCGCTGCCATATAGCTTGAATATTGCTGAGTGCGGCGTAAAACTAAACTCACTCACTCACTCACTTGTTCATGCTGTAGACTAACGTTATTTACATGTCGCACACACACATGCACCCAGCGCGCACACGCACGCACATACATATAGTGCTATGATCTGCAAGATACGACTACTGCCTTATTTCACTTCGGTCAGCTGTTATTGACATGATACACTTGGCACAAGCTTTATGTATATTTGATATATTCAATAATTGATTGTTTCTGCTACAGGGAAAGTAATGATTGAAACTGTGTGCTGGGGTCATATTGCTGGACAGGGTGTGAAATTTGTGAGTGGCAGTTGCTACCAATTGATCGGGACGTGTTTACCCTTCTTGTGAACACCTGGTGTCATGACTGATTATCAGTGATCAGTTCATAAAATTTCAGTCACCATCTTTAGCCTTTTATGCCAAATGGAATCAATCAATCAAAACTTTATTTCTGTACAAAGGCCATCGGGCCCATATACATACAGTTTCATACATTATAATACAATTTGCATATATGTATACATGCCCACCTGCATATATGTATACAGGTAATCAGAACATACGATACAGGTTAATATGGATAAAATAGATAAAGATATGATATGATAATACAAAAGTATAATATGGTATTTAATATTATCATTCTTGTAATAGCTTTCATCTTCGTTCATAAGAATGGATAATACAGGCTGAGCATTTTCAAACTATGTATGTTATTTGTCATAAGTCGTTTCTTAAAGTTTTGCATATTCGTTTTGAAATCACTTGGTAACTATTTACGACATAAGTCATCATATCTAGGACAAATTACACAATCGTCCATCATTAAAGTTTAACCTTAGAAATCCTGCTCTAAATCTAACTAACTATCTGCGTAATTTATACTCTGCAATTTCAAAAAGGTATTTTTCAGGGTTTGATAAGCTTTTGAATTCTCTGTACAAAACATAATGTGTGCTATTGTCAAGATCGGATCTCCAGTTTTGTTTAAAAACATCCATTAAATGCATTTTAAAGATTCCGATAAAACTTACACGATTTCCAACAGTTTGTGATAACCAAACAAATCCAAATCCATAAGAAAAGAGCAAATATCGAATTTTTGAAGCCCATGTCTCATAGCCAAGGTTATCGAGATTAAGTAACATTTCATAAGCTTTCTTTGGTATGCTATCTTTATGCATTGTTATTATGCATGGTTTTCCCTCATTATTCTTGGTTAAGGCGTCAAGGTCTGATTCACTATAGGCTTTTATCCAGCATCACACCAGCGATATTTAGACAATGACCAGTGAACTATGAGGAATTACAGATTATCACATGTCTGTCCCCAGGGAATAAATGGTGTTAATCCAAGCCATTGAATTCCTGCATTTATTCATGAGAGACAGTTAACATGCATTGCTGTATAGCAAGAACCCTGGGTTATGCTATATACTGCAAACTGACATTTTAATGTAGAAAATGTTGAAAAACATATATGTTAAGCATTACATATAAACTTCATGTATTGCAACTTTACAAATGTTCAGGACCCGTCAAGATCTGGATTAGAATTGATCTTCAGTAACCCATAAAGAGGTGACTAACAGGATCGGGTGGTCAGGTTCACTGACTGGGTTGACACATGTCATCGGTTCCCAATTGCATAGATAGATGCTCATGATGTTGATCATTGGATTGTCTGGTCCAGACTCGATTATTTACAGACCGCCGCCATATAGCTGGAATATTGCTGAGTGCAGCATAAAACTAAACTCACTCACTCACTGATGTTCAGGTGACATACGTTATGACATCATGCCATCTTGTTCAATCCATCCATATTGTTCAAACTCCATATTTTGCAGGTGTTATTTGAATTACTACCCTAACAATTTTACTGATAAATTCTTAAAACATTTAACTCAACAAAACTGGATGAATTGCCTTTTAGTGTATGGTTACAATCCCTGAAAAAAAACCCCAGCTCATAAAGAGTGTACAATCTGTCTGTAAATTAGGAGACTTCAAGCATTTTACATCCTAGCCGCAGACTACAGCACATTCTGTAGCATGTGTGATGTATGTTTAAAGCTTCTCGTGAGACAGTGTAATTTTCCTGCCGAAAAAAACTACCATTACCTTACGGAAAGTGTTAACATTGGCGCATCTCCAGGTCATTACAGTTGATGCAGGTCAAGCAGGTCAGATGATTGCCCTGAAGTAATGTAGAAAATCACAGGGTATAGATGTTGTGGAGATTAGACCACATCCCGAAAGGGATCATCTAACTGCTGGATACAGCGCAGACCAAATATAATTATACCCCATTGTTAACTGTACAAATTAATGGCAATTTACTATACCAAACGTGACACACTGTCTGGAAAGTTTTTTCTTTGAGATAGGGTTCTTGAAGTTTGCATAAACCACCCATTTTAGAAAGTTTTTTCAGAAACAAATAGGTATAAGTTTTTTGTTTTGGTGTGTCTGAGTTTTCTTTTGTCCTGACTATCTGATATCTATTTATTTTCATTCTATTATTATGCCCTCAACCAATCCAACCATCCAAAGACATTTTGGTTCTACCAATAACTTAAAACTATAGGTTGGATCGTTTTCAAATTTTGGGACCAACTTCTTTGTCAAAAGGGGAGGTGCGATGCATGTTTTTGAAAACACATTCGAATGTGTTCAAATTTGGGAATCATCCTTCATGTCTATGGGAGAATCGAGAATTATCTTAGAGTGAGTGAGTGAGTTTAGTTTTATGCTGCACTCGGCAATATTCCAGCTATATGGCAGCGGTCTGTAAATAATCGAGCCTGGACCAGATAATCCAGTGATCAACAGCATGAGCATCGATCTGCGCAATTGGGAACCGATGACATGTGTCAACCAAGTCAGCGAGTCTGACCACCCGACCCCCTTTCATGGGTTACTGAAGATCAATATTCTAACCCTAACCCACGGGTGAATTATCTTAGAAGGCAGACAAGCTCAATAGTAGCCACAGCATGGAATGATGATGACTCCTGTAATGTAATCTTGACTGATGTGAATATAAATGTATGACTAGATTTATCTCACAACTGTGATTTTTCATATCATATATATTAAATGGTATGTGGAGTATTTACAAAAGCATGTTATTTGGTGTGAAATTCCCCACATGTCAGCCATGTTGTATATGTCCAAAATGTCTCATAACACAGTCATGTAAAATATGTTCCATACTTTCAGAAACGAAATCATTTTAGAAATATCTTTTCAGACAAATATGGATACATTTGTACTCATTAGAGCCAAAAACTGTTGGTGAAAGATTGATATATTTGTTTTCAGTTGATGGAATTAATCACTGTGTGTTTGAGCAAAATTGGGCAGAATCCTTTAAAAAAATATTTAAACTTTCAGCAGTCAGGTCTGTTTCATCAGTGAATTTGTAGAATGATTGATTTTTTCTTGAACAAAGTCTTGAACTGATTGTCTGAAGGTCTCCCTCCCCAGTGCTGTAATTAATCAGTTGAAAATACAAAAGTTGCTTGTACTCATCAGACTTACCCCACTCTGAGTCCACTGACATACCAACCTGCACTCACACACAAGGGAAGGGGGTTTAACACTGCAGCATTGTTGGGGAGGGAGTTTAACACTGCAGCATTGTTGGGAGGGAGTTTAACACTGCAGCATTGTTGGGAAGGGAGTTTAACACTGCAGCATTGTTGGGGAGGGAGTTTAACACTGCAGCATTGTTGGGAGGGAGTTTAACACTGCAGCATTGTTGGGAGGAGTTTAACACTGCAGCATTGTTGGGAGGGAGTTTAACACTGCAGCATTGTTGGGAGGGAGTTTAACACTGCAGCATTGGTGGGAGGGAGTTTAACACTGCAGCATTGTTGGGAGTTGGTGGGAGGAGTTTAACACTGCAGCATTGTTGGGGAGGGAGTTTAACACTGCAGCATTGTTGGGAGGGAGTTTAACACTGCAGCATTGTTGGGGGGGAGTTTAACACTGCAGCATTGTTGGGGAGGGAGCTATTTTGAGTTGCAGGTTGATCTGGGTATCTGGTCTGTGGTTTGTTCAGGGATGTGTCTAGATTGGATAAATTTAACTTGATGATAAAATTACATAATTCAAGACCGTAAATTTTGTCTGGTATTCACAGAAATGTGTTTGATCCAGTTTATGTAGATTTCACTTTGCACAATTTCTGCCTGGCATCAAGAAGAACAACTATTATCCTGCAAACTGCTTTTCAAGAAACAATAACAAATTTGAGTGTGTTACAAACCATTTTCGGGGATGTGTGTTGACTAATTTAGGTGGTTTAAGCATTGACTATTCTTTCAAGGAATAGCAAATACAATTGACTGCCATGGCAACTGATCTTAAAGTCTGCCACCAAATTGGTTCAACCTTCACATTGCAATACAAGCAATGACTGAGTGTCCACAATTAAATTGTCATCTCTTGAACAACATTGAGGATTTGTTGGATTGGAGCCGGGAGACTAATACAATTTACCAGATTTCCGTATCTCCTGGGTGAGATGGGAATAACGGCATTAAGGGGAATATGGCCCTCATTTGCAGATTAGGTGTGTGTCTGAATAGTTTACAACAAGGAAATCTTACAATGAGACCTACTTCTATATCTGTCTTTACCGAATATTTGGATGACATCTTTTGCAGAAGTCTGTATTGAAATTCAGAAACATGGATCCATTAGCGTTTTTCATTATTTTGTTTCCAGAACTTCTGAAAATGTCATAATTTGTGAATTAAGTTGTTGTTTATGTCTGCACAATATTAGTAATGTATTTCACGTCAAGAAAATAATATTGTGTCCAGGCCTATCTTCAAGCTCAGTGATATGAATTGTGAAAGTGGTGGCCCTGACAGGGAAACAAGTACTGTCTAATACCACAGAGATTGGACCCGTGAAGATCCAGGTTAGAATAGATCTTCAGTAACCCATGCGTGTCGTAAGAGGTGACTAACAGGATCGGGCGGTCAGGCTCACTGACTTGGTTGACACATGTCATCGGTTCCTAATTGCGCAGATCGATGCTCATGCTGTTGATCACTGGATTGTCTGGTCCAGACTCGATTATTTACAGACCGCCGCCATGCAGCTGGAATAGTGCTGAGTGTGCTGTAAAACTAAACTCACTCACTCATAGTGATTGCCCCATCAACCTTCTGCTCTCCAGGCAGATATTGCACCCATTAAGCCACAGAGGTGAGGTGAGGTGAAATTGGGTTTTACGTTGTGCTTGAGAATATTTTGCTCATATGACGACGTGCATGCGTGTGTATGTGTATGTGCAGCTGCTTGTACTAGCCCAGACTTAAGCTGGTTTTATAGTGCTAGCCCACTGAGATACCTGATGCCGCAGTGAAGCATGAATACCCCACTCAGACACATTATACTGACGAACCCGCGACCTTCCGGTCTCTCCGGGCGGACGCTCTAACCACTACACCGCGGAGGCAGTCACTAAGCCACAGAGGTGATCAGTATTGAAGTGCATATTGAGTAATATACATATTTGTTATTATTAGTTATTGACTTATGAAGATTCGGGATAGAATTGATCTTCAGCCACCCATGCTTTTTCTAAGCGGCAACTGAAGGGACTAGGTGGTCAGGGTTGCTGACTTACCGGTGGATGATGACTGCATCCCCACATAGACCAATGCTCATGATGTCAATCACTAGATTGTCTGGTCCAGATTTGATTATTTACAGACCGCCATCATATACCTGGAATATTGTCGACTGTTTCATTAGAAAGCAAAGAAATTCAAAAATGTTATCAGCTATTTGGTAATTTGTGTGTCTCAGAGAATCACAACTGCAAATATACAAAAAGATTCCAAATGTGAAAATGAAGTTTTTTATGATTGATCACAGATGTGGTTAACACTCTGAGTTGGTTGATACTAGTGATAGACAGTGCATGTTTTGTTACGTCATCGTAATGATGACATTTCAGAGATAATTGTCTCACAGCAGTCAGCAGACCTAGTTTGCTTCAGTGCCCTCGAACACCAAATTGTTCACAGTGTTCAAATGTCAGGATGTATACCATTCAGAAGAATGGCGAATGAGCTATAGTGATAAGGCAGAATTGGCTGTTCCTTATTTGTTTTGAGCAGTATATATCATCCTAGATGTTAATGAGTACATGGTTGACTCCCACGACATTCCATGATTGATTAGAATAGGTCAACATTCCATGCTGGCTGATGGATGGTCCCTGGTGACTTGCTTCATGATATGTCATTGCACACCATTGGTGTGGACTTGTTTACAGTAACAGTCACTGGATTGTCTAGTCCAGATTGGATTATTAAAAGACTGAGGCCTATGGCTGGCATATAGCTGAGTGTGGCATTTAACAAACAAACAAACAGACATGACCCGATGGATGGTCTCTGGTGGTTCATAATATTTTATTGCACCCTATTGGTGTGGACTTGTTTTCTGGTCCAGACTTGATTTTTTACTGGTCACTGTCATATACAGGATTATTGGTGAGTGTAATGTAACAAGAGTGACTGAGTGAGTATGGTTTTATGCCACTTTTAGCAATATTCCAGCAGTATCACAGAGGGGGATTCCAGAATTGGGCTCACACATTGTACCCATGTGGGGAATTGAACCCGGGTTTTGGCATGATGGGCGAACGCTTTAACCACTAGGCTATCCTACTGACCCTAATGTAACAAGAACCTGACTACTAGACAATGTCGAAATTCCACACTTTGTTATAGTAGAACGGGCATAAGGTATCGAGTGGCTCTAAAATAAACATTGCACAAGCATCCGTTCAGCCATGTTGTGACATAGACATAGTAGCCTCGTGGGATATCAGGGTTGGAATATTGCCACGGCAACGGGGGCGACAAAATGGATTGGTGGGTAGATTCGGAGACTTGATTGATTGCATATCATTGCACTCTAATGACGTATGACTTTCCTCAAAATACCAGTCACTGGTTTGTCTGGTCCAAATGTTAATGTCAAATTCAGACTTTCATCAGAAAAATCACTGTAAATTATTGATGAATGTGGCAAAATACAAAAAGAAACAATTTCTTAACAGCTCATTTGCTATTCGTCTCTTCAACCAAATCAAAACTCAGTCTCATAGCAACTTATGTGTTTGAATATAGTTTCATTTCCATTTTAGATAATTTGCAGGATTTCAACATAATGGGGGACTTGCATGTTGTATTTAGTGTGAGACCGAAAGAAATGCTGTTTAATTGTTTGTTTTTGCTAAAGTTGAATAAGTTTGGAAAAATGAACAAATGTCTTTTTGCTTCCCTTAATCCTGAGCACAAATTGCAGCAATAAAAAAAAACTCAAGTAAATTGACAAATGGAACCAACCGCATATCAATCGAATGGCTGGTCATTAAGAAAAAACACAAATGTATTTGCTGTGAGATCACTTATGTGTTTATTATGTTATTTTATGTATAAATTTTTTCAACCCGGAAAAAGAACAAATTCACCAAGTTTTAACATTCACAGAATTCAAACCATGATAATATAGCTATTTTGAAATATTTTCTCAGCTAATCTGCCATCATGTATTTAAATATTTATGTCGTTAATCAATGTGCAACCCACTAAGCAGTATGCTCAAGGCCATGGTTTATGGTTTAAATGTTTACCAAGTTCATGCTGACCCTAACCAAATCAGCCAAAATAGACATTTATGATGCTTATTGCTTCTTTAATTTATGCTTTCTGTCTGTTGACATTGTTGGGGTCTGTTATCTGGGAAAAATTAAGATTTATTGTGTTTCAGAATGTTTATATGTTTGCTGAGTATACTAATTATATGTTTTTCCTTCTGTGAAGATGTTGTGTTTATAAGAGGATTGCAGTAGCAGATTTCCCGAGTATTTGCCCAACACCTACATTATTGATTGACTGAGTGAGTGAGTATGGTTTAACGCCACTTTTAGCAATATTCCAGCAATATCACAGCGGGGGACATCAGAAATGGGCTTCACATATTGTACCCATGTGGGGAATCGAGCCAGGGTCTTCAGTGTGACGAGCGGACACTTTAACCATTAGGCTATCCCGCTGCCCCACATTATTGATTGATTACAAAAACAAGAGGACATTTGTACAAATACAAATAGAAAATTAGATGCAAGGTCTATTTAGGGAACAAAGTATGTTACTTAAAAATTAATGCTATGTTACAAAAACACTAGTATTACTGACTCTCGAAATACACCAACCATCATCCAAATTTAGGATATATAAGAAACTAAAAATGATCAACACTTAGAACAGCAACTACTGTTTTTAAAAACAAAAAAAATGTTCAAATTATTTCTTTTCTTTGTTTTTGGACTGACCAATGCTAGTCTGATATGAAGCATAACAGATATAACTTATGGCCCTCAACCCATAACATTCCTGGCAAATAACACCTACATGCTTTTGACAAAAACACAGTTAGAATGTATGCAATAATAAGCCAGTGTAAACATTGAACCGTTTTTGCAATCAGGCCACATGTACATTGAAATACATTTCCCCTCAAGGGTCCAAAACATTTTCATTTGATAATGAATTTCATTTCCCTTCACCAAGATAATGAATGAAAGCTCATTGCCTACTGTGATTTCCCGGCTTCTCTGTCCAGTCTGCACTCATTGTGTACCCGCCTCCAGCGACATACAAACATACAGTACCATTGAATGGAGATATATCCGGCATGATGGAGAGAGCTTTCACGATTGGGTTCAGGCTCTGCCTAACGATGACTGCAGCACCGATGAACCATCGAGGTCCAGTGATGGTAATCTGTTGTGAGGGTGGTCTTGACATCACCACAGGTGGGACAAATGAAAGACCCTCGTCATAACCAAGACAACAGCATCCTGAAGCTCGGTATAGTTAAAAAAGGATTGATTAGTGGTCGAAATAGGCTTGTTTCATGTGAGATGTGATTCCTGTCGTTTATAAGTAACTGATAGATGAATGTGACAGTCCACTTTTCATGCTTGTTGACCTGGAGTTGTGATGTTCGTCAATAGCTTGGACTATCACATGGACATTATCTACCAGGAAAATCATTTAGTGTATATTATACTTACCACATGGTAATTATGGATCGATTCAAAGATGCCAGGGAATGTGTTAGAGACTGATCGTGACATTGTAGTGTAGATGGTTCCGTAAACAAAAGACTTGATCTCCTCTTATGCACTGCTGTGAAGCAGCTGTGACAGTCATACCAGTGGTATTGACCCTGCAGTCAGCTGTGAGTGTTACCAGGTATAACGAACCTCTCTGGACTGATATGGCCCACTGTTGAAATCACAGAACAACCAGAACAGGCCTGCTACCAATCTCCATCCAACCTCTGACCTTTGTTCACGATTGCCCAACACTGCCCACGTTGATGAAAGAGTGTCCATTGATCCGGGCTCCATCGGACAAAGGAACGTACTAGTGTGAATGATTCATGAAATGATAGTTTTTTGCTTGAGTGCCGCATGAAGCTGTCAGTGCTGTTGAGCTTTAGCATTCGGAGAAGCATGGTTTGTAACAGGTCTCGATCGGAGTCTTCTCCAATGTGATCCACTGTGCAGTGCAATGCAGCTGGATTCATCAATACTAAGGCGGTGACAGGTGTGAAGGGAGCTCCCAGCTCTCTCTTGTTGTCACAGTGCTCCAGTACATAAGCAGTACGTACCAGGAAAGATGCGTGAAGTATCTGTGGACCACATGAACTCATATTTCTTTGGGGACAGCTGACATCACCTGTTTCTCACATCGGTGGACGAGCTCTGGCCGCCCACCTCAACCCATGTCGTATGTGTGGTTCTATCGGGGCAGAGGAAAATTCTCAGCCGAATTACAATCCATGAAAGAGCGAACCTACCCCAACCTCCACCCCAATCTGCGCCGGCACCGAAGAGTGGTGTTGTGGGGTTATCGGACAGCTTCGACACAATACCACCTCCTCCTCCGTAAGTTGTCACTGATTTCTTCAACTTCTTGCTTTTGTTCTCAGCAACTTCGTTGATTCACTTTGATCGATATCAAATTATCGTGGATAAATATTATTGTTGACAACAGATGTGTATTTTGAAGGATGATTTCTGTTTCACTCCATATTGCACTGGGATAGAAACTGAATTGTATTATGCTATTTGAATAATTTGTTGTTGTTTACAAGTTGTGAAAGCATCTTTGCTGATTTGCTGTGACCTCTGGGTGATAAATGTTATTGTTGACCACAGATATATGTACTTTGAAGGTTGATATCTCTTTCCCTCAATATTTTGTTGGGCTAGGCACTGAATAATATTATATGTTGCTATGGCTTTTGAAGTATTTGCAGTTGTTTACACATATTTTTTAGAATCTTTCTGATTCACTTTGATCTCGATCAAATTATGGGGGGTAAATATTGTTGTGGACAACATCTGTGTTGTGGAATTTTGCCATCTCTCCATTCATATTGGTTGAGAAAAGGACTGAATCATAACATAACGTTGCCATGGTATTTGCAGCGTGTTACAGACCACATAAGCAGTGGTTGTATACAATGTAGGCAGCAGCTGGTTGCCGATGACAGATGAAATTGGACACTGTTCTGAAAACTCGATGACCTTCATATAGTAAACACCTAGGGCTCAATGTTCCAGGGATGAATCCAGAATAGAGTTTTCAGATAAACATGTCATCTTATGTACATGTACTTGGTTTGGTTAAATATATTCTATACTTAGAATCATACTTGGAAATGTAAGATGAATCCCCTTAAATAGATCAAAACACTAGTTTCTGGTGTGCAGTAACAAGGCAATATTGCTAGAATCAAAAATGTGAAATTGGAATTTGTGGAAAAATTCAAACACAAATTGATCAGTTTGAATATATGTGAATTAATTCTGTTTCTTTATTTTTCAACTCTTACACGGACGGGGTAGCCTAGTGGTCAAGGCGTTCACTTGTCACACTGAAGACCCAGGTTCGATTCCCCACATGAGTACAATGTGTGAAGCCCATTTCTGGTGTCCCCCACCATGTTATTGTTGGAATATTGCTAATAGAGGTGTAAACCCCAAATCACTCACTCTCTTCTAGGGATGGATAAAAAGACCAATTGGAAATATTGTCGATGGGAAGAATTATCAATATGGAAATTGTGTCATTTATAATATAATACTTAAACTATTGAGAAATGAGTGAGTGAGTTCAGTTTTACACCAGACTCAGCAATATTCCAGCTAATGGCAGCGGTCTGTAAATAATCAAGTCAGGACCAGACAATCCAGTGATCAACAGCATGAGCATTGATCTATGCAATTGGGAACCGATGACATGTGTCAACCAAGTTAGGGAGCCTGACCACCCGATCCCGTTAGTCGCCTCTTACGATAAGCATGGGCTACTGAAGATCAATTCTAAACTGGATCTTCATGGTTTAATGAGAAATGAAGTTTGAATTTACACACCTAAAGCATACACACAGATGCTACATCCACTGTCAAAAAATGATTCTAAAGTGTGTTCATGATGCTGTTTTTGTGGGCAATCCATGAATTAATGTATTGCCATTAGCAAGCAAGGTTATCCCTTCACATATAATAAGAGGTGAAATATCTTGAATTTGGAGGGACTCTTTTATACATTTTTTATTCATTCAAATTTACTTGTCAGACATTTATTGATAATGAATATTATTTAATTTATTCACATAAATAATATTTAATGATTATTGATTTCTTTGAGCTTTATAGATAGCCAACCCTTATCTCTTTGTATACACAAGGTTATCCCTTCACATATCATAAGGTTATTTCCACATGAATAAGGTCATTTATTCAAATAAATAAGGTTATCTTAACATGAAGATCCTTATCTTTTAAGTCAGTTCCTGCAGCTCTCACTCAGTAAAACATCTGGAACATGTGTCATGAAGGGAACACATGAAGTGTCAAAGAGCATGCAAGGAAGTTTGGGTATCTGAGCATCAGGGATCTTACATTATTTCAAATTTGAGGTCCTGTCATTGAAGTGTCAAAGAGCATGCAAGGACCCCTGCCGTGATATTGCTGGAATATTGCTAAAAGCGGCGTAAAACTAAACTCAGTCAGTCAAATTTGAGGCTGTCATTACGGGAATGAACAATAGCTGAGGGACAGCTACAAAACATGTTTTATTTAAGAATTATGAAGTCAAACATGTTTCAATCATTATGTGTTTGAACTAAACAGTATATAGACATGCAATCATCCCCCAAAATTAACTAATTTAGCGAATTTGCATCAACAGAGATGAAAAACAAACAACACCCTGACTGAGGGACAATGAAAACTGCTCATTTATTTGCCGTTTCAGTGCTGTAATAAAAAATCTAAATACATTTGTAAATAATTAAACATGCATATACAAAGATAATGCCTTAATTTCCTTCTGTAACTGAAAAATTGCAATAAATTTGAAGAAATAGTTATATTAATAAGCAGGGACAAGAATTCCTGCATTTTAGGTTATCTCTCCACTTGAATAAGATTATCTCTCCACTTGAATAAGGTTAATTCTTCGCATAAATAAAGTCATCTCTCCACATGTATACGGTTTTAATACATAAGGTTATCTCTTCAAGTAAAAAGGTTTATGATTTCTTCATATAAATATGATTATCTCCACATAAATAAGGTATTATCTTCATATAAATAAGATTATCTCCACATAAATAAGGTATTCTCTTCACATAAATAAGATTACCTCCACATAAATAAGGTATTCTCTTCACATAAATAAGATTATCTACACACAAATAAGGTATTTTCTTCACATAAATAAGATTATCTCCACATAAATAAGGTATTCTCTTCATATAAATAAGATTATCTCCACACAAATAAGGTATACATATAAATAAGATTATCTCCACATAGATAAGGTATTCTCTTCATATAAATAAGATTATCTCCGCATAAATAAGGTATTCTCTTCATATAAATATGATTATCTCCACATAAATAATATAAATAAGATTATCTCCAGATAAATAAGGTATTCTCTTCACATAAATAAGATTATCTCCACATAAATAAGGTATTCTCTCCACATAAATAACGTTATCTTAAAATTCAGAATTCTCTGTCCATAATGACAGTCAAATAGCGAAATGAATATATATAAATACGTTTAGTATTGTATTACCTGTTTTAAATATTTAACCCAAAGAAACTATTTTGGTATAATGGTTAATGATACAGCTCCTGATAGCAGTCACAGTCGGTAGTTTATTTTAAAATGTTTTAATATTTAACCATAGTAACTATTTTGGTGTAATATTATTGATGCACCTCCTGATAGAAGCCACACAAAAAATGAGTCTCATTGAAAACAGTTTAATATTTAACCCAAAGAAACTATTTTGGTGTAATAGTTAATGATGAACTTCTTGATAGCAGCTACAATATAGAGTAATTTTTAAAACAATATGTATTTAAGCTTGTTATAATGAAATCTGTTCTTTTGGAGTGCTGATATGTTATATGGCTTGATGTTGGCTGTAGGTATGATATTTCTTTTCTCTTTTGAAGTTGTTTGTTTCATACTCTTCAACATTTCATACATTTCTGTCTTTGCTTAATGATAATGTTTCACAAGTTATTTCACAAGCATAAATTCATAACATTTTATTGTGAGGTTTTATAGTAAGGCAAGACCAATTTTATTTCTTGTTTTACGGATCCTCCGGTCGTATTTTTTCAAGAATATGAAAAAAAATAAAAATGAATTTTCCCCGCTCAAAAAATATAATCCCAATGTTTTTATCGGCCAAAATGTAAACTTACAAGAAATTTTGTTTAGATTGTTTTTTGCCCCATATATACTTCATAAATTTCTCGTTATATGAGCGAAATATTCTCAAGCACGACATTAAACCCAATTTCACCTCATAAATTGCCAAAAGTAAAAAACTTTAAAAAGAATATTACTTTGAGTGGTGATTATTATTAATTTGTTTTCCCCTCCTGCCTTTAGGTTTTCTTTGGACAGAAATCCGTAAAACAAGAAATAAAATTGGTCTGGCCTAAAAAATATTTTCAGTTGCTGTTATAGAGTTTTTTAACAGGAATAAGTGATGAAATAAGTACAGGTCAACTATAGTGAGTCTGTATAGTGTGTGTACATGCATGTGAAACTGAGGCATCATATAATATAAGGGTAATGCTATTTTTGAGGGCATTATCATTTGCAGAAGCCCGAGGTCTTCCATTAACTGCCCGACGAAGGAGGGCAGTTGAAAAACCGAGGGCTTCTGCAAATGATAATGCCCTCAAAAAATAGCATTACCGCTATTTTTGCTAAAATACATGGAATTTGTGTTGAAAAGAAAAAGGAAACAATGTAGGAATTTGACTGTAAGTTTACCAAAATCAACTTCTGACGGGCTTGACTGCCCGAATGCAGTGCGTCATCGAACAATTCAAGTGGCGTCACAACAGAACGTGACGATATTCGACCTTGGCCTTTGACAAGACCATAGCCTGCAACATGTCAAACTATGACAGTGTTCGGTTTTGGTCCATCAACAGTCGTAATAGTGCAATTGTTAAGGTTAGCACCAGGAAGAAAGCCAATATTACCGCTATTTGAAGCGGGAATTTGGGTTGCTTTGACTTGTTTGACCCAGAATATCTGCCAGTCGAAAGCAAATTAATGTCGAACTATGACGTCACTTGACAACAGAACTGATAGTGGCCCGTCGTTAAGGTTGAGCGGTCCAATATCATTTGCAGCGGACCGCAAATTTCTGATAATGGGAGGGCCGTTTCATGATAATTCCATGTATTTTAACTATAATATATTTTGGACACACACATAAACAGCACAATTAGTATGTATTCATTCTGTACACCAACACACCCATATCTTTGAGCTTATCAAATTTAATTATGTTTGGAATTTAACTGTTAAGCAAAAAATCCATAGAATGTAAAAATAGCCTATAAATTAAAACAGTGTAATCTTAAAAGTAGAGTGTTTTATTTTTTAGATCAGTTTTATTTGGAAAAAATTGCCTCTTGAATGTGACTTTTCTCCAGCTTCATCAAACGTGCAATGAACTGTAAACGTAATAAGTACACATAAATGTTTCACCGCATCTACAGCAAAGTGTGGGCTACGTAAATACTGATAACTCTCTCTCCATCTGTCTCTGTTTATGGGTATGTTCATCCATCCTGGTCTTCATCATCAGTGTCATAACCCTTATTCAGTATTCAGTAAACTGCTGATATTTGATTAACTGACTGACTGACTGAGTTTAGTTTTACGCCGCTTTTAGCAATATTCCAGCAATATCACGGCGGGGGACACCAGAAATGGGCTTAACACATTGTGCCCATGTGGGGAATTGAACCGGGTCTTCATCCTCCGAGCTTTAACCACTAGGCTACCCCACCGCCCCTATTTGATTAACCATTCACTTAGGATCATAAACAGATAGTAATGGTTCTGGGCACAATGCACTGGTATCAGATGTGTGGTATAGAACAGCTGTCATTTATCTGTCAGAGGGCATCAAATGCTGTCGTTCATATTACAGTACTTTCTTTCCATCATTCTGCACCTTTCTCTACATCACTCTTTCTCTCCTTCCTTTTACAAAATTCTCGCCCGCCCACTCACTCAGCTCTCACTCACTCAGCTCTCACTCACTCACTCACTCACTCACTCACTCACTCACTCACTCACTCACTCACTCACTCACTCACTCACTCACTCACTCACTCACTCACTCACTCACTCACTCACTCACTCACTCACTCACTCACTCACTCACTCACTCACTCACTCACTCACCATTCAAAATGATTTTAATATCTCAAACACAGGATATTTCTTTGATTGGCATTTAATTCCAGAAGTTTAGCAGATGAAGAATGAGGACAATTTTTATGGATATACAACTTCATTATTCTGTATAGGGGACGTTTTGACATACATTAATTATATTGTCATTGTTAAGCAACTATGGCTATAAATCTATGTCGAAACATCCCCTATACAGAATAAAGAAGTTGCATATCCATAAAAATTGTCTTCATTCTTCAAATACTGAGACGATACAAATAGGGCTGAGACGATACACTATGTCGCAATATTTTATCTGCAATATGATACGTATCACGATACATACATCTTGAAAAATGACACAGTATAAAGACTTAAAATGAATTATTTCAAGGTATTTGTGTATAACAATAACACTATTGTAATAGACAAACATTTAGTAACTCCATCATGCTTGTGTATTTTTCTCCAAATAATTACTTTAATGTGTTTAAGATAATACTGTTTTGAAAAAAGTTGTGTATCATTTTGTATCGATACACCAGTCGACGATACGATAGCTGTATCAAACGTAAATGTATCATGATGTATCGGTGAATCGTCCCAGCCCAATCTTCAAACACAAGATACATGCTGAATATATTCCTGTGTGTAACACATTTGACATCTATTATATTTCACCATTAACCCCACCCTTCTGTCTCTACCATCAGTGAGTTGTTTTTTATCAACAAATAGCCAGCAAAGTCAATAATCATGAAAGCATTTGTCACTGCTGTTAGTAATTAGATGAGTCTCGATCGACCATGAGGCCCTTCAGCCCTAGGGGATAGAGATGTCGACTTGTGAATGTTTCATGACCAGACACCCAGTTTAGGGGCGAGTTGGGGAATACTTATAAATCAATTATATCAATGTTCGGTCAACATCAAATTCATCTTTTGGACTTTTTAGTGGATACTAGGGACAATTATGTGTTGGCTGGATTAAAGAGTTCATCTCAGATTAACTAGTGTTGTAAGTATGGGGAATATCAAGATCTGTGTTTGGTACCCCGACTGAGATATCGTTCCCAGTGGAGAGTGATGTGCAAGGTCAGACAAATGTTATTCTATGAACGATTTAGCAGTAACAACCCATCAAGGGTCTTTAATTTCAGGCTAGGACTGAGAATGGGATGATTATCAGCGACTAAACCAAAGACGAACTGACTGACTGAGTTTAGTTTTACGCCGCTTTTAGCAATATTCCAGCAATATCACGGCGGCGGACACCAGAAATGGGCTTAACACATTGTGCCCATGTGGGGAATCAAACCCGGGTCTTCGGCGTGACAAGCCAACACTTTAACCACTAGGCTACCCCACCACCCCCCTAAACCAAAGAAGGTGATGAGTATAGGGTACTAGAGCAGGGGATGAACTAATACACGTTATTGGGATGAGATAGGTGTTAACTCAACACAACTAATTCCATGTTTTGTTTTACCATTCTACCAACATGAATAACAGCAAAATGAAAATTAAACTGTAACTATTTTTGTGACATTTTAAAACTACAAACAAATGTATTAGTGTACAAAAATGTGTTCACCTGAAATATTTCCCAGGGAAGTTGTTTTGAAGACACTGTGAGGGTGTGTAAAGTTGTGGAAGCATAAAATATTTTGTACCCTCAGTGGGAGTGAGAGAACACTAGGGCTGCGCAATATAACCGGTTTACCGGTATTTACCGGTTCAGACAAGAAAACGATACATATCGCGGTACACTGATCGAAAACTGGTATTTTGACATGTATTGTGAATACTTCGTACACTCCAGATATTTCCTTTTTTCACATCGGAAGACATGCATTTGTTGTAAAATGGCAAATGTAATGGTGTGGTGATGACAGTGATGATGATGTTGATGACCGTGGCAATTGTGGTGGGAATGATCGTTGTGAAAATTACATATAACTGGATTGTTAAGTTCGGTTTGAAGTTGTGTTCTTAATTTTTGTTCAAGTGTTTCGCAATGTTTTGGATCTGAATGTTTACTCATTAATGACCAGGTCTTTTTTGAGAGTGGTGAAACTAGTTCAACCATTGTGTTGACGTTAAATTGTTCTTTTCCTTGTTTCATTTGTGCCAAATATTTTTTACTTTTTTATTTTGTCATGATTATAAGTATTTATTAAAGCTCAATCAAGCATAGTGATTTTGTTGTGATTTTGCTTTAAAAATAATTTATTAACTTGATTGTAAGTAGTTTAATTTTTTGTTTAACAAAATACGTCTTGCAATATAATACAGTACATATTGCAATATGTGCTTTCACATCGCAGCATATCGCGATATGAAAATTCTCTGCAATACCCACCCCTAGAGGACACACATAAAATGTGTGAGTTTTATTCATTTTTTTTGTTGACATTGATCCTTATATTATTTTGAAGGGAGGATAGGCTTGAAACTCCATGAAACCCGTGAAGATCTGGGTTAGAATTGATCTTCAGTAACCCATGCTTGTCGTAAGAAGCGACTAATGGGATCGGGTGGTCAGGCTTGCTGATTTGGTTGCCAGTTGCGTAGATCGATGCTAATGCTGTTTATCACTGGATTGTCTGGTCCAGACTCGATTATTTACAGACAACACCATACCGGTAGCTGGAATATTGCTGAGTGGCGTAAAGTAAAACTTAACTCACTCACTCACTGAAACCCCATGAACATGTCTAAAATGTATGTCAGTATCTGACAATACCTGGAAAAGTGTTTGATTGACATCAAGATTTGTCTTTAGCTCACCTTAGTATCATCCATAAGCAGTTTTCATGAATAGGTCTTTGTCCACTGACCATCCATCATATATCCAGTGATTTATTAAAAGAATCTGTGAGGTGAGGTGAGGTGAAATTGGGTTTAACGTCGTGCTTGAGAATATTTCGCTCATATGATGACGTGCATGCGTGTGTATGTATGTGCGGCTGCTTGTACTAGCCCAGACTTAAGCTGGTTTTATAGTGCTAGCCCACTGAGATACCATGCCGCAGTGAAGCATGAATACCCCACTCAGACACATTATACTGACTCCGAGCCGACCAGTCCTTGTTGTACCCATTAATGCCGAACGCTAGGCAGGGACCAACAAGTGCCACATTTTAACGTCTTTTGGTATGACGCGGTCGGGGATCGAACCCGCGACCTTCCGCTCTCCGGGCGGACGCTCTAACCACTACACCACGGAGAAAGTAAAAGAATCTGTGTATGGAATTGTTGTCATGATGTCATATATTCAAAATTAATAGCCCATTACCATCCCTTAAGTGCTATAAGGTGAGTTTCTATACATTTGTACACAGTATTCTATGAGACAATTCAACTTCTTTTCTCTTTGTTGCTCCAATCCTTTATCACACTGTTTACAGGGTCGGCAGATGAACTTCACTGGGTTAGTAGTTATAAATAATTAAGGCTAAATAAGGATTTACAGATTGTCAATATGACCAGGTGAGGAGGGCCAAAGGAAAAAGACTAGAACAAAATGTCAAGGTTCAAGCTGTGGAATTTTTTGTTACGAAAACATTTGAAAATGAATAAAAAAATTGTCCTAAAAGCTAATTTTTTTACCTATCTGTAAAACAAAAGATAAATTGGTCATGGTTTAGGCAAAAAAATAAGACTTGTTCATTAGACTAGTGGAAGAAAAATACATTAAACATGAACTTGTGAATCCATATGTCAACTAAAACAAGTAAATATCTATCTTAGGCATGGGGGCGGTGATATAGCCTAGCGGTTAAAGCATTAGTTCGTCACGCGGAAGACCCAGGTTCGATTCCCCACATGGGTACAATGTGTGAAGCCCATTTCTGGTTTCCCCGTCGTGATATTGCTGGAATATTGCTAAAAGTGGCGTAAAACCCAACTCACTCACTCCCTATAAGAACCTATACCGAACCTAAACCATCATAGTACAATAAAGAAATTGTCATCCATTAATATCATACCTTTCTTAATATCTGTTTCTTGGTGGAATGGAGAAGAAATTTTAGATGTGAAATGCTGGAAAAGATTACTATTTAATTGGCAAAACAGTTCATTGTCATTCTAATCCAGACCTGTGAAGGTCCAGGTTAGAAATGATCTTCAGTAACCCATGCTTGTCATAAGAGGTGACTAACGGGATCGGGAGGTCAGGCTTGCTGACTTGGTTGACACATGTCATCGGTTCCCAATTGCGCAGATCGATGCTCATGTGGTTGATCACTGGATTGTCTGGTCCAGACTCGATTATTTACAGACCGCCACCATATAGCTGGAATATTGCTGAGTGCGGAGTAAGGCTAAACTCACTCACTTTCTTATCCAAATGCATACATGAGATAAATCTAACACACATGTTTCAAATCCTTTGCTTCATCCATACAAATCCATACCCTTTTACATTCAATTGAGATTGGAGTGGAAATTATTTGCTTGCATATTTATTAATAAAGGATGCACCAGTAAATCCTGCTTCAACACTCATAGACGTGAGGCTTGATTTGGCACCACCTAATTTCTTTAATTCCAGCTTGGAACAGAAATTGTCATGCCCAAAGTCACACAAAAAGGATTATGTAAAACTTGGACAAGACTACAATTGAATCATGGATCTGTTGCTAGGCATCTGAGTGAATTAGACAGTATGTCATATCTCATTGTTGATTGGGGATTGAGGTGACTTGTAGACAGTATCACCTCTTGTTGTTGATTGGGGATTAACTCATAGTATAGAGGATTACTTGACTGTCAGTGTATGTGTTTGTTTGGAGATGACATTTGTGGGAAGAATGATGGTTTATGGTTCGTACAGATCAAGGTTCTATGTGTGTAGAGTTATATATCTTTGAACACCAAGATGCTATTTGTGTGGAGTTCTGTTTATCTTTCAAACCAAAGTTCAGTTTGTGAGACTTCTGTATATCTTGAAGACCATGGTTTTATTTTTTCTGTTTGATATATGTTTCTTTCGAACAAATGATATTACTTTCTTCTTAATGGATGACCCAATTCTGCCTGACAGTCATTTTTTGTGAAATGTCCTCATTTAGTTTGTTTTTGTCTGTCGCAGCTTACAGCACTGTCACAGAAGGTTTGTTCAAACATTCAAGCTAAGATGTTTTTGTCAATATAGATCCTAGATGGACGAAAGTTCCCATCCGAGACAAGTCTGTTTGCAGTGAAATGCGTACAACTGATGATTTTCACCTTAAACAAAAAGTCAATCAAATAAACTGGTGAAATTAACCCGAGTCCTGTGGACGAAGATCCTCATCTTTCCTATTTTTTATAGTTGCCAATGAAAAACGCATCGAACATTTAAATCTCAAAAAACATTTAAATCAAAATAGGATAAAAGTTGTTTAACAAACGATCATAGATTCAAATTGCTATTACTGGTTTGTATTACAATGGGGTAAGCGCAGTAGTTGGAACAGTGAAACAAATGGAAGAGCGTTAACTTATAACAGCCCTTGTCGTTTCGGTGTTTCATTTGATGTGCATAACCCCTTGTAATACAAACCAATAGTAGCCATGCGAAACTATGATCGTTTGTTAAACAACTTTTATCCTAAGTCGATTAAAATTCTGAGATTTAAATGTTCAATTGGCAAGGTAAAATCATGAGGATTCATAGTCTTAATTTCACTTTATTTGTTTTACTTTTTGGTTTAAAGTGACATTCATCGGTATGTTTTCACTGCAAACAGACTATAAAACAGGTTTACATGACCATGTTTCATTGTTGTTGATTCTATTTATGTCGTAGATAGACAAGGAAACATATGCTGCATCATAAGGGTGCAATCTGCCAATTTGACATTTTGTTATTTGTGTGTTTTGGTGTGGGGGGGAACGGGGGTGGTGTTGTTGTATTGTATTATATGTTATCCCAGTAAAAGATAAAAATAATTATTATTCAGATGTTTAAAAAAAGATATTATCTGCCACTAAAATGACAGTGTTGCAAGGTGTTCCTTGCGGTAATACATTTAGGTTTATGGTTCAAATGTTAAAGTTATCTGTAAATTATAAATGTTTCAATATGGGATCCCAGCTCACATACCTTCTCTCCGCTCCCAAAGATAGAATGGTTTCCTTAGTCCACTTAGGAAAGAAAATCCATCCATGGCATTTGAAGCTGAAGCTATATTCCAGCTGAACCACAACTACCTCTGAATAATCAAGTCCAGGAGAGACCATTTACTGAAAAGATGGTCAATAATTACTGTTGTAAGTCCAGACCAGTACCAGTAACCACACACTCATGCATGCTCATCAATATGTATGCTCAGCAATGCCTCTGTTCACCCAGCAGAAAATGGGTACCTGGTGGGATAAGTCATGTGACTAATAACCTACTAGCACCTCACAGGCAGCTAGGGTTATCCGGGGGATATAATAATAGCACTCTGATCAAGATATTCATCCTGGAATGGTGCTATAAAGGTAGACTATTATTATTATAATATGACATAAAACACATTTCACCCAGCAGAAAATGGGTACCTGGTGGGATAAGTCATGTAAATATTAACCTACCAGCACTTCAGAGGCAGCTAGGGTTATCCGGGGGATATAATAATAGCACTCTGAGCAAGATATTCATCCTGGAATGGTGCTATAAAAGTAGACTATTATTATTATAATATGACATAAAACACATTTCACCCAGCAGAAAATGGGTACCTGGTTAAGTCATGCCCCAGCACTTCAGAGGCAGCTGGGTTATCCGGGGATATAATAATAGGAGCAAGATATTCATCCTGTTCTGCTAGATGTCCAGGGAAAGTTCTGTAACCAGGAATCTGTGCCATCAACATCGGGCAAAACATGAAAATTGACTTCAGTCTTCTTCACAGTGTCAAGTCTTTGACTGACATTTAGAAGTGTCGTAATACCTAGATAATATGAAGAAAAGTATAAGTGTTTCCAGCTCTTTCATTTGACAGGTGTCTTATTTTCACACATGTCTCTTTTCACAGAACTTATATTTCACATTTGGTTTTCACAGATCTTATTTCACAGGACTCTTATGTCAGGGGACTCATATTTCACAGAACTCATTATTTCATAGACGTCTAACTTCACAGAACCATTATAGTTCAGAGTAATATGAAGTATCCTCGATCTTGATCGTAGTATAAATCGGGACCTGTTTCATGTGCACAAAGTTCTGTTTGTTTCCTGTCATTGCACACATGAGTTTTGGGTTGGTGTTTACGATTACAATCGATTATTGATCAATTACTGAGCTCTGATCAATCTGCAAATTCTTAGCGATAACCAGGACTAGATTGAACTACATGAATCAGGCAAGGCAGAAGGCCAGACAGCCTGTTTTCAGTTTGTTGCCTCTTACAACAAGCATGGGTTGTTGACGACCAGTTCTTCACCAGATCTCTGTGTGGATCCTTTTGAGCGAAGTATAGCCCTGTTATTGTTAGATGGGACAGAGACATGCATCATTAAGTCAAGCGTACAACACTGAGCTATGTTCATTTTAAAAAGTTTCAACATTTCTGCATGCACACCTGCAGTATATCATCACACCTACAGTATATCATCACACTTACAGTATATCATCACACATACAGTATATCATCACACCTGGCGCGGTGGGGTAGCCTAATGGTTAAAGCGTTGGCTCATCACGCCGAAGATCCGGGTTCTAATCCCCAGATGGGCACAATGTGTGAAGCCCATTTTCTGGTGTCCCCCGCCGTGATGTTGCTTGAATATTGCTAAAAGCGGCGTAAAACCAAACTCAGTCAGTCGTCACACCTGCAGTATATCATCACACCTGCAGTATATCATCACACCTACAGTATATCATCACACCTGTAGTATATCATTACACCTATAGTATATCATCACATCTGCAGTATATCATCACACATACAGTATATCATCACACCTACAGTATATCATTACACCTACAGTATATCATTACACCTATAGTATATCATCACATCTGCAGTATATCATCACACATACAGTATATCACCACACCTGCAGTATATCATCACACATGTAGCATATCATCGCACATGTAGTATATCATCACACATGTAGTATATCATCACATACCTTATATCATCACAACTGCAGTATATCATCACACATACAGTATTTTTACCACACCTACAGTATATCATCACACCTGCAGTATATCATCACACCTACAGTATATCATCACACCTGCAGTATATCATCACACCTACAGTATATCATCACACCAACTGTATATCATCACACATACAGTATATCATCACACATGTAGTATATCATCACACATACAGTATATCATCACACCAACTGTATATCATCACACATACAGTATATCATCACACATGTAGTATATCATCACACATACAGTATGTCATCACACATACAGTATATCATCACACCTACAGTATATCATCACACCTGCAGTATATCATCACACCTCTAGCATATCATCACACCTACAGTATATCGTCATACCTACAGTATATCATCACACCTGTAGTATATCATCACACCTGCAGTATATCATCACACCTACAATATATCATCACACCAACTGTATATCATCATGCCTGTAGTATATCATCACATCTATAGTATATCATCACACCTACAGTATATCATCACGCCTGTAGTATATCATCACATCTACAGTATATCATCACACATACAGTATATCATCACACATGTAGTATATCATCACACATACAGTATATCATCACACCTACAGTATATCATCACACCTGCAGTATATCATCACACCTCTAGCATATCATCACACCTACAGTATATCATCATACCTACAGTATATCATCACACCTGTAGTATATCATCACACCTGCAGTATATCATCACACCTACAATATATCATCACACCAACTGTATATCATCATGCCTGTAGTATATCATCACATCTATAGTATATCATCACATCTACAGTATATCATCACGCCTGTAGTATATCATCACATCTACAGTATATCATCACACATACAGTATATCATCACACATGTAGTATATCATCACACATACAGTATATCATCACACCTATAGTATATCATCACACATGTAGTATATCATCACACATACAGTATATCATCACACATACAGTATATCATCACACATGTAGTATATCATCACACATACAGTATATCATCACACCACAGTATATCATCACACATGTAGTATATCATCACACATGTAGTATATCATCACACATACAGTATATCATCACACATACAGTATATCATCACACATGTAGTATATCATCACACATACAGTATATCATCACACCACAGTATATCATCACACATGTAGTATATCATCACACCACAGTTTATCATCACACCTACAGTATATCATCACACCTCACACCAACCACAGTTCCAGTTAATATTAATCATTATCGTATTAGCCAACCTACATTTGGCACCTGATGATGGTTGTGTGAACCCGAGATGATGTACTGATTATCTGTTGCTAATTTCCATGTGTTGCCAGCTGTGTTGGCAAGTCTCCAATATCTCACTGGCAGGTGATGATGTCGGATATGTTGGAAAGGGAAGATACATTGCAAGATAGGGAAATAAGGAAATGATAATGAAATTATCTTTTAATAAAGGAAGCCATGGAGTATCAGATACCCAAAAGCTGGAGGACCATAAATATCACATGATGCATCACAATGGTGCCTCTTTCCTGCACATGAGACATTTAAATACAAAATGCCATCTTAGGGTTTGCAAGAAAAGTATATGTACAATTAAATTAGCTGTTCATATTATTCTATGAATTTATATTATGTATGTGTAAGTAGTTATTCAGATACTACCATCTGCTTACATTCTGTTGATTTGTTCTCCTACCAGTGGAACTGTATGTTTTCTAGTTATCATTCTCAACTACCTGGGGAGCATACAGTGTTAGATTTTTTGGGACCACGAGCTATTGATCATTTGGACAATGAAATAATCCAAGGTTTTTTTTATGTAACATACTTTTTCCTTCCAATGATTCCAAATCTTCATCCAAAGCACCAAAGCCAGGTCAAGATTGTTATTATCATTACCAAACAAAATGAAACTTTATCATAAAGAAATTTTGTGCAATGCACTAAGTTTTTTAAATTATTAAAGTACAGATCCTAACCTTTCACTATCTAAGTCCATAAACCATTGAAAATGTTAAGCTTGTCATAACATGTGCTGACCAACATAATATGAAAGGACCCTTTGACTTGTCTGATTGCTTGTCATTATACCTTGACACAGGTATCTACACTCTGTCATTATTTCAAAAGGTCACTAAAATGAGGATTGAGTAGTTCCAATAATAATAATAATAAGTTCCACTTTCAATCAAGTGAGATTGTTATAATTTGATGTAGGATAACCTCATCTGGACTTTTGCTGGAAATAATAACACCAGCCTTGATTGATGCTTTGACATTTTATGAGAATCAAATTCCGAACAAAAGTCAAGATGGCCACCAACTGATTGCCTCAATTTGATGTGTGGAGTTGCTTCCCTTTGGTGTTACAGAAACCTATGATTTATAATAGTTCAAGTCTCAGATATGTCCTGATTGTGTTTCTAGGTTTGTTATTACTGTAAACATACACGTAGGTTCTATCAGAGAGATGTAAATCTCACTCAGTGCTCTCCTCCTGCATCAAGTTGAAACACTGTGACGTTACTGAAATTCTGTTCAATGTGGCATTAAACTCACTCACTCACTCACTCACTCAAACTACCCACTCACCCACTCACCCACTCACCCACTCACTGAGACTCACCCTGAAACCATTTTGTAAAACTATATTCTTATCAAGGCACTCACGCACTCACTCACTCACTCACTCAAACCAAACCACTCACTCACTCACCAACTCACTGAGACTCACCCTGAAACCATTTTGTAAAGCAATATTCTTATCAAGGCACTCACTCACTCACTCACTCACTCACTCACTCAAACCACCCACTCACTCACTCACCAACTCACTGAGACTCGCCCTGAAACCATTTTGTAAAGCAATATTCTTATCAAGGCACTCACTCACATCACTCACTCACTCACTCACTCAAACCACCCACTCACTCACTCACCAACTCACTGAGACTCGACCTGAAACCATTTTGTAAAGCAATATTCTTATCAAGGCAAGGTTACGAACATTACCATATTTTCCTTGTAAACAAATCAAATCCAAAATTGGAAATGTATGGTTAATGAAACTATAGAATTTGTTCAAGAGGATTTGTTGTGATGACATTTCACAAGCTCTTTAAAATCATCAAATTCTGGCAAATGAAAGCATCAAGAAACCAATTGTTTGGATGACATTTTCCTTCCCAAACCAACACAGGTATGTGTTTATATGATTTAGTAATGACAACAAAGTTGAGGGTGATGAAGGTACAGGTTATCAATTATTTACACGTTTAATTTCCGTGGCTTTCATCTCTGACTAACTCGTAGCCATTCCGTCCTTGTTATCTACATTAACGTTAGCATTACTGCACCATGGTCCCAGCTGACTGTTAATGTGGACGTAAGTAGCTGCCCAACATGCTCTAATTCCCTGTGTATATTACACAGACGATACATTGATGTACAAGAGGGTTTGTACACGCAAATATGAGTTTTTTACTGGCATCCTGCCCAAGTAAAAGGCTCAGAAACATTTGGATACTTGTTGTTTAAATTTTAATGTTGTTGAATCTTATATCCTCACAATCAGCTATTTCAACAATAGACATGATCTTGCTCAGTTTAGATCAGTCTCATTAACTACATATAGAAACTGGCAGGTATATTGGTGAGGCTAAAAATGACAGATGATGTACCGGGTAATATCTATAAACTGCCATATGTAGAAGATGAATATCACTTCTAACAAATTTATAATAAATATCAATCATCGCGACATTTGTACATTCCTTTACAAATTTATGAAACTCCAACAATCCACAAATTTAATATGCTATAATGAATCATCAAAAAGCAAGCATCTTGAAACATTTATCAGTATATATATATCAAGCTATGTCACTGATACAGTGTTCATTATATCACACTTTCTCACTCTGTAATTCTTGATGTGTAACCAGGGCCTAATGACCTATTTTACTTATTGCAATATACTACTACTACAACTACTTAAAATTTAATTTTGAAACATAAATAAAAATCATTTGTTATTAAGACACACTTGACAACATATTAAGATATTGTTATACAATCCATTTAATATTATAGGTTTCCAGCTACAATCAAGTTTGAAATATATGAAAACATCATTGTGATACTGTACTTCAAGAAAGTTTGAAAGTTGTTATCTCCAGGTACACACAAGGTCTTCAGCAGGTGCCTGTATCTGGTAATTTGTTAATCCTGTCAGTTTCACTGGAAGTGGTACCATCTGGACAATTGGCTCAATTTTAATTATTTTTATTAATTACATTAAATGTTCTACATTGTAGCTAAATGAAAAGAACATCAGTTTAACTTCTTCATTATTCAAAAAACTTAATTTATCATTCAGCCCAACACATTGGTGGCATTAGAAAGTTATGGGACCAAAATGTTTCTTCCTTCCTATCCCACTCTTTAGAAAAGTAATACATGCTTGTCGATAGTTTGATCGATCAACAAAGAAAAGCTGATTCCAATATTGTTCCGTGAAGCATTGAATGTTACAGACAAGAGGGAATTCAGCAATTTTCTAATTGATTGCGTAATTGTGAACTCAGTAATTGACTGAAATTGTATACATTCATTGAAAATTCGTGTAGGTTGCCAAAGGTCTACTGACATTTCAAGAGCCTGTACCAAAGTATTCCTCTGTTGCTCTGGTGCTGTTTACATCTCTGGAGTATTGTTTACTATTGTTTAAGAAATAAAAAGATATGTTGATTGTTGTGCAAGTTTTATAAATTGCTGACTTCATCAGAAATAAAATTTCATTTATACTGTGTGTGTGTGGGGGGAGAGGGGGATATATATGAGGGTGGTAGAATAATCATGTGTATTTCAAAAATGTAAAGAATAGTCTTTGTTTATGTCATAAGTGGCAAAATGTGAATCATTAAAGTGGGAAGGGTTCAAACCTCAGATGATCTCAAATATGTCCAATGACTTTCAGAATGTTTTGCTACTCACAAGAACTTTTTCCAAAATAGACATGTGACCTGATATGAAACGGATGAAACTTGAATGAATGTTAAACAGACTATCACACAACCTTTGATTATTTGGCACTCAAAGACTCTAACTTATACCCCTACACAGATGATTGACCATATCTTGAGATTGTAGGAATTAATGTACTGGTAAATGGTATTGAATTAAATTATAAGGTACTCCCCTGGTATAGTGGAAATATCAACTAACGTAAAAACAACTATATATTCCTCATTGTGATTTAGTGTGCAGTAGTTGTAACAAGTTAATGACTATCAGCCAGTCAACTGCCAATGACAAATTACATAAAAAACATCCAGTCAATAGTTTTACCAAATTACTCCACTCAGAGTTAATAAGCAGTGCTCTTTAGTGTGTAACTTGATTAGGGTTAAATACAGATCCGGTAACCCTCATGGAAGTAAGTTTTTCTTTCAAACGTTTCACCATGGTTGGGGGACATAGTATTACTATTGATTCACATTTTGGGCATATATTTCTGGATTTGCAGAATGTCAACTGAGTGCTTCACCACTTGACTCTTTTAAGGTTTAAATCTTTTCCACTGGTGAGTACAAACCTGATCCAGTCTTCCCAATCTGTTTTTCCTCAGACCATCTGTGATGGCGGTCAGGATGAATGGGTATATGCTACAGCAGGTGCTTGTTTTGTTCAGTTAAAATGTAGGCTTGTTCCTGACATTCAAAAATCAATTAACAATAATTTGTAAATGTGTTTTCTTTAGGCTTTACCAAATGTAAAAAGGAGACTCTTAAGTGGTAGAAGCCCTATATCACAATTAGACCATCTTGATGATAGACTACAGGTTGTGTCATTGTATGGTAACTGTGTTAATGGATGCTCTTGTTGTCAGACCATCTCCCAAAGTGGTGTTCCTGGTCTTGTGCAGATCTTTACCATCTGCTCAGATTGGCTGATTCGTTCAGACCGTCTCTTGCACCCACTTACTGGCATACATTGATGATAATGCTTGGTACAATAATCTTGCATTCAGTCATTCAGCCTCTTACAATCATTTAATGGAGTACATAGATGACTATATTGGTGCTGTATTCTTGCATTCAGTCATTCAGTCTCTTACAATCATTTACTGAAGTTCATAGATGACTATATTGGTGCTGTATTCTTGCATTCAGTCATTCAGTCTCTTACAATCATTTACTGAAGTTCATAGATGACATATTGGTGCTGTATTCTTGCATTCAGTCATTCAGCCTATTACAATCATTTACTGAAGTTCATAGATGACTCTATTGGTGCTGTATTCTTGCATTCAGTCATTCAGTCTCTTACAATCATTTACTGAAGTTCATAGATGACTATATTGGTGCATTAAGTCAGTCAGTCTCTTGCAACAATTTCAGTTACAATGGCTCATCCTCATATTTGTCTGTAAATAGGTTTATGATATTTCAGTGAGTGTGCTCTTCCTCATGTCTATGTCAGGTGTTCTATTTCTATACAAGGGCTGCTATGGTTCAGGGTCATTTTCCCAAATCAGACGATATAAATATGAAGCCTGTATTGGTGTGTCAATCATGAAATGGCTGCACTATTTCTGAAGCTGACATAAAACACTGTTCACCCATTCAGTCATGTATCTTCTGTCTATCTCTGTTGTTTAAAGCCACACCCAGCAATATTCCAGCTGTATGGCAGCAGTTCATGTATCTTCTGTCTATCTCTGTTGTTTAAAGCCACACCCAGCAATATTCCAGCTGTATGGCAGCAGTTCATGTATCTTCTGTCTATCTCTGTTGTTTAAAGCCACACCCAGCAATATTCCAGCTGTATGGCAGCAGTTCATGTATCTTCTGTCTATCTCTGTTGTTTAAAGCCACACCCAGCAATATTCCAGCTGTATGGCAGCAGTTCATGTATCTTCTGTCTATCTCTGTTGTTTAAAGCCACACCCAGCAATATTCCAGCTGTATGGCAGCAGTTCATGTATCTTCTGTCTATCTCTGTTGTTTAAAGCCACACCCAGCAATATTCCAGCTGTATGGCAGCAGTTCATGTATCTTCTGTCTATCTCTGTTGTTTTTAAAGCCACACCCAGCAATATTCAGCTGTATGGCAGCAGTTCATGTATCTTCTGTCTATCTCTGTTGTTTAAAGCCACACCCAGCAATATTCCAGCTGTATGGCAGCAGTTCATGTATCTTCTGTCTATCTCTGTTGTTTAAAGCCACACCTGTATGGCAGCAATAAAGCCACACCCAGCAATTCCCAGCTGTATGGCAGCAGTTCATGTATCTTCTGTCTATCTCTGTTGTTTAAAGCCACACCAGCAGCAATATTCCAGCTGTATGGCAATATCTTCTGTCTATTCTGTTGTTTAAAGCCACACCCAGCTGTTCCATGGCAGCAGTTCATGTATCTTCTGTCTATCTCTGTTGTTTAAAGCCACACCCAGCAATATTCCAGCTGTATGGCAGCAGTTCATGTATCTTCTGTCTATCTCTGTTGTTTAAAGCCACACCCAGCAATATTCCAGCTGTATGGCAGCAGTTCATGTATCTTCTGTCTATCTCTGTTGTTTAAAGCCACACCCAGCAATATTCCAGCTGTATGGCAGCAGTTCATGTATCTTCTGTCTATCTCTGTTGTTTAAAGCCACGCCCAGCAATATTCCAGCAATATTCCAGCTGTATGGCAGCAGTTCATGTATCTTCTGTCTATCTCTGTTGTTTAAAGCCACACCCAGCAATATTCCAGCTGTATGGCAGCAGTTCATGTATCTTCTGTCTATCTCTGTTGTTTAAAGCCACACCCATGTATCTTCTGTCAATATTCCAGCTGTATGGCAGCAGTTCATGTATCTTCTGTCTATCTCTGTTGTTTAAAGCCACACCCAGCAATATTCCAGCTGTATGGCAGCAGTTCATGTATCTTCTGTCTATCTCTGTTGTTTAAAGCCACACCCAGCAATATTCCAGCTGTATGGCAGCAGTTCATGTATCTTCTGTCTATCTCTGTTGTTTAAAGCCACACCCAGCAATATTCCAGCTGTATGGCAGCAGTTCATGTATCTTCTGTCTATCTCTGTTGTTTAAAGCCACACCCAGCAATATTCCAGCTGTATGGCAGCAGTTCATGTATCTTCTGTCTATCTCTGTTGTTTAAAGCCACACCCAGCAATATTCCAGCTGTATGGCAGCAGTTCATGTATCTTCTGTCTATCTCTGTTGTTTAAAGCCACACCCAGCAATATTCCAGCTGTATGGCAGCAGTTCATGTATCTTCTGTCTATCTCTGTTGTTTAAAGCCACACCCAGCAATATTCCAGCTGTATGGCAGCAGTTCATGTATCTTCTGTCTATCTGTGTTGTTTAAAGCCACACCCAGCAATATTCCAGCTGTATGGCAGCAGTTCATGTATCTTCTGTCTATCTCTGTTGTTTAAAGCCACACCCAGCAATATTCCAGCTGTATGGCAGCAGTTCATGTATCTTCTGTCTATCTGTGTTGTTTAAAGCCACACCCAGCAATATTCCAGCTGTATGGCAGCAGTTCATGTATCTTCTGTCTATCTCTGTTGTTTAAAGCCACACCCAGCAATATTCCAGCTGTATGGCAGCAGTTTATATATCTTCTGTCTATCTCTGTTGTTTAAAGCCACACCCAGCAATATTCCAGCTGTATGGCAGCAGTTCATGTATCTTCTGTCTATCTGTGTTGTTTAAAGCCACACCCAGCAATATTCCAGCTGTATGGCAGCAGTTTATGTATCTTCTGTCTATCTCTGTTGTTTAAAGCCACACCCAGCAATATTCCAGCTGTATGGCAGCAGTTCATGTATCTTCAGCTTCAGTCTTGTAGGTGATCTTCGTCATCTTTTCAGTTCACATATCCTTGCTTCACATCAGGTCCGTGAAGACTTGTCAAGCCATGATTATTGTGAGAGGAGATAAATGGGATCAGGTGGTCCGGATTGTAGACTTGGCTGGTGCATGTCGTTGGCATCCAAATTGCGTAGACCAATTCTCAAGATGCCCATAACTGGGTTGTCTGGTCCTGAGTTGAATACTTACAGACTGACATCATATACCTGGAACATTGCAGAGAGCAACATTAAACAACAAACAAAAATGGCAAATATATCTTTTCCATCAGCTTCTCCTCTAAAATGATTCTACTGATGGCTTTCCAGTACAGTCCCGTTAAGCCTCAGGTGAAACTGGTGTTCTGCTTGCATACTCTGTTTACTAATCAGTAGAAGGATATATAAATCTCCAAGTATTTCAGTTTAGATCACCAGTGGATTATATTTCCATTCTGTCATAATTACCCTGAACCTATTCATCAGCTTTATTTCAGAGGCGTTGTAACAACGTCCAATGCTTGTGAGGGAACGTTCACAGGATGGCTCTTTTAGCATTGTACTGTTCACTTTTTGTGGAAAGTGAATTCAAGTTGGTAAATGGGTATTTGTCATAATAATGGAAATATTATATACTGGATAATAAAGGATATAATTAAACTCTGCAGCAGCTTAAGCCTTTCCAGGTGACTAAGGCGATCAGTTGGTCAGACAAGGTTGATCGCATGTTTTGTATCATAATTGCTTGAAACAATGCTCTTGATGTCCATCATTGGATTGTCTTGTTTGGAGTGGATTGTTTACAAACTTCTGTCATATGGTTGAAATATTGTTAAGCATGATGTTATACAACAAACATACAAGAAAACTTGAAAAGTATTATTTTCTCATCAACCCACTGCCACCAACCCTCCTCCCCAAACTGCCCCCCCCCCTCATTAGAAACAACATTGGAATTTTTTTTCCTCACATTACACTGTTTTTAACAAAAGACATTATCTCTGTCAAGTTGATGACATTGGGAAAGTATGTATGTACAGCTGAGAGCTCAGAAATTGCTTCGTGAAAGGTTGAATCTTGATAAACTGACATGTGCTAGTGGTTCTTTTGCTTGTGACATGTGTCTTTCTTGATTTTCTTAACGCGACTTTCCCAGGGGAAGGTTTTTGTTTTGTAGTTAGGAATGAGTGTCAGTCTCTTCAGCAATGATGCAGCTATTGTCACATTGTGCAGTGTTCTTGATGTACAACAGTGTGAACTGTTCTTGGTGTACAACAGTGTGAACTGTTCTTGATGTACAACAGTGTGAACTGTTCTTGATGTACAACACTGTGAACTGTTCTTGATGTACAACAGTGTGAACTGTTCTTGATGTACAACAGTGTGAACTGTTCTTGATGTACAACACTGTGAACTGTTCTTGATGTACAACAGTGTGAACTGTTCTTGATGTACAACAGTGTGAACTGTTCTTGATGTACAACAGTGTGAACTGTTCTTGATGTACAGCAGTGTGAACCGTTCTTGATGTACTACAGTGTGAACTGTTCTTGATGTACAACACTGTGAACTGTTCTTGATGTACAACAGTGTGAACTGTTCTTGATGTACAACAGTGTGAACTGTTCTTGATGTACAACAGTGTGAACTGTTCTTGATGTACAACACTGTGAACTGTTCTTGATGTACAACATTGTGCAGTGTTCTTGATGTACAACATTGTGCAGTGTTCTTGATGTACAACAGTGTGAACCGTTCTTGATGTACAACAGTGTGAACTGTTCTTGATGTACAACACTGTGAACTGTTCTTGATGTACAGCAGTGTGAACCGTTCTTGATGTACAACAGTGTGAACTGTTCTTGATGTACAACAGTGTGCAGTGTTCTTGATGTACAACAGTGTGAACTGTTCTTGATGTACAACACTGTGAACTGTTCTTGATGTACAACAGTGTGAACCGTTCTTGATGTACAACAGTGTGAACTGTTCTTGATGTACAACAGTGTGCAGTATTCTTGATGTACAACAGTGTGAACTGTTCTTGATGTACAACAGTGTGAACCGTTCTTGATGTACAACAGTGTGAACTGTTCTTGATGTACAACAGTGATCAGTCTTCTTAATGTACAACAGTGTGAACTGTTCTTGATGTACAACAGTGTGAACTGTTCTTGATGTACAACACTGTGAACTGTTCTTGATGTACAACACTGTGAACTGTTCTTGATGTACAACACTGTGAACTGTTCTTGATGTACAACACTGTGAACTGTTCTTGATGTACAACACTGTGAACTGTTCTTAATGTACAACAGTGTGAACTGTTCTTGATGTACAACAGTGATCAGTCTTCTTAATGTACAACACTGTGAAATGGTCTTGATTTAGGACATTGTGCAATGTTATGGATGTAGGACACTGTGAAGTAATTGATGTACAACACTGAAATGTTCTTGATGCAGGATAATGTGATTTGTTCTTGATGCAGGCGGGTCTTCTTTGTTCTTGATGAAGGACAATATCCATTGTTCTTTTTGTACAACAGTGTGCAATGTTCTTGCATGCATGTCCTTGAATAACTGTTCTTCCATTGATTGCAGACTATCTTATCCCATTAAAAGCTTTTGAATTGTACAAGCTTCCTGCTGCCCTTTTCAAATGTCTTGACCTATGGATTTTTGAAAGTCTTGGGCAGCTAATTTCCTGCAAGACTGAAATTGTTCTCGGACCATTACAGACATAAATCTACTTATCATGACACTGCTTGATGAAGCATGTTCCTGTTATGTGTGCTGTATCTGAAGATACATCAAGATATTGGCCAATCCATGTCATACGACTACAGCTCGTCCTAAAGAGGGCACAACCAGGCAATGTTATATTGATCCCTGTACAGATGTGAGATTAGGCTGGCCTTACATCTGAAACCATAATTGTTAATTGCAACAGTTTCACCTGTGCCAGGCTGGGAACACCCTTTCATTATTTTGTCAAATACGTATAATAGTATCTCTGGTTGAAACGTTTCTGTTGGAAATGGTCAATATTCAAGTATCCATCTCTTCTGGGCACTTGTCTAAATGTAAAATTCGAACATTCAATGAGCATAATTTTACAGCATCAATAAAACATTTGTCTATTCTTGTCAAATAACATGTTTATCTTATATTGGGGCGGTGGGATACCCCAGTGGCAAAAGCATTCGCTCGTCAAGCCGAAGACCCCGGACTTGATTACCTACTTGGGTACAATGTGTGAAGCCCAATTCTGGTGTC